>NC_044318.1:6091586-6404821 GCF_007474595.2 Lynx canadensis
GTACTGTGCTTACCGCATCGTCTCTGCAGTTTGCCTGGTTTAAAGTCCTGCCTCTTCCTTTACATGGAAAACTTGGGTGAGATCTTTCCTCCGTACAATGGAGCTTATGAGGGAATTATGCCACATGGGATGTGTGCGGAAAAGCTTGGGTCCTGCTGGCACTGCTGAGCTACCAAACCACCTTGGGACCATCTCCTGCCAGATTTGTAATCAAGCAAGCAATAAATACCTTACAGGTGAAGCTCCGGTTGGCCAGGTTGTGTTACTCGTACCCTAAAGCATCCTAGGTCTTAGCCACTAAATCGGAGTGATACAGCAGTTCACCAAAAGCCAGGTTCATTGAATCATGGACCATCCATGCTGGACAGACTCTCAGGTCTTTCCGTTGAATTTGCTACATTACCTCGTCTTCTTTACCTATAAATACATTTTGAGGAAAATGGAAATTAAAGGGGGGGTTCTTTTTTTTTTAATGTTTATTTATTTTTGAGAGAATGAGAGAGACAAGAGTGTGAGCAGGGGAGGGGCAGAGAGCGAGGGAGACAAAGAATCTGAAGCAGGCTCCAGGATCTGAGCTATCAGCATAGAGCCCAACATGGGCTCGAACCTATGAACTGTGAGATCATGACTTGAGTCAAAATCCGAATCTTAATGGTCTGAGCCACTCAGGCTCCCCGGAGGGAGGAGGGTGCATGTTAGGGTAGGTTATTGCTAATATCTTCTATAAGGCACAGATTCCAGATCCATTTCTTACCCCTGCACCATGTGTGGTTTTAAATACATAATCCTTTTGTATTTTAATTATATATTTTTTTCTCTTGCTTCTCTTCTGGGATGTGTGTGACTTATAAGTAGAAGATATATCTTCTTATTAGGATTTTTTATATGTCTGGCATGTAGTAAACATTCAGTTAGAGGTGAATAAGTGAATCATAGCGTGAACCAGTGTGTGTTCCTGAAACATCAATTCCATGATAGATTAATAGATGCTACACACACACACACACACACACACACACACACACACCTTCACGTGCACAAACAGTTCTATGGTTTTACAAACAAGTGTAGAATACACTGGATGAAAAAGAGTAAACATTTTTTTTTGCAGGACTTCTCAGTACCTTTAATATATAATTAATGTTAATAATATATTTCTAGCAAGATGGTATAGAATGAAGCTGTTTCTAAACTCACTGGACCAAAGAAATCTTTTTTTAAAGAATGCCTCCTAGGAATGCACTTTAAAGGATATGCTTAGTTGATTTTTAGAATTTTATTCATTTTTTGTGAAAATTTGAAACATTTTTCTAACTTTTTATTCTGAACAATGCTAAATTTATGGTAAAGTGCAAGTACAATACAATAATACCTATATATTCCTGCCAGAATCACCAGTTTTTAATATTTTACCATATTTGTTCATTCTCTCCCTCCCTCTCTGCCTCTTTTCAAATTCTTTGTGGGCATCTTTTCCTGACAAAAAAGAGGATCATCTCTGATGCCACTGGGTCACACTTCTCCATTTGCCTTTAAGAAAATAACTGGACATATTGTAGTACAAAGGCCTGCACGTTTTGTGTGTCTTTGTGGATGAGTTCTTAATTCTCACTGTAGCAGGACCTTAGAATTTCAACATGTGGAGGGACCAGAAAAGCCATCTACCCCAAACTCTGCTCACTATCCATCACTCCTGCATCCCATACACTTATTTTATGCCTCTGGATGCCATTTGTTATTTTTTCCAGGGTTGGTGCATCAATTCTAAGTGGTGTAAAGCTTGCGCATGAAGCCTTCTGAAGAGTCTACCCTCTTCTTGGGCATTGTCCAAACTGTCTCTTGGCTGCTTTCATTTATCAAAGTCCCGTGTGGGGGTAATAAGTCTAAAATGAGGAGCTTGGTAAGAGAATGGTATTTTAATAGAGGACTGAAGTGTTTGCCAACTCTTGATTACCTGTGATAACAAGGATCAGAACTTTGGCCCTTGTTATCCACAGATTTATTGAATCATGGAATCTTCATGCTAGAGAGAATCTCAGGGATCATCTGGTTCAACCCCATGTTTTTTAGCCAACGATGCAGTGAACAAGAGAGGGTAAAAAATTTGTCCAAAGTCTTGTAGCTGTCCTGGTTTCTGATTGGGGGCCACATTATTTCCCAAGCCACTGAGCTTATCTCAGAACAGTAACAGAAAATTTTTAAGACACATGCACACACACACACACACACGCATCTACACAAATGTACGTGTGGACACAGGTACACAGATCTGGATACAACCACATTCATAGATGGAGTTTCTGCTTCATCCAGATACTGTTCATGATTGGAGGCTGTATGACCTTCTGTTTGCAATCTAGAGATGTGAACCTGTTTGCATTCTAGAAAGGTGAACTCATCCACATGCATGGAGCATATTTCCTCCAACTATTTACTCCTATTATAGCCATCATGGAGAATAGAATAGGGGTAACTATCATAAGGCTGTTGGGATGACTGTGTGGTCAGTGAAATGACAGAAGAAATATAGAAATACAGCTTTCCTGAAAGCCTAGCTCACAGCAATCATTTTTTAGCCTTATTCACATCAGCACTGAAATGCTTATGAAGGCTAGAAAGAGACCCCAAAGGAGACTTGAGTTTATTACTAAGTGCCAGCTGTAGACTCTGCACATGCATTACCTTATTTAATCCTCCTAATGGCCATATTACTGATTTAAAAAAAAAGTATAGAGTGGCTATACGTACCCTAATCTTACAGCCAGTAAATGGTGAAACCAAGAATCAAATGTGAGTCCAGACATTCTTCTTTTTGTTGTTACCATCTCCAAGTTGTTGTTAGAGCAGTAAAAACATAGTATCTGAGAAAACAGATTTCAAACACAAGCACCCCAAACAGGTCATGGTACTCTAATAGTAGATTCCCCCCTCGCATAAGTTTCGGGAAATAAGCTTATATTTTTCTGCTTGTTGCTCTGGTGAAAGGACTTACTCTTCTCACCAAAGCTGTATAGACCAGTGCTGTCCAATAGAATTTTCTGTGTTGATAGGAATATTCTAGAATTTTGTCTAAAGTAGAGGCCATTAGCCTCCTGTTAAAATTGAGCAAGTATAATAATACACACATCAGATTTCAAAGACTTTGCACCATAAAGAAGGTGTGCAATAACTTACTGACATTTATATAAATTGATTGCATGTTGAAATGATATTTGGCTAAATTTAATACATTGTTAGAGTTAGTTTTACCTATTTTCTTTTCTTTCTTTTTTTATTTTTTTATTTTTATTTTTTTATTTTTATTTTTTTAAATTTTTTTTTTAACGTTTATTTTTGTTTATTTTTGAGACAGGGAGAGACAGAGCATGAACGGGGGAGGGAGGCTCAGAGAGAGGGAGACACAGAATCTGAAACAGGCTCCAGGCTCTGAGCTGTTAGCACAGAGCCCAACGCGGGGCTCGAACTCACGAACCGCGAGATCATGACTTGAGCCGAAGCCGGCCGCTTAACCGACTGAGCCACCCAGGCGCCCCTCTTTTCTTTTTCTTTTTTAAATGTGGCTACTAGAAATTTTAGAATTGCATGTTTTCTTGCATTATTATTTCTATCAGGCACCATAGATCTAGATAATTTGTCTATGAAATGCCTATATGGGTACAATTATATATGTCCATGTGCATATGTATATATCATCTTTCTGTTGAAGGTCATTTTATTTTTTTTAATTAACTTACTTATTTTTGAGAGAGAGGGTAGTGGATGAGGGACAGAGAGAGAGGGAGAAAGAGAATCCCAAGCAGGCTCCATGCTGTCAGTACAGAGCCTGACATGGGGCTCGATCTCACAACCATGAGATCGTGACCTGAGCCGCAGTCAAGGGTCAGATGCTTAACCGACTGAGCCACCTCAAAGGTCATTTTATTTTTAATAAAAACAGCCTCAGTTAGTATATAATGATTTATAATTTGTTCATACCATTTAAGAGAGTAATTAGGACCTTCCCCCCATATAGGTATATATAAATCAATATTTTCTTTAATTACTGCATAACAGTGTTTAAACAGATTTATGAGTTTCTCGCTCATTTACACATAGCACATGGGTAGATATAAAGTAAGAGAAGGAAAGAGGGTGCAGTTCCAGAAAATACCACCCTTGAAGAGGTGGGCAGTTTGAGATGGCAGTCTCAAGCCTTCAGACGGGTTTGAGAATAAAAGGACAGATGATAGAACCCACCCAGGACAGAGGTACTGATGGAAACCAAGAGATGGAAGTTCCAAGAAGGGCCAGTGGGAAGACAGCTTCTGGAAACTAGCCTCTAGTTTTGGAAACTAAAGAGGTAAGTGCTCATCCAGGAAATGAAGAGGACAGCTCAATTAACCTAGGTTGAGGATTAAATGGGACGTGAGGCCACAGAGGCTATGAACGTTGACTGACTTCTCTTTCTAGAACTCTGTCCAGTCTTTAGATAACCTCATGTTGTCATGGATCCTTCAGAAAATGAAATTCAAGCCAGAAAGTGTGATTAGAGTAAAAAAGATAGAGCTGACTCCATAAATGTTTACATTTGTTTAGGTATTTAAGAGTGTACTATCTGTAAAGCCAAAAGGCAAGTACAAACTTGTGACATGTCTTCAACCTCCATGGAAACAGTTAAGTCTCCTGAATTAGAATTTAAACTTCAGGGTCACAGAGAGCATATGCTTTTGTCTCAAAATGTTTTCCTAACAACGAACAAAGTGCCTGGCACACAGTAGGCATTCTACAAATACTAGCTGAATAAACGAATGGGCCTCAAATTCTCAATTTTAGAATCCCTAGCCTAGCCTTGTTGAAAAGTTCTGGGTAGTAATTATACAGAAAGGCAACACTCTGTCCCAGAAAAGTTACCTACATTTACTTAGTCAAAATGTCATCCTACAGTTGTGGGTGGGACATTGGGCACGTTATTTAAGCGTGCTAATCTCATGTGTCCTTCTCAGGAGAATTCCAGCCCAACCTGCTTGCGAAGATCCATGAAAAGAATGTACACCAAAGAGCTTTGAAATGGAAATCATGGTTATACGCACTTGAAAATGAGTTTTGCTAATATAAGGCTCTCATTTTCCATGGTATTGCGTGTAGATGAGAAAAGTGGTTCTCGCAATTTATTGTCAATGAGAATCACTGAGGTGCTCATTGATTGCAAATTCCAAGGCTCCGTGCCCAGATATTCTAATTCATTAGACCAAGGGTAGGTTTTGGCCATCTGCATTTCTTCAGTCAGCTTAGCAAACATTTACTAAGGTACATACACCTGCACGTACAGGCAGTGGACAGGATGCCAGGGATACATCAATGTATGCATGTATGTACAGGTATCATCTGCACCTTAGGGAGCTAAAGTTTCATGGAAGTTTTAGCACAAAGACTGACAAAGGGACATCTGAAATTATAAAATTAGCTCCCCAGAGAGTTGTCATGATCTGCCCCTTTCTCAAACGTTAATGTGCATCAGAATCATGTAGGTATTTTGCTCCAAATTCAGGATCTTAGCTTCCACCCACTAAGGTTTTGATTTGATCTATACGGTGGGGATCCCAGACTCTGAGTGGTTAACAAAATTCCCAGTGTTTCAAATGCTGTTATTCCAGTGACCACCCCTTGATAACCATTGGCGGAAAGGTATCTGAAAAGGTCAGCACACATCTTCTCCATGCACCGTCTCACCCATTTCTCAGAGGCAACAGGTATGGCTGCCTCTTCTTTCCAATCTGTAGGGAGCTGCATGGACCCAAGCTAATCTTTCTGCTCTGTAGGGAGCTGCATGGACCCAGGCTAATCAGGAGACAGTCTCTTCCCTAGGTTGTCCATCCCTTCAGCTCCACTTTCCTCAGTAGCCATGACATTTCTCTACGGTGTTAAATGCAGAAGGGGATGGTTGTTACCACTAGGTGTGAGGACAGTTAAGGATAAAAGCTGCATAATGTGAACCATATGCTGTTAGAGCTTAAGGGGCTTCAGAGGCCAGCTTTCCCGACTGTCTTGTATCTAGAATTCATCGTGTATCCTGTCGAGACTGATGGCCACTGACCACAAAGCCTGTTTCCTTCCCCTTCCAAATAGAAAAGAAGAAAAAAATCTGGTATTTCGTAAAAGTCATTGCCCATTGCCTGAGCAGCGTGTCGTTAATGGGAAAATTATAATGGTTTTCTTTGCAAATCATAGAATCCTGCTTCCCCAGTTACTTCTGGGCATTAAACCTGAAGCTAGGAGCCTGGCACATGGGGAATGTTTTTCATCTGAGTTTCTGATAGATTTTAATTTTGCGGCGCGAGTCTGGTGCTCACCGTTGCCCCCCAGTTTCCTTTGTCAGTTCAAGGTTTGCATCTTCAGTTCTCCTGTAGGGTCCATTGATGGACTGAACTGGACCATAGGCTCTCCTTTCTTTGTCTCCCTTGTCGGATAAAATCATTTGAGGCTGAGTGCTATTGATGGCTGAGAGATCATGGCTGGTGGCCCTGGAATTGTAGACCACATGGAACACACCTTCCTGGGAGTCACGGTTACTCTCAAACAATCCTTCTGAGAAGCCGACTTAACAAAAGTAGCACATTTGTACTATTTAAAAAAAAAAAAAGTAGCAAACAGGGCAAGCCTTCACTGATGTCCCCTTTGATAAGGAATGCATTTCCTCTTGTTTCTTGGGAATTCCTGGAGCCTTTTCTAATGTTTTATTTTTACTTTTGGGCAGGGGGGTGGGGTGGGGAAAGGGGAGAGAGAGAGAGAGAGAGAGGGAGACACAGAATCCAAAGCAGACTCCAGGCTCTGAGCTGTCAGCACAGAGCCCAATGCGGGGCTCAAACTCACAAACCTAGAGATCATGACCTGCCTGGAAGTCGGAAGCTCAACCAACTGTGCCACCTAGGTGCCCCTCCTGGAATTTTTTTCTGAAAGTTTTGCAGACCAAGGAGTCAAGCAGGGGGTGGGAGTGAGGAGTGGCAAGTCATGTTGCCTTGAAGAAATAGGATCTATGACTGGGCAACCTGGTAACGGGCTTTTCCTCCTCCTCATTTTGTTCTACATAGCAAGGCACAAGGGGCACTGGAACATATGGAAAGACTTGAGTTTAATTGTTAAAATTCTGCTCAGCCAGGCCACTTCTTCACCGCGATTTGCACTATTTAGCATTTGTGTGCATTAGGTAATCTATTTAGTGTTTCTCGCTCCAATCCAATTTGCCTGTGTTTGGCAGCTGCCCAGTTCTGTGGGCACGGGGGGCAGGGCAACCATAAATCTGCCAGGGTGGAGCACAAGGCGGTATTGCTGTGTTTGATGGTATGCTTGCACGAACACCCCAAAATGCTTGTGAAGCAATATGTCCTCTTCCCCGAAAGTCTCTCAGGGACAGAATTAATGTATCTCATATTGTATTGATTGTAGCCAATAAGGGCCTAACCCATTTGATGTAAGGCAGAGAGATTATGTAGGGAACAGGGGGTAGAGGCAGCTTTAGAAGAAGTATGTGGTTTAATTACTGGCTGAATTTCGCCAATCCACCACCTCCCTGAGGAATTTAACAAATAGGCCTAAGTGCACTTTCGCTGTTCTTGACATCTGTTGAAATGATATCTGCCGGTGATGAGGGGAGCCTGGAAATTGGGCCTGGGGTATTGGCGGGATCAGGACACTCTTTCCCAGGCTGCGAAATTAGAGGGAGGAAAATAGCACATTAGCACTTTAAGGTTAAGCTGTTGAGAACAGAGTTTTCTCCGACAGAGCTCTGCCCTCCAGTTGAAGGGAGTCATGTCTGCCTCCTGTGCTGGGTTAGAGACATGTGTCTATATTCTAATGATCTCAAAAGCCCAGGTGCTGACCCAAACACAGAACTGAGCTTAAATGCTGGGTGGTGAATCAGCAAATGCTTTATGTGAAAACCACTCCCCGTTAACCTCCTTTTTAATAGCATGTTATGAATTGTGAGGAGATTCCATATCTTGTAGGTAAACAACGGATGACTGCTTTCTCTTCCTTCCTTTTTTAATAGAAAAAAGGAGAAGCCAAAACCCAACTAAAATTCAATGTCGACCCCAGCACAGGGAAGACTGATGTTGTGAATCTGCTAGTGCTTTGATTACATCAATAATTCAAAGAAAGTACCGTCCACTTAATCTCTTTTATGCCTCTCCTCCAGAAAGGATCCTGGTTTTTATTCTGAAAGTCCTAAAGCTATCATTTTCCACAGCCCTTTCTGTAATATGTATTTTGTTATGCTTGAAACATTCATATATGTTAGTGGCCAAATTACAGGTAAGCCATTTGCTTTCAGAGACTGGTAAAAATCCACTTTAGATGGTAGGCATAGGGCGTAATGTTATCAAAACAAAATCCGAACTCATCATGGGTATCTCTTTATTAGTATATGCCCTTGATTGGGCATTCGATTCTTGGTCTATTTGTGTAGACTGGATTTTCTTAAAAAAAAAAAATACATACACACACACACACGTATATATATACACACACACACATATATATATATATACACACATGTATATGCATGTATATATATGCATGTATATATATACATATATATATATGCATGTGTGTATAGATACATAGATAAATGTAGCTATGTCATGTATATGGTCTCACATAATTATGGCTAACATTTTCCTTGGTTAAGTGGAGAATTAAAAATTAAAAACAACAATACTCTGTTATCTAGCACTGTGATTTAGGCTAATGTCTCAATTCACTTTTATGGGCCTTTCTTCTACAGTATAGGTTTTCACAACAGGGATGGGGTATAACATGATCAATTAATTAGAGGACATGGTTGCATCAGTCAGTTCTGTGTTGGTTACAAAGTGACTGTGATCTGAAAGTTGCTCGTGTTGTGTGTGTGTTGGAGGATGTGGTTCTGTTCTTGTACCTGAGAGATTTTGGGACGGATTCTGTACTTTATTATTATGATGCGGGATAGGCTGCTGAGGATGTTCAAAAACTCCCAAGCTGATAATGTTGTTGGTGGACCAAGAAAAGGTCTTTGAAATAAGCACTCTACATGTTCGCACCATAGATTTGTTCAGTTTTAGAATTCAACACACAACTCTGCTTCTCTCCATCCCCTTGTATGTGAACCACCAAATTTTTAGAACATGAATAAAGGAACAATAACCTCATTCCTGTGGGTCTGAAACTTTCTAGCCCCTATCTGCTTTCACCCATTGAAACTGTATTTATAGCGTAAAAATCTAAACTTCTACACTTACCTTGATAATTGGTCCCCATGTTGATGGCCCTGGGGCATGTGGAAGAACCATCAATGATCCAAGTATATTCAATTAGTCACAATGTCAGGGGCTTTTTATTGTATCCTAATTCTCTCAAAATTCGTCATGTGGAATACACAGCAGCTTCTGATGAACCACAGATCTTGGATTTCCTGTGCATCCTAAATATAAGAAAGCTTGCTCCAACTTCCTGCTTTTAAATGAAAATAAGCACAGTGATAATCAATATTACTAGTTTAGAACAACACTGGAATCATACTGGAATTTTTCCAGTTTTTTGTTGAACCAGCTTGTTTTATGTGTGTGTGTGTGTGTGTGTGTGTACAAATGTATATGGAATTACCCATCTAGCTAGCTATCCATATGTTTTTGTTATTTAACAACTACTTATGTAGAACTTACTTTAGGCACTATTTTAAGTGCTTTGCAAATATTTAATCACCTGACAACCCTATGATGTAGGCCCCATATCTCCATGTTACTCATGGGGCCACTGAGACATAAACAGGTGAGTTAATTTGTCCAGAGTCCCAGACTTATTAAGTGGTAGGGCTGGGATTGGGTCCCAGGCACCCCACATGCCAGCACTTAACAAAAACAATGGTTTGCAATTGTTGAGCACTCCCCACATGTCAGATACAGGGATTTAACTTTTTTCTCATTCAACCTATACAGAATGGGACTCAGAAGCTGAGAGACTAACACATCTTTGATCATACAGCTGGAAAGTGATGGAACTGAGGTTTACATCCAGGCAATTAGATTAGAATGTTCTCAGTATATTATGATGAAAACTCCATGCGTATACATACATGCATATATATTTTTTCTTATATACATACATATATATATATATACATGTGTGTGTTTATAGTACATAAAATATAGACGTATGTGAAAAGTGAAAAGGCAAGACGCATCTTTTTTTTTTAAGATTTTTAAAAAATGCTTATTTATTGGACAGAGACCATGCACGTGCACACATGAGCAGAGAGGGGCAGAGAGAGAGGGGGACAGAGGATCCAAAGCAGGCTCTGAGCTGTCAGCACAGAGCCCAATACGGGACTCAAACTCACAAAGTGTGAGACCATGATCTGAGCTGAAGCTGGACCCACTGAGCCATCCAGGCGCCCAGACCCATCTTCTTTTGTTGTGTTGACTGCGTTTTTCTTTCAACTTACACCTCTGTAAAGCAGTGTCTTTTCTGACTATTAGTTTAAACACAGAATTATCTGAGCATTCCTCCAAATAATTTGAAAGTGCTTGAAGAAATGGAAAGTCCTTTTGAGTACCAGAGCGATTTGACCCAACTTCTCTTTCTAATGAAAAAAAAAAAATCTGTAGCCAATACATGAGTATCACAAGAGCATATTTACGACTATCAAGTGGCAACGACAAAACTGAAAGTTCTAAGTCAGACTGAAGTACACTGAACATCTAAGAGAGGAAAGATTGCTGCATCAGAGTTCATTTATATCCAAGAGCATTGCACCAGCAATAAACTTTAAGTTAATGCTAACAATTTTAATTTGTATCTTTTAATTGTTGAATTCTGAATTGCTTTCCAATTTCCCACAGAGTTTAATGTGTATGCAAATTACACAGCCAAGAAATCCCAGATACAAAAGATAGACTGCATTTTGCAAACATACCATAATTATTGCTTAATTTTTAAAGGGCCTTTCTCTTCGTCAGGGTATTGTTCAATTTCCCAAAACTGAACTGAAGACAACTTTTGGTTAATGATTGGTATAAATCTTGTGATGGAGCTTAATTGAATGTTAACTTTGTTGTTCTCACAACTGCAAACTACTCAGTTTCCTATTTCTCTGAGGTAGCGTGTCTTGATCTCTTAACACAAATAACTCATCTTTTAATACTAGCAGGAAAGAATTATCAGAACATCCCTTTCATTATCGAAGGTTGTGCACGCTCATACAAGCTGTTATAGAAACGTAAAAAACAGCTCTCAATCTATTATGATGTTTCTGATTAGTTCCAATTAGACTTATCAATGATAAGCCCTAGCAAAATAAAGGAAAAAGATTATCACTGAGGAAGATAGATGATGTTCTGTTGTTAACATTCAAGGTAGGAGGTGCATAGATTTAGGGGGGGAAATACCGTATTTAGTGTAAAACGGCCACAGCTAAACCAATGGATTGGGTGATTTAGTAGTAATTTAACTATTAAGCATTTAGTTTTCAAACGTTCCTTGCTGACCTGCTAGGTTCCAAAAAGCGTCCTTAGTATGGAGATCCAATGTTGAACATGAGCTTGATACTTGTAATAACTTTCGCCATTGTGATCATGAAACCAGCAAAATAAATGAGACACTAAGGATGGTGATAACTGATTGGAAGACGGGAAAAGTGATAAAAGAGAATGATCTGGGGTGGGGAGCAGTTGTGGTCAAAGAAGGCATCATGGGAGAGATGACGTCTGAGCTCAATGCAAACGGTTGACCAAGGAAGAGTAAGAAAGGTTAGAAGGGCAGGACAGTTGCAAAGGAACAAGCCAGGAGGACAGTTGATGGATGGATACAGGCTGTTTGCACAAACAACTTAACACATCAGACTTGGAAAGTAAGAGGGACATTATTTAGGGACCCCATTCTGAAATTACTCGAGTTTTCTTCGAAGTACCCACAAATACTGAATTTGTGTTTCCCACTCCAGAGTCATCAGTGGGCCAAAGTGATGTAGTGATACCCCAGAGAGATAAACTCACTGTCTTTTTTTTAATGGTGGTTTTAAATTCTTTTGTTTATAAAAGATTTAAAACATAGACAAAAGTGAGGAGAATAGGGTAGTAATAGCACACGCATCCATCACCCAGCTTCCACAACTACAAACTCATGGCCAAGCTTGTTTCTGTTCTTTAAGCTTCCTCCCTCTCCCCCCATGGATATTTTGAAGCAGATCCCAAGCATTATATTATTATTATTATTAAATATTTCAGCAAGTGTGTTCAAAAGATGAAGACTTTTTGAGGAAAATACCATATTATTATTGACATTATTCCATATTAAAATTAGCAGTAATTCCTTAATATAACCAAATATTTACATATCACATATCATTTAAAAATATCTCTGTAAATTAAAAAGATGAAGACATTTTTAAAAGTAATTTTTATTGGTCTTTGAAAGTTATGAATATACAATATCTATTCTTAAAAATTAGAAAATGTGAATTAAAATTTAAATGATTTGCAGATAGCAAGAATTAGCTTTTGGGTACCCTGGGTCTTTTTCCCATGCAGAAGATAATTTTTCTTCCTTTTTTTCTTTTCTTTCTTTCTTTTTTTGTTGTTAAGATCATGGGCTCTGAAGTTAGGCAGATGTTGACTCAAATTGTGGCTTCAAACTTACTAACCATGTGGAAAATGTTGTTATTCAATTCCTATGAAAAAGATGAGGACTTTTAAGAAAAAAATATCATTAACATTATTAGGTCTTAAAAATTAATGTCAATTCCTTAGTAGAGATAAATATTCTATTGTGACAATCAACTGAACTTGAACACCGATAGAGTATTTGACTCTATTAAGGAATTAATGTTTTACAAATAAATAAATCTATAATTTTTTAAACAAAAGTATACCATAAATGTTATTGTGTAACTTCCACCAGCAGTATAACATGTATGGATGGCAGTCTTGTGGGGGACTTTTAGCAGCCACTAACAACTCTTGTCATTACTTTTTCTTCATTTATTAATTGGAATACCTCTAGAGAGAAAAATCTCCTTTCATTCTTCTTTTATTGTTTGTTTTTGCTTACCCTGATGTATAGGTCATATAAGAAATACAGGATACATGCATCTTTATATTTTCTGACTTTCCAAATGACTGAGTTAGTTTGCATGAATCTTCCAGAAGTGACCAGTGACTTTTCTTAAGTTCCACTCTGAAGCCCTGTTGCTGGCCGCTGGAAGCTTCTTGTCTCATCAGAGAGCTTCATTGCTTTTCAAGGCATTTCCAAATCAACTTGTATATTTCCTGTCTCCTGCTTGACTGTTGAAGTCTGTGGAGAAATCATCTTTTCTTCATGGAGTTGTTAGGCTGGGTAGAAGTGAGTCTAGGGTTATGGTGGCCATGCTGCCCTTAATTTATAGAGACACAATCTAAGAAATTGAGAAAGGAAAAATATTGATGGCATCCCTTGAGGCTCTGGATACAGCTGTGCCTGAAGTCATTTCTACGTACGTGGAACCATGGAACCACATGAGCCAATGCATTTCTTTTTATTCCTAAACTAATGTGTGTGTGTGTGTGTGTGTGTGTGTGTGTGTGTGTGTGTGTGTTTATGTTTATGCTTGAATGTGTCTTGTCTATTGTGAAGGTTTTCTATTTATTTAACAAAAAAGACATTTGTAAAGATGTTTTAAATATTTTAAAATAGCACTAGGTGGCTTAAAATACATTTCTGCATAGGAAGGTGTTTTCCTTGATGCTATGCAATAAAGGAAAATAAGCCAGATAGGACTTCCTCTCAACACCTTAGTACAGTCAATATGTTAAGCCATCGCTTGAGGTCACAGAAACATGAGACAGAAACTTAGTGAGTCAGAAAGCATGAGAGCCCTGGGAAGGGAGAGGAGGCCAATATCTGAAGGACCTTGAATGCAAAGTAGACGGATTCTGATTTTATTCTATAAGCTACAAGTAAACTTGGAGGCTATTTTGTTTTCCTGTTGTGTTTTGTTTCTCAAAGAAAGTAATACAATCAGCCGGTGCTTTGCAAAGATTAATCCTGCAGGAGCATTGCATAAATTGGGTTTAAAGACAAATGGAGGATGCTACTCAAACCATTTAGGGAAAAGGTTCTGAACCCTTTTTGAATCTTACTCCTCAGGGATGTGTATTTACACATACACTGTTTGTTTCTCTTGCATAAAATATTAGGGATTAAAGGACCTGTAAAGTAAAACTAGGTATTTTTATCAACCCAAAAGTTGATAGATGTGTCATCAATGGAAGACCTTTTGATAATCTATGATTAAATATAAAGAATATAATTAAGTTAGTGTATACTAGAAAAAAATGTTCTCACATCAAACCTCCTAATTTTATGGCTAGAGCTGCTTAGGATGAGACTAAGTAAGGGGCAACCCCTTGACCAGATTCTACTTGGAAACTGTGAAGATTAACTAATGGTTTTCAGAAGATTGATCATTTGGTGAATTACTTTTAGTGGGTCATTGAAATGGTCATTGGAAGAATAGATTATCAATACATATGTCTGCTTCCCTTTAAAAATATACACCATTTCTCCAGTGTAGAAGCCACTTTTCTTATATTCAGTAGAGCATCTTTTTAAATCTTATGTGTGTGCGTGTAATTTAAAATTAGAAAAAATATATACACATGCAAATTAAAGTGGCTCAATTCAGATAGCTAAGGCTATGTTTATGTCTCCTAAACATGTAAATATCAGGGCTTCTGGCTAAAACACCCACACTATCTGATCATATCACACAACTGGTAGAATTGATTGCCCTGATATAGTCACCTTAGTTTGGGTATAACCTAACTTCATAGGGTCAGCGATTTGATGTGTCAGTACTCCAAGAGAGTTACCATCTCTTTGTGATGAATACATTCTAATTTGGAAAGAGTTTTCCTGGGAAGCTCCAACACCTTTATTCCACCGCGCAAGCATTTTCCCTACATAGGCAAACTACACCTGAAGCCACATCATAATGAGAAAAATATATGATGAGCTGGCATACGAGAAAGGAGAAATAGCTATAAGACACAAAACCTTGGTTGGACCAAATTAGGATAACCCAGTCCTTGGGTGTCTTCAAGTACATAGGCCAGCTGTTGGAACCTCTTGGAACAGGACAGGTTGAATCCTTGAGCAAAGATGTATCTTCTCCTTTGTCATGTGTAGGAAATAAGTTAGTAAGAGGTGGGTGCTAATAGTCTTTCCCTAAATTTTTGAGAAAATTTAATGATTCCTTGTGTATGTTCTAGTCTGCCTCTTCCTTTTAAATGAGAGAGTTTCCTTGCTTGCTAATGACTACCTTGACCTATATAAAGAGGGATGGAGAGAGAAGGAAGGGAAAAGGAGAGAAAAGTTGCAAAGTTCTTGATGAATTATATAAGGGATGCCATTTGGTAATTGACAACATGGGCCCAACATGGGCCGTTGATTTTCTATGAGCTATTCTGTAACAATAGTAATTTTAAAAGCTGTTGGTTTTGTTGAGTGTTTACTATATTCTAGGTGCTGTGATAAGTGCTTTGTATTTGTTGTCTTGAGAAATAGAAGACCAGCCCCTGATGGGTCCTATCAGCTAAGCCTTGGTGTCGGTAGGAGGCAGCCTGACCCTCACAGGCAGCCCTTAATTTTCCTTTAAACAGAAACAACCTCATGAAACATGAACATCAGACAAGTCTGCCCCATGATCTTGATGGGTCAAGAGAAAACAGTACCATTCCTAACCCAGTCAGAAATGTAAACCTTTCCTAAACGACAAAAATGCCCAGTCTGGCTAACATGAGTGACTACTTCTTCTGTACCAACTATACCTCTAGTTTCACTCTATTCTTCCTTCCAGATACAATTTATTAAAATTCCCAGTAAGGAAATTGCTCTGCTCGCTGATGGTATCCAATCCAGAGGAAAGCCCTGATTCCTTGAACCTTCCTCCAAGAGTACCTAATGCAAACCCAAATCCTAGATGAAGTCATCCCTGACTCCATCTTATTATGACACCCCATGGTTCTTCATGGTGTATATTTTCCCTCATTACAACAGGTAATAAACCCAACTGTTCAAGTACAGGTGTTGTTCGATAATCTTTGGCTGGAAATCACAGGCAGTCTCTCTCCCTCTCTCCCTCTCCCCATCTCCCTATATCCCTTTCCCCTTCTCCCTTTCCCCCTCTTCCTCTCCCCCTCTCCCTCTCCCCTCTCCCTCTCCTCCTCTCCCTCTCCTCCTCTCCCCCTCTCTCTCTCCCTCTCCTTCTCCCACTCCCTCTCCCTTCCATCCATGTGATCTCCCCCTCTCTCTCCCTCTCTCTCTCCCTCTCTCCTTCTCTCCCTCTTCCTCTTCCTCTCCCTCTCCCTTTCCCTCTCCCTCTACTTCTCTCTCTCTCTCTTATATAGTTGAAGTCTACAAAGAAGGCGATACTTAATCTGGTTAAGTCACTTGCCCAAGTACACACGATTAGTAAGTGGTAGAATGACACTTTGAACCCAGCCATTCTGTCTGCAGAGACTCTGTCCATCATTTCAAACTGCCTCCTCATATGGAGCTTTCCATAGGGTATGTTTTCTTTGCTGCCATAGCAAACTACCATAAAGTTATCAGCTTGAAATAACAAACTTATTATCTCACAGTTCTATAGTTCAGAAGTCCAGTTGGCTCAACTGGTTTTTATGCTGGGGGGTTCCCGAGGGCAATGTGAAGGTGTTGACTATTAGATGGATTCTTATCAGGAGCTCTGGGAAGAATCCACTTCCAAGCTTATTCAGGAGATTGAGACAACATAGATTTTTGCAGCTACAAGACTAAGGTCACCATTTCCTTGCAGACTATCAGCTGGGGACTGCCTTTAGGTCCTCTTCCATCCTTGTACGTGGGACCCTCCACCTCAGAGCCATCAATGGTATTAGCCATTTTCGCAATTGGAAACTCACTGACTTTCTTTTCTGCCAGATTTCTCTCACTCCAGCTGGTGAAAGTCCTCTCCTTTTAAGGGTTCATGTGATTAGATTGCACCCTCCTCCAGATCCAGAATACTGTCTCCGTTTTTGGGTCTACAACCTCAGTTGTATCTACAAAGTCAAATTTGTCATGTAATTGCCATATTTGTAGGTTATGGGGGTTAGAACATGGGTGTCTTTGAGGGTCCCATTATTCTGCCTACCACACATAGCTGTCACACTCCCATGCTCCAACCACCTTCTAATGGATTTAGCATTCTTTCAATATAGTAGCATGTTTCTCTTCTCTCTTGTTTGGAGGCTCTACTCTTCAATGTGACTTTGCATAATTTCTGCTGTCACTATTTTGGCAACATAAGGTAAACTCCTGAGAAGATCATCTCATTTCCCTACATACAGGTACTTTGGAGTTATGAGGGAGAAGTGGGTTGCTGCCACCGTGGCCTGCTTGTTCTTACAACAGCTCTTGTTCATTTCTGAAGCCTGCCAAGAGACACTTGAGAATTAGGAAGCTTAAACATGGGAGGGAGGGACATCTCTATGTGATCTCAAGATGGCTAGCCAGGGCTCCCTGATACAATAGGCACCCAGAGAAGCCTGTGAGATGACAGCAAATATCAAAAATGGTAGCAAATGAACTAATTATAACCCTGGGATTCTGTGTCTCTCACTCAAATTAGCAGTAGCTACATTCAGCTAATAGCAAACCTGTCATCTAATTCTCATCCACACCTGCAGCTGTCATGCTTCCTTGTCTTATGTGGAAGTTATTTTTGAAACAGTCCATCCACTACAACATGGGAGGAGCTATTACATTTGTTTTCACACTCTATTTTTTTTATCTTCTTTGCCTTGGGGATGATAGTTTTGATCATTTAGCTTTTGTGGGTCTTGAATGGACTTCCCAAAATTTTAGAAAATAAAATTCAGTTAACAAAGTAATAATTCAAGAGATGGACAGCTGTACAAATGAATCATCTTTTTCTCCTCCTTCCTTCTTCCTTTCTTCCTTCTCTTCCTCTATCTCCTTTTCTCTCTCCCTTTCCTTCCTTCCTTCCTTCCTTCCTTCCTTCCTTCCTTCCTTCCTTCCTTCCTTCCTTCCTTCCTTCCCTCCCTCCCTTCCTCCCTCCCTCCCTCCCTTACTTCCTCTCTCTCCCTCTCTCTCCCTTTCATTTCCTTCCTTCCTTCCTTCCTTCCTCCCTCCCTCCCTCCCTCCCTCCCTCCCTCCCTCTCTCTATCTCCCTCTCTCTCCCTTTCATTTCCTTCCTTCCTTCCTTCCTTCCTTCCTCCGTCCCTCCCTCCCTCCCTCCCTCTCTCTATCTCCCTCTCTCTCCCTTTCATTTCCTTCCTTCCTTCCTTCCTTCCTTCCTTCCTTCCTTCCTCCCTCCCTCCCTCCCTTCCTTCCTTCCTTCCTCCGTCCCTCCCTCCCTCCCTCCCTCTCTCTATCTCCCTCTCTCTCCCTTTCATTTCCTTCCTTCCTTCCTTCCTTCCTTCCTTCCTTCCTTCCTTCCTTCCATCTTTCCTCCCTCCCATCCATCCATCCATCCATCCATCCACACATATGTAATTTGAAAACAGTGTGTCTGGCAACCTGGTGGGATCAGGGGCATCTTAAAATGAGAAAATCTCTTGCCACAGTGACAAATCCACTGGCTTCGCGAGAAACCCTGCAGATCACTAACACACAGCCATAAGAATATATTGACTGCAGCCCAAGCTCCTGAGAAGATTGATCAATCCAGCAGACTTGCATTAATTGTGAAATGGAAAGGACGATGCGATCAATGATAGGGGTGGTAGTGCTGCAGTAGGCGATGCCACATCTAGCTAATCCAATAATGGAGAAGCTGATGTATAGCATATTGGAATTCTACCGTCCGGGCACTTGTCACCATAAAAAATATCCCGCAATTATGGGGAAAAATTGAGCAGGCAGCAGCTGAGCCAACCTAATCAGCCTGATGCCACAGTAGTTCTCCTGATTAAACACTAAATTAAGTGGCACTCAGCTCTGTAACCTGCCTGCGTTATGAAAAATAATCCTAGAGCTAATGTGAAAAGTTTGTATTTTAATCAAAGCAAACTATGAATATTAAAATATTCCTGGGCTATTTTGGTGTCGTTTAGCTGTGAACATGTTTAACAATTTATAAATGGATCTTTTGCCATTGGCTACAAGGAATAAGGGCCCAGTGCTATATTGGGAGGTAAGGCTTCCTGTGCTAAAAATCAATTAGACTTGATACAAGCTCAGAGAACTCTTAAGGAAAAAAAGAAAAAAAAAAAAAAGAATGCATTCAAGAGGCCCTGGGAGAATTCAAATTTAGTTAACTTCTATAACGGTTTGCCTAAGGGCATCAACTCTATTCTTTGCTGAAAAGCACGTGATCATTCCAGGAGGGTTGAAGCTTAATAAGCTAAGGATACTACAAGGACCCCTTTATACGCATGCGTCATTATTGAGTCCCACAGCACAAATCCACTGACAATGTAGGACTAAATGGCAAATTCTCCAGGACCAGGAGAAAACTGCTTTTCGTGGGCATTTGGAAGATGCACAAGAAAGAACTTGCATTATTACCATCAAGCCTACATCCTGGGTAGACTAGATCTTTACCTGAGAACACACACTGAGGATACTCCTTGTGCTATGCTTTTGCTGAAGAGAACCCTCAGAGACAATTGACAGGGGTCCATTAACATCCCTATAGCCTGGTGGCTGGAAGCCTGGTGGTCTATGAGGGTAATGTAGATTGTACCAGGATGGAGACACCTGTTTGTTTGGAATCTCCTTTCTTGATCAGAAGACACTGTGCTAAGAGTCCCCCCATCACAGTGAGTCAGAGTAGGGCAGCAGGCAAGATGAGAAATCAACTTCCTTACCTATTCTTTCCTATTATATTTTGTTGTGTGTGTGTTTGTTTTTTATTTCAAGTAAATCTGTGGGCTTTTTAACGTTTTAACATTTATTTATTTTTTGAGAGACAGAGAGAGACAGAACATGAGTGGGGAAGGGGCAGAGAGCAAGGGAGTCACAGATTCTGAAGCAGGCTCCAGGCTCTGAGCTGTCAGCACAGATCCTAACATGGGGCTCCGACTTGTGAACCATGAGACTATGACCTGAGCCAACATTGGATGCTTGCTTAACTGACTGAGCCACCCAGGTGCCCCAGTTTGTGGGCTTTTAATTTAAAACATTTTTTTTTTTTCTGCATGGGAAAGAGTTGCTGGATGAAGGAAGAATTTCAGGCTGTGTCTGTATAGTTGAAAAGTCAAAATCTGTGCAATAATTTGGATTTACTTTATTTTATTGAGTAACAGTCATCCATGTAGCCCTCATTCCATGCCAGGCCTGTTCTAAGGGCTGCTGCAATATTAACACGTTTAATTCTTCTAATGATTCTGTAAATGTGTGAGATGCTATGATTATTTCTATTTTGCAGAGCAAGAAGTGGGAGCCCAAAGTACTTAAATAACTTGCCAAGGTCTCATAGGTTTTAAGTGGCAGATTGGGGTTGAATCCAGGCAGGCTCTTTCCTGCTGTGTCTTTTTGTTTTGTTTTGTTTTAATTTTTTTAAATGTTTATTTATTTTTGAAGGAGAGAGAGACAGAGCATGAACAGGAGAAGGTCAAAGAGAGAGGGAGACCCAGAATCTGAAGCAGTCTCCAGGCTCTGAGCTGTCAGCACAGAGCCCAGCACGGGGCTCAAACTCATGAGCCATGAGATCGTGACTTGAGTCAGACGCTCAACCAACTGAGCCACTCAAGAGTCCCTTCTGTGTCCTCTTGTAATAGGTTAGTTCTTCTAAGGAGATGTTGGATTGGTGATGCCAGTCATTGGAGATGGGAAGGGGTGAGGTGCTATCAGCTGGTATTCGCTAAGCTACAGTGTATATTCTTTCACCATGTCCCATTCTCCAGTTATGCCTTTCATTGATCCTCTGATGTTGCCTTTTTCTAAGTAGAGCTTGAAGTGATGATCTCATCTGTCTGGTCTGAGTCAGACATTCCAGGTTAGACCAGACCATTCAGACGTCCACAAGAAAAGAGATGGGTTCTGAGCCAGACTGATGGTGTCACCATTGAGAAGTAGCTCCAGAATTCAGCCAGTTGAAAATCTAGAATAGTCTTAGGATGATACCATGATTACTATCAGTTATTGACCATCATTGGGTTCTGAGAGCTCTAGGAACTTTTGTTCCACTTTCTTACTTAACTCTTCTATAACCCTATAAGCCTAAATACATACATATATACCTACATAAATGCATGCCCCAATTTTATTTATTTTTTATATGCAATTTTATTTTATTTTATTTTATTTTCAATATATGAAGTTTATTGTCAAATGGTTTCCATACAACACCCAGTGCTCATCCCAAAAGGTGCCCTCCTCAATACCTATCACCCACCCTCCCCTCCCTCCCACCCCCCATCAACCCTCAGTTTGTTCTCAGTTTTTAAGAGTCTCTTATGCTTTGGCTCTCTCCCATTCTAACCTTTTTTATTTTTCCTTCCCCTCCCCCATGGGGTTCTGTTAAGTTTCTCAGGATCCACATAAGAGTGAAACCATATGGTAGCTGTCTTTCTCTGTATGGCTTATTTCACTTAGTATCACACTCTCCAGTTGCATCCATGTTGCTACAAAGGGCCATATTTCATTCTTTCTCATTGCCACATAGTACTCCATTGTGTATATAAACCACAATTTCTTTATCCATTCATCAGTTGATGGACATTTAGGCTCTTTCCATAATTTGGCTATTGTTGAGAGTGCTGCTATAAACATTGGTGCATGCCCCAATTTTAAGGCTAAAGGATCTGAGGCTGAGAGACAGTGCCTAGTAGATTAGGTCACAGAATTGTTACTGGCAGACCTGCGACTGATGCTTAGGCCTGTTCAGTCCATTGTGTTTCATCTACAAAACACAATTCATTTCCATCCAGCAGGTGATGTCTAGGGCCATGTGCACATATCAGAAGGCCAGTATCCTCCAGTCCCTTATGACATGGAAAGTTACTTCTTCCTCATTTCCCGAGCTCCATTGACAAGAGCTGCCTAGAGAGATAATAAGTAGGATAAGGACTTTGGACATCATGTCTCTGCCTCCTTCCATTCTCTCTCACAGTGTGATCCTTAAATACTGGAGTAGTGCATGGGGCTTGTGCTCTGGAAGAAAACTAGATCCAACAGACCATTCTTGATCATGAACAATTAATTTTAAGCTGGTTCATCAAATAAAAAAGCTAGAATGGCTTGCTTTATAATTGTTGGGAAGCTATGCCCACTGTGTCATAGTAGATATTCTGCATTTTCTTTCGTGTTTTTACTAATCCTTGTATAGACTGACAAGCTGCAGTAGCCAGCCCTTTAAGTTTACAGGGAAGAGTTCAGATCTTTCCTGATCCCTGGCTCCCCCGTTAGATTACGTGGTTTTTTTTTTAAGGCAGAAACTCAAAACACCTAACAAGGAGCAAAACCTTCTTGAAACAGTGGCATTTCCTTTCAAAGAACAGAGGCAGTGATATGCATCCATCCACAAGGAGGTGAGACTGATGTTTTGCATGTCTGCAACCTGTGCAGCCTGGGGTACTTCCCTCTTCAGACCCTGTCCACCTAGTGTTGTGATTCCAAGACAGCATGCTGTTGCCTACCATCTTCTCTCCACCTCCAGTTTAAGGGCTGTTGTATTTAGGAGTCACAGAAACCAAATTCAAACTAGCTCAAGCACCAAAGGAAATTTGGCATGAACTAAATTCAGGGATTTGGCTCTTCTTCAAGGAAGTTCAGATGTCACCAGAACACCCTTGCCCCTTGTTCCTGTGTCCTTTTCTAATTCATTTGCTTTCATCTTCCTTTTTGTCCAGTGGTATTCCCAGTCCATAAGGCAACAATTGGCTGTCAGTATCTCCCAAATCACAAAAATTACAATCCACCATGCGAGAGAATGCAAGTGAAAGATTTATCATTCTATTTTTTTCCTCAATCAAATGCCAAATAATCAGCAAAAGCTTCCAGTTAGTTCAGCTTGACTCCACTGTCCAGGTAGATCTGGCTGAGTGTCCCCTGTAGAAACAGGGCTGTTTCCATTGCCAGCATGTGGCTAAAAGTAAAGGGACAATTCCTTGAAAAGATGTTTGCAATATCCACTACAAGACATATCTTATAGGTGTAGACTTATTTACCCGAAGAGAATAAATTATTAAAAAGTGGCCAGTGGCCAAGGTCTTGTTTCGCCATACTGAAAAGGTAGGAGAAAAGTTGGCTTTTTCCTAGCTTTGGTGCCAGAAAAAATTCCATCCATACTCAATACCTTCTGGGTTGCTCTTGTGTTCTTGGGGCTCCATGACATCATGGGGTCTGAATGGGACATGGGGGGTGTATAACTTCCTAGGGAATTAGTGCTGTCACTCAGATATCAAATATACTTTACAGTTCATTTCTGTGTCAATATGATTCATTCTATGGATGAACAGAAAGTAGAATTGACCTGTGTGAATGCATAGGGTATAGGAAAGGGTATGGACTTTGGAACTTCAGCTCTGACACTCATTGGCTCAGTTCTTTTTATCTAAAAATCCATATATGAGGGGGCACCTGGATGGCTCAGTTGGTTAAGTGTCTGACTTCGGCTCAGGTCATCATGTCATGGTTCATGGGTTTGAGCCCTACGTAAGGCTCTGTGCTGACAGCTCAGAACCTGGAGTCTGCTTCAGATTCTGTCTCCCTCTCTCTCTCTGCCCCTCCCTGACTTGCACTCTGTCTCTCTCTGTCTCTCAAAAATAAAATAAAATAAAAATCTGTATACAAATAGTTCTACTCACACAGTGTTGTTGAGAGAATTAAATGAAGTAAGTTATGTTAAGAACTTAACCCAGTGTTTTGCTCTTAGGATATGTGCAATAAACAAAAGCCAGCCTCTCAATTAGAGGTAATCTTGCCCCACCTGGAGAACACGTGGCAATGTCTGGAGACATTTTTGGTTCCCACAACTGGGAGGGGTTGCTATTGGCATCCAGTGGTAGAGTCCATTGATGTTGTTAAACATCCTGGAAATACCCAGGGCAGCTCCCAAGAACAAAGAATTGTCTCCCTTAAAATGTCAATAGTGCCAAGCTTGAGAAGCCTTGATGCAATCTATTATCGCAACATCACTATTGATGTTACATTTCTTGGAATCAGAGAGGTGGGAGGATGATCTTAACAAAATCCTATATTTTCTGTCTCTGACATTCAGGGTCTCTTTAAAGGAAGGAAGGGGAGGTTTCAGGAGACTGCACAGGCAATTAGGTATCAGTTTTCACTCAGTAGAATAAAAAAAAAAAAAAAAAAAAAAAAAAAAACAACTCCAGATACATAATGTAATTGAAGTGGCAAATTTGTTAGGAGAATACATTAAATGAACTGTCCAAAGTTCTGAAACTTTGGCTAACAAACTAAATCTGTTTAAAATGATGTGTAGACTGAAGTCTAACTTGAACAATGATCTTTGCAAAAATGCATCAAGAGCTTTGGGAAATAGATTCTGGCTTATATTCTTAGGCTTTCAAGGTGATGGAGATTGTATCTAGGTGAGGAAGAGTGGATAACAGATTAAAGAGTAATTTCTTCACCAGGCTGTAAGGTTCATGAAAACAGGAGTTCCAATTGTAAAAAATCAAATTCAAAAACAAAAATAGGAATTGTATTTATCTTTTTTTTGAGCCCCAGTTTTTTGGGGAGTAGACCTTTAAAAATTTTTATTTTATTGTGGTAAAACATTTAACATGAGATCTACACTATTAACAAATTATTAAAGGTACAGTGCCTTATTATTGACTATTGGTACCATGTTATACCATGTTATATAGCAGATCATGAGAGCTTATTCATTTTGCTTAACTGAAGCTTTATTCCTATCGATTAATAATGCCCTATTTCCTCCCCTCTCTCAGTCCCTGGCAACCACCATTCTACTCTCTGTGATCCTATGAATTTGACTATTTTAGATACCTCATACAGGTGGAATCGTGCACTATTTGCCCTTTTGTGACTGGTTTATTTCACTTAGCATGATGTCCTCAAAGTTCATCCATGCTGTCCCATATTGCAGCATTTCCTCCTTTCTTGAGGCTGAATTGTGCCTTATTGTATGTGTATACCACAGTTTGTTTTATCCTTTTTTGGTATCTCCATCGGACAGTACAAAGTTGGGGTCTTGGATAGAGTACATAGTGAATGTTCTCTTTCTCCTCTCCCCTTATCTTCTGGCAGTGGTCTCGATTTGTCATGGTAATAATAAGGGTTGGTTGCATCATGCCACAGTTATTGAAAGGTATCTGCATGCATCTTCTACTACAATCTTCACAATAGATGACATTGTGAAGACATTATATCATTGTAGAAGAGGAAACTGAGAGTATGAGTGACTATAAGGAGCTCCTCCTTAACCTCTTGAGATTGTTCTAGACTATGGAGTGGATCTAGAGCTTGGCTTCCCGGCCCTGACTAGGCATCAGAATCACCTTATAGAGCTGGTACAGAGACCTGAGCCCTATTCCAGGCCTGTGAGATCAGAATATTCTGGCATGCAGATTCTGTATGGAGTAAGAGGTTTGGGTAAATAAGTTTGAGACTGGGAAAAGGAAGATTCTTTCTTCCCTTCCTATATCAAAAAGAATCTTATTTTTCAGGGCTGCTTTGGATAGAGGCTGCTTACAGTATTTTGAGTTTCTGGATAGCTTAAGCGCCACATAGATACCCATTTTTGACCCATCCACTTTTGTCAAAAAGATTATTTTAACTAAACAAGGAAGTGTGATTGTATTTGAAATTTTGTTTGATCTCCATCTCATATTCCATTCCATTCCATTCTATTCCCAGTAGCTCATTTTAATGCCATTTTCTTGTTTAGGGAGGAAAGCTTGTATCATTCCATAGTGAGGAATTATGAACATTAAATGCTGACAAGTAAGCTGTGTGTTTCAGAGAAACAAAAATCTATATGAAAGGGAAAGACTCAATTAGTCCATCATTCTAATTGTTGTGGTGTGATGGACAACACTAGTGCTTACCCCCATGTGCTTACAAGGTTTCCTTCTTGGTGACAAGGAAGACGATACTTCCCAGTCTCCCACTGCAATTGAGCACAACTGTGAAGCTGGGTCTGACCAGTGGGTTGTGTCATTTCTGACACAGAGCATGGGGAGTGGGTGTAAGGTCTCCAAGCACTCTCTTCTGCCCCAGTGAATCTCAAGTCCTGTGTTGAGTTGCTCCTGTCTCCATCTGCCTGGGTCCTTGAGTAACCACGTGTAAGAGAACCTGCCTCATGCCTGGATCTGTCAGACATGTAGCAAATGTGAGAAATGTCCTTCTGTTGTATTAAGTCACTGAGAATTGGGAGTTCATATAGTACCATCCTATAAACTAGCTGATACGCTTGAGTTTTAGAAAATGGCCTGAAGATATATATTTTTATTTTATTTCAAAAATTTTTTTAATGTTTATTTATTTCTGAGAGAGAGACAGAGTGCAAGTGGGGGAGGGGCAGAGAGTGGGAGACACAGAATCCAAAGCAGGCTCCAGGCTCCGAGCTCTAAACTATCCAGAGACTGATGCAGAGCTTGAACTCGTGAACCACGAGATGATGACCTGAGCCTAAGTCAGATGTTTAACCTACTGAGCTGCCCAGGTACCCCAGATCTTTATTTTTAAATGCTGGCCTTGAATTCTGCTGACTGGATTGAAGTCTGAGCTTATCACCAGTTTTTAGACTTAGCCTAAGTCACCTAACTGCACTGATAATACTTACAGCTGAAATTCATTAAACACATCTGTGTGTCCAGTGCTGCACATGGGGTTTTCTGGGCATCATCTCACCTCACCTTCCAGATACTCTCACTTGGGTAGACCGCCACCGCTTGGTGGATGCAGAAACAGGCATGACACAGGAGGCACGACTAGGAAGTGGAGATGCTGGACCAGAACCAGGTCCGACTGATGCCGATGACTGCATTTTGCTTGCTGCTAAGTTGGCGTTGATTAAAATATCTACCTTACTGGGCAGTTTTAGGATTCTATGAGCAGCCTACGTGACGGAAGATCTGGATGCCTAGTAGGTAAGGTTATTCATTATTTGGGTTCTGCCAGCACTTGTTAGAAACTTCAGAGTGTTTCCTCTTGGGTTGTCACCAGAGCCTCATTCACCAACCTTGAGAAACGTGAGTTGTTTTCTTTTTTTTTTTTCCAAGTGGTAAATGTTTCATCATTACTTTTGTCTCCTGTTTGAGTTGACCCTCTCTCTATCATGACATCTGGCTTCATCCTTCAGACTCTCTCTCTTTCTCTCTTTTTTATGGTTTCATGTTGCTGTGAGCAGAACTCATTTTTCAAAAGACAGATGGTGGCAACCCTGTTCTCTCTAAATAAAAAAGCAAAACAGCTGTTAAGGTGCAAACAGAGTTGCGGCCAGCAAATTGTATCTGCTTCAAGTGTTGGCGAAGTTTCCCTATAGGGAAGAGGAGCTATCTAAACAAAATGTGCAGTCTCGGCTGCACTATGCCAAGGCCCAAGTATAGAATGATGGCAAATAATGGAAATTTATAGCATGCTATAGATCTGGCACCTTTCTATCTTGGCGGGTGCATATTTAAATGCAGTGCTAACGGAGCTGAGATTTATTGCTCTCTGATAACGATAAAATGCCATCAGAGAATGAGATAAATCTTGCCCCAAATCTTAGAATGCAGCGCACACACTCACACGCACACACATGCTTGTAAAATACAGCCTGATACTGCTAACTCAGGAGTCTGAGTTCAGAAGAAGCCTATGGAACAGGGAAGTAAAGGACGTGTTTTATAGACGACTGCAAATTGTTGTTTTCATGAGGCTGGGGTCAAGGTACATTGTGGCCTCGGGTTGAAATGAGTGTTGCTTTGTCTCCTGGCTGATATATACTTGACCTTGGCCAGGAAAGCTTTTTCCTTTCCTGGATGTTCAATAGCATTCTCTTCACCTTTTCACAGCCTTGGGACAGGACGACTTCCAAACAAATACTGATGAATTGTAACCCTCTGGGAGAAGAACATCGTCTTCTTCTTTTTTTTATAATGTGTTTTCTTATTTATTTTCCTATTTATTTATTTATTTCAAGAGAAGTGGAGTCTTGGGCTTTGTAAGCAGAGAGGGAGACAAGGAATGAATCTGCTAAAAGACCATATTTGCAACTTGCTCGTGATGTGTAAATGAGGTGTGCAAATCTCCTCTTCGTGGGCCTTTGCTATTCCGAGAATGGACACTTACCAAGTACCAGTCAGGAGGCTGTCTCTTACGTCTGGCAACCAGCCCGTGTGGCACCCACCCATCTCTAACTCTGGGACACCCAGGGTTCACGACATGGAGCTCACCTGGCAATCCGCCCAAACCCCTTGCTGAATTTCCATGGGCTCTACTTTGATGGATCATTTCAGATCAGCAGCTACCTCAAGGAGGGAGGCTCTTTCTCCTGGCCCTCATTCTAGAGGTTTCCTTGACTATTTCTAATGCAAGGGGATTTCTAACGTTTCAGGCGAGATCTTAACCCTCATTGAGAATTATAAGCTCCAGGGATTGCTATAGGTCACTTCCCATTAGAGTTAGATTCACCTTTCTAGATGATTTTTGAGCATGATTGTGTGTGTGTGTGTGTGTGTGTGCGCGCGTGTGTGTGTGTGTTTGTTCATGTCTGTCATCTCAACTGATCCTGTTTTGGAGATATGGACAATGTCTGTAAATTACAGCTTTCATGCATAGCTAGAAAGAATGTCTTTGGTTTCCCGGGATTTTATAAATGCCTGTGTGTGTGTTGGGGGAAGGCAAGCATGGAGAGGTGTGAAAACTGAGAGGTAAGGATATTTGTTGAGCTTGAAAGTGACACACATTCTCTTAGTGGGGAGTGTTCCTTGAATTTCTTAGTACACCTGATGATATTTTATGTAAAACTGTTGTTTTAAACCCTTTTCTCTTCCCTTATATGCCTTTCCGTTTTCTACACTGAAGAAAGCTATAAAGTGATAAAATTTGGTGCATTTACCTCATTTAGTTTTGTTGTTGTTGCTTGAGGAAAAAAAAAACAGGTTGATTTGGGAAATTTTGATGCTTGGGATGAAAAAGGACCTAAGATTTTATATAGAATGAATTCTTTGGAGCTTAGAACTGAGTTTCATGGACTTCATGAAAATATATGTGTATGTGCGTGTGTGTGTGAGAGAGAGAGAGAGAGATTGAGAGAAGGAGGGAGAAGGATTGAGAATACTCATGCTATTAGTTTTTGGACTTGTATGTTTGTTTTTCTTCTAAGAGATGTCATAGCTTTTGTTAGGTTCTCAAAAGCACCCTTGTCTGCGATGCTGACCCACGGTCCTCTTGTTCCTGGGATATGTGCTGTGATATTCAACTGCTTTACAGAGCTGTGATCCCAGCCTCCTCATTTCTGGGATGGGCCTGACTATGGCCAAAGAGGGAGTGGATCTTGGGCAATGCAGGGCTCTCCGGTCCCAAGCACTGTATCTTTATGGGCTTTGCCCACCAGGGTTAGCTCATAAAAGGAACCTCCTACTACTCCCTGTTCATCCTCCACGACTTGAACTATCCAAGTCTAGCTGCAACCTCCACCTGCTCATCTATGGTCCAGCAATACTGTCCTTCTCTCAGCTGTTCCGGATAAGCCCCACTCTCTCTCACCTCCCAGTCCTCATACATTTTGTTCTCTCTACCTGGAACATTCGGCCCTTTCTTCTGGCTCACACCTTCTCTTTTTCTTGTTTCTGATGAAATGCTACTTCCTTCTAGATGCCTTCTAGACCAGGTTCCCTATGATGCCTTCTAGACCAGGTTAGATGTATCTTCAACATCTTCTGGCATTCCCGCTTCTCCTGCCAGGGTATCGCCACACATTGTGACTTCTTAGGCCAAGGAAGCGTACATAGAAACTTGCTGTACTGTCTTTATAACTCTTCTGAAAATCTTAACTCATTTAAAAACCAAAAAATATGTTTACAAAAATAAAATGAAAAATAGAAAGAAAGGGGGATGTGGGAGGAGTTATCTGTGTTTTATCAAAGCACACTGAAGACCAGAGATGTCAATATAAAGAGTGAACAAGTAGAAAAGGAAATGAAATGGACGATTGCCTGTGTGATCACATTATAAAAGGAAGAGGCAGAGGAGCCACAGCTCTATGAAGTCTCTACCTTCCTGTCTACATCATTACTCTTCCCCAGTACCTACCTCAATGCCTGGTTTTAGCTAGCACTTAATAATATTAGTAGGATCTAGGGCACCTGCGCGGCTCAGTTGGTTAAGCGTCTGACTTCAGTTCAGATCATGATCTCGCAGCTTGTGAGTTTGAGCCCTGCATCGATCGGGCTCTACACTGACAGCTCAGAGCCTGGAGCCTGCTTCAGGTTCTCTCTCTCTCTCTCTCTCTCTCTCTCTCTCTCTCTGCCCCTCCACTGCTCGCTCTCTCTCTCTCTCTCTCTCTCTGTCAAAAATAATAAACATTAAACATTAAAAAATAATATTTGTAGGAATAAATGAATACACAAATGCATAGATAGCTAAAAGACCCTTATCTTAGCTCACTTGGCTGCCAGCTGAACTGTTATTCTTTCCCGGCATGTACTGCTTTGGCTCCCGTGTCTCTTTGTTACCACTTGGGACCCCTTGGTTTATCTTTGGCTTTGAATTTCACTCTACAATGTCCTTGGCTATGGCCACACAGCCCTGTGCACCTGTGCTGACCACTGGGGCCCTCTTCTTCATCTGCTAATGCCGGTAGGTGACTTTCCCAAGGGCCGTCCAGCTTCAGAGTGTTGCCTGCACGGGGAGGAAGAGCAGGCAAGGAAGGAGCCAGATGGAAGAAATGTAAAAGAGAATGAGTACAAATAAGCTTAAATGCTTTTTTCCTTTTTGCCTTTTTCTCCTGTACTTGGGCTCCCGTAGCATGTTGGCTCGAGCACCTAGAATCACCGAGCAAAACAGAAGAAAATACTTGCCGCTTTGTCACACTGGTTAACAACAAATGACCAAATCAGTACGACAGGTTTTTTTCCCCCTGTGATAGAGCCTTATGGCTCATCGTGTGAATGGACGATCATTTTGATCAGCTGGTGCAGCCTCGATAAAAATGATGAATATGGTAATAAATACTATGTTTTTAAACATTTGTAACGTTGCAAACATGTGCTAAGTGTATACATATTTATAAGACATAAATAGGATGTAAAATTGTCGTTTTGAAGTGTACATGTGCTACCTTACGTCATCATTATCCCTGTCTTTAAAAACTTGAAAAAGGTATAAATGAAGTGTCACAATTTAGTCTGGTGGCTAGAAAGTGGCGAAAATGGGATTTGAACTCAGCTCTTTCAAACTCTGAGCCTGTGCTGAGGAGGGTGTGTGGTGCTTCAGAAATGTGGTGCTTGCTTGCTCCGCCACCAGAACAGTTTTGTGGTTTGGAAGAGAGCTCCCTGGGGGCTGGCCACACACATGTTTGTGTGGTTGTAGGTTACAAGAGGGAAGACTCATGGCTGCAAGCCTAGAAGGAGGGTCCATATGCCTTGCAGCTCTGCCAGGGTCTCTATGCCAGGGGGCACCCCAGGGGCCCAAGAGGATTCCTCCCCCTGACACCAAGGCTGGCAGGGCCCCTTGGGGCACCAGGGGGAGCTCTCCCTGAAGGCTTCAATAGGCTGCTGGTAGCTCAGAGTGTTCTTTAGAAACCAGGGATGCTTCAGGAGGGTCTGGAGACTTCTGGGATCTTGTGGCCACATCTGAACCTGATTTTTTCGCTTTAAACCCATTTTTTTTTTGGTTAGCTGCACAGGCTGTGTTAATTGTTCATTGCAGAATTTACCAAGCCTCCTACAAATAATGCAAATAACGCTAAGTAAAATAATGTCATAATAGCATCTTTGATTATATATAACAGATACATTTGAATATTATATATAGGTACCAAATATATATACAGTATATATAGATCTATATTTTTTCTCTCTCTGTATGTATGTGTGTGTGTTTGCTATCTCTATGTATGTATGTATATGTATGTATGTGTGAAGAATTTCCTAATTCTTCAAGATGGATATTAGTATCCCCATTCTTTTTTTTTTAATTTATTTTTTTAATTTATATCCAAATTAGTTTGCTTAGAGTGCAGCAATGATTTCAGGGGTAGATTCCTTAATGTCCCTTACCCATTTAGCCCATCCCCCCGCCCCCCACAACCCCTCCAGTAAACCTCTGTTTGTTCTCCATATTTAAGAGTCTCTTTTGTTTTGTCCCCCTACCTGTTTTTATATTATTTTTGCTTCCCTTCCCTTATGTTCATCTGTTTTGTCTCTTAAAGTCCTCATATGAGTGAAATCCTTGATATTTGTCTTTCTCTGACTAATTTCACTTAGCATAATACCCTCCAGTTCCATCCATGTCGTTGCAAATGGCAAGATTTCATTCTTTTTGATTGCCAAGAAATACTCCGTTGTACTTATATACCACATCTTCTTTATCCGTTCATCCATCAATGGACATTTGGGCTCTTTCCATACTTTGGCTATTATTGATAATGCTGCTATAAACATTAGGGTACATATGCCCCAGTATCCCGTGGATAAATGCCTAGTAGTGCAATTGCTGGGTTGTAGGGTAGTTCTATTTTTAATTTTTTAAGGAACCTCCATAGTGTTTTCCAGAGTGGCTGCACCAGCTTGTGTTCCCACCAACAATGCAAAAGAGATCCTCTTTCTCGGCATCCTCACCAACATCTCTTGTTGCCGGAGTTGTTCATGTGAGCCATTCTGACAGGTGTGAGGTGGTATCTCATTGTGGTTTTGATTTGTATTTCCCTGATGATGAATGAAGTTGAGCATTTTTTTATGTGTCAGTTGGCCATCTGCATGCCTTTGGAAAAGTGCTATTCATGTCTTTTGCCCATTTCTTCACTGGATTATTTGTTTTTCGGGTGTTGAGTTTGATAAGTTCTTTATAGATTTTGGATACTAACCCTTCATCTGGTATGTTGTTTGCAAATATCTTCTCCCATTCCTTCCATTGCCCTTCAGTTTTGCTTATTGTTTCCTTCGCTGTGCAGAAGGTTTTTATTTTGATGAGGTCCCGGTACTTCATTATTGCTTCTGTTTCCCTGCGAGTTGAGTAATAAGTTGCTGTGGCCAAGGTCAAAGAAGTTTTTGCCTACTTTCTCCTTGAGGATGTTGATGGCTTCTTGTCTTACATTTAGGTCTTTCATCCATGTTGAGTTTATTTTTGTGTATGGTGTAAGAAAGTGGTCCACGTTCATTCTTCTGCATGTCTGGCCAGTTTTCCCAGCACCACTTGCTGAAGAGAGTGTCTTTATTCTATTGGATATTATTTCCTACTTTGTCACAGATTAGTTGGCCATACGTTTGTGGGACCATTTCTGGGTTCTCTGTTCTGTTCCCTTGATCTGAGTGCCTGTTTTTGTGCCAGTACCATACTGTCTTGATGATTGTAGCTTTGTAATACAGCTTGAAGTCTGGGATTGTGATGCCTCCTGCTTTGGTTTTCTTTTTCAAGAGCGCTTTGGATATTTGGGGTCTTTTCTGCTTCCATACAAATTTTAGGATTGTTTGTTGTAGTTCTGTGAAGAATGCTGGTGTTATTTTGATAGGGATTGCATTGAGTATGTAGATTGCTTTGGGTAGTATTGACATTTTAACAATATTTGTTCTTCCTATCCAGGAGCATGAAATATTTTTCCATTTTTTGGTGTCTTCTTCAATTTCTTTCCTAAGCATTCTATAGTTTTCAGGGTATAGATTTTTTACCTCTTTGGTTAGATTTATTCCTAGGTATTTTATGGTTTTTGGTGCAATTGTAAATGGGATCGATTCCTTGGTTTCTCTTTCTGTTGCTTCATTGCTGGTGTATAGGAATGCAACCGATTTCTGTGCATTGATTTTGTATCCTGCCACATTGCTTAATTCATGGATCAGTTCTAGCAGTTTTTTGGTGGGATCGTTTTGGTTTTCTATATAGAGAGAGTATCGTGTCATCTGCGAAGACTGAAAGTTTGACCTCCTCCTGGTCAATTTGGATGCCTTTTATTTCTTTGTGTTGTCTGATTGCTGAGGCAAAGACTTCTAATACTGTGTTGAATGATAGTGGTGAGAGTGGACGTCCGTGTCTTGTTCCTGACATTAGGGGAAAAGCTCTCAGTTTTTCTCCATTGAGGATGACATTTGTGTTGGCTCTGTCATATATGGCTTTTATGATCTCGAGGTATGATCCTTCTATCCCTACTTTCTTGAGGGTTTTTATCAAGAAAGGATGCTGTATTTTGTCAAATGCTTACTCTGCATCTATTGAGAGGATCATGTGGTTCTTCTTTCTTTTATTGATGTGATGAATCACACTGATTGATTTGCGCATATTGAACCAGCCCTGCATCCCAGTTGTAAATTCCACTTGGTCATGGTGAATAATTTTTTTAATGTATTGTTGGATCTGGTTGGCTAAGATCTTGTTGAGGGTTTTTGCATCCATGTTCTTCAGGGAAATTGGTCTCTAGCTCTCCTTTTCAGTGGGGTCTTTGTCTGGTTTTGGAATCAAAGTAATGGTGGCTTCATAGAGAGAGTTTGGAAGTTTCCTTCCATTTCTAGTTCTTGGAACAGCTTCAAGAGAATAGGTGTTAACTCTTCCTTAAATGTTTGGTAGAATTCGCCTGGAAAGCCATCTGGCCCTGGACTCTTGTTTTTTTGGGAGATTTTTGATTGCTAATTCGATTTCTTTACTGGTTATCGGTTCTGTTCAAATTTTCTATTTCTTCCTGTTTCAATTTTTGTAGTTTCTATGTTTCTAGGAATTTTTCCACTTCTTCCAGATTGCCCTTTTTATTGGTGTATAATTGCTCATAATATTCTTTTATTATTGTTTTTATTTCTGCTGGGTTGGTTGTGATCTCTCTTCTTTCATTCTTGATTTTATTTATTTGGGTCTTTTCCTTTGTCTTTCTGATCCAACAGGCTAGTGGTTTTGTTAATTCTTTCAAAGAACCAGTATCCGCTTTCATTGATCTGTTTTTTGTTTGTTTGTTTGTTTGTTTCAATAGCATTGATTTCTGCTCTAATCTTTATTATTTCCTATCTTCTGCTGGTTTTGGGTTTTATTTGCTGTTATTTTTCCAGCTGTTGAAGGTGTAAGGTTAAGGTGTAAGGTATTTGTGTATCTGAGACCTTTCTTCCTTCTTTAGGAAGGTCTGGATTGCTATATAATTCACCACCCTTGCTGCATCCCAGAGGTTTTGGGATGTGGTGTTACCATTTTCATTGGCTTCCAGGTACTTTTTAATTTCCTCTCTTCTTGGTTAGCCCATTCATTTTTATTAGGATGTTCTTGAGTCTCCAAGTATTTGCTGTCTTTCCAAATTTTTTCTTGTGGTTGATTTCGAGTTTCATAGTGTTGTGGTCTAAAAATATGCCCGGTATGATCTCAGTCTTTTTGTACTTGTTGAGGGCTGATTTGTGTCCCAGTATGTGATCTATTCTGGAGAACCTTCCATGTGCACTGGAGAAGAATGTATATTCCACTGCTTTAGGATGAAATGTTCTGAATGTATCTGTTAAGTCCATCTGGTCCAGTGTGTCCTTCAAAGCCATTGTTTCCATGTTGATTTTCTGTTTAGATGATCTGTCCATTGTAAGTGGGGTGTTGAAGTCCCCTACTATTATGGTATTATGATCAATGAGTTTCTTTACGTTTGTGATTAATGGATTTATCTATTTGGGTGTTCCACATTTGGAGCATAGATGTTTACAATTGTTGGGTCTTCTTGGTGGATAGACCCCTTAATTATGATATAATGCCCTTCTTCATCTCTTGTTACAGTCTTTATTTTAAAGTCTAGACTGTCTGATCTGAGTATGGCTACGGTGGCTTTCTTTTGTCAACCATTAGCATGATAGATGGTTCTCCATCCCCTCACATTCAATCTGAAGGTGTCTTTAGGTCTCAGGAGGGTCTCTTATAAACAGCATATAGATGGATCTTGTTTTCTTATCCATTCTGTTACCCCATGTCTTTCGATTGGAGCATTTAGTCCATTGACATTTTGAGTGAGTACTGAAAGATACAAGTTTATTGCCATTATGTTTCTTGTAGAGTTGGAGTTTCTGGTGTTGTTCTCTGGTCCTTTCTAGTCTTTGTTGCTTTTGGTCTTTTTTTTTTTTTTTCCATCTTTTCTCCTCAGAGAGTCCCCCTGAAATTTCTTGCAGTGCTGGTTTAGTGGTCATGAACTCCTTTAATTTTTGTTTGGGAAACTTTTAATCTCTCCTATTTTGCATGACAGCCTTGCTGGATAAAGAATTCTTGGCTGCATATTTTTCTGATTCAGCACATTGAATATATCCTGCTACTCCTTTCTGGCCTTCCATGTTTCTGTGGATAGGTCTGCTGCAAACCTGATCTGTCTTCCTGTGTAGGTTAAGGACTTTTATTCCCTTGCTGCTTTCATGATTCTCTCCTTGCCTGAGTATTTTGTGAATTTGACTATGATATGCCTTGTTGGTGGTCGGTTTTTGTTGAATCTAATGGGAGTCCTCTGTGCTTCCTTGATTGTGAAGTCTCTGTCTTTCCCCAGGTTAGGAAAGTTTTCCACTATGATTTGCTCAAATAAACCTTCTACCACTTTTTCTCTCTCTTCATCTTCTGGGACCCCTATGATTCTGATGTTGTTCCTTTTAAATGAGTCATTGATATCTCTAATTCTTTTTTTTTTAATTTTTTAAATGCTTTTATTTATTTTTGAGACAGAGAGTGACAGAGCATGAGCAGGGGAGGGGCAGAAAGAGAGGGAGACACAGAATCTGAAGCAGGCTCCAGGCTCCGAGCTGTCAGCACAGAGCCCAATGCAGGGCTCGAACTCACAGACTGTGAGATCATGACCTGAGCTGAAGTCAGACGCCCAACTGACTGAGCCACCCAGGTGCCCCTCTCTAATTCTTAAATAGTGCTCTTTTGCCTTAGTCTCCCTCTTTTTTCCTGCTTCATTATTCTCCATAAGTTTGTCCTCTATTTTGCTATTCTGCCTCATTTGTCCTTGCCACTGTGGCATCCATTCGAGATTGCATCTCAGTTATAGCATTTTTTTATTTCATCCTGACTAGTTTTTACTTCTTTTATCTCTGCAAAGAGGGATTCTAATCTATTTTCAACCACAGCTAGTATTCTTACTATCGTGATTCTAAATTCTGGTTAAGACATCTTTCTTGTATCTGTGTTGGTTAAGTCACTGGCTCTTTATTTTGGGGTGAATTCATTTGTTTTATTATTTTGAAGGGAGAAAAGGAATTGATAAGGGAAAAAAATTAAAATTAAAATTAAAAACAATACCCACACACACAAATCGAATAAATGATGCTAGATTCTAGGTGTGTTTTGGTCTGGTTATTGAAAGGAGCTTGGTAGATTAGAGTGAAAAGGGGGAAAAAGGAAAACGTTTGAAAATTTTAGAAAATGAGTACAATGAAATAGAATAAAATGAAATGGTGGAAGTAAAATAAAATTTGAAAAATTTACAAAAAAGTAAAAACATATAGTAGGAAAAAAGTAAAAATAGTTTTAATAAATATTGAAAATAAAAATAAACTTTTTCTCTTTCTGTATTCATGAAAAGAAAAGAAATGAAAAAGAAGACCAAAAAAAAAAAAGAAAATTGAATGGACGGGTCAGTGAACAGATTGAATTACGATTGAAATTACATCTGTTACCCCTAGAAGTCAAACTATGAAGCACTTTATAGTCCGTAAACTAAGCAGGTGCAGAGACTTCTGGTGTTCCTGAAGAGCAAGATTGGCCCAATTGGGCAGGGCTTAGTGTAATGCCTCCATTCTCCAGTAGGTGGTGCTGCTTAGCTTACTGGGGTGGATTGTTGTGGTGTTTGTAGGTGTGTATGTGCATGCATGGGAGCAGTGGAAATGGGGTCACCCAGCTACCCAGTGTCTAGTATGGGAGCCCTTTCCTCTCCCTGGCCAGCAATCACGCTCGCGTCCTTTGTCTCTGGCTTCCTCCACTCCCGCTTTTATACTGTCTGTGACCAAGCCGTCAGGTTGCTGGGCGGCACCTCCCTCCTGAGTTTTATCTCCCTCGCGGCTGTGTTTCCCGACCCCTCACTTCGGAGGGACCGCGGCTCGGACCCGCTCAGATCCTCTGCGGGAGGGTCTCCCCGAGCAGTGGCCGGGTGCCGGCCTCACCCGGGAATGTTGGCGGGACTCTGCTGCTGCCGTCGCCAGAGACTGCGGCTGGGCGCCAGCCCGCCCCAGAGAAGGTTCACGCGGTCGTGTAGCGGAAGCGTTGGAGGGATCATGCAAAATCACAACACGCATCCCGCACCAGGCTTCGCCCTTCCCACCAGAGCACCGCCAGGTATGGAGGCGAGGAGTTTCAGACTTTGTGCTCCCCGTTTATAGAGTCTTAATGGAATTTAAACCCTCTCTTTCTCCTCTCCCTTTTTAGTTCAGTCCCGGTGGCTGTTTCCACTTTTCCACTTTCTCTCCAGGTGCTTTGGAGGGGGTTCTTTTTCCTAACTCTCCCCTCATCTCTGTCCTCTCTCCACAAGCAAAATACAGCTCCCTGCTCTCCGCACCTTCGCAACTTCTGTCCCCCATTTCACCTCTCTTTGCTGCTTACCTGCTGAGTTCTGTGGTTCAGGTTGTGCATATTGTTGTGTTAATCCTCAGATCAGTGTTCTAGGTGTGCAGGATGGTTTAGTATTGATTTGGCTATATTTCATGGATGCGAGATGCAAAGAAAACTTCCATCCTATTTCACCATCTTCTATTATCCCCATTCTAAAGATGAGCAAACAAAAGCCAGAGAGATGGGATAAATTGCTTAAGGTCATATTCTTAGAAGGAGCAGAGACGTTTTTAAACTCAGGTTCGCCGGACACCAGAGGTGTTCTTAGTTCACCGCACAACCCCTCTCTCTATGAGCTTATGAGGTTTTTGAAATGTTACTGTTCATTTTCTTTCTTCATAGCCCAGGTGCCCCATCAGGGCAGAAATTATGCTTCACTCATTAGAACTGTGGTGAAGCCCCTGGTATAAAATTCAACTCATACTTATTGGGCATCTGTGATGAGCCAGGCAGTACAGTAGGTTCCAGATGGGGCCATACTCACGTACAGCTGACATTTAGCAGAGGAAAGTAGAAAGCAAACATAGTTACGTGGTCAGAATGAGAAAACGAATGCTTACCAGGTACTTACTATGTGCCAACAACTTCCTCAGTGTTCTTTGTGTATGAGTTCACTTAATTCTTGAGATGGGTGCTGATCTCACCATTTCTATTTACACCCAAGGAAGCAGAAAGGAAGAGAAGTTGAATATCTGGCTCCAAAGTTCACACAGCCAGAAAGTCCCAGATGTGGGGCTTGGACCCCACACTCTGGATCTCGAGTATTTACTCTTGGCACAAAATAAATACAACCAGGACAGGGGCAAGATGAGCAGTGCTGTGCTCTTGCTGGAGGTGATATTTCATCTGAGACATGAAAATAAGAAGGAATCCCACTTAACAAGTAGGGGAAAGAGAAATGCAAGCAAAGAGACCGACCTGTGCAAAGGCACTGAGGTGGGAGAGATCTTGATAGTTCAAAGAAAAGAGAACTGGCAATGGGAAGCTGCAGAAGGAAGGGGCTAGTGATCTTCAGGAAATGAATGAGAGGTTTTTGAGCCATAGAAGGGAGACTTCTTGGTGCTAAAGGGATAGAGATCTATTTTTTGCCCATCTTTCCATACATTTTCTTTAGAAGATACTTTCCTTTTTCATGCTTTCTTTCATGTACATATGGATATGAGCCAATCAAACTGGAGCCCAAATAATGACGGTCAGCATGGATGTTTCCCCAGCATGCACAGGGACACCTCTGACTGGGTTACCTTCCTTCTCCTAGAACAGAGATGGGTGTTACTTGCTCTATGATGACGCCTGCATATACAGTGAACACAATAGCATCACTTACCAATCACTGTATTCTTTTCTACTTGGCTACAGCAGAGTCTCAAAGTCCTTTCTCAACACAATATTGTAGGCTGCCATTTTTATTTATCCAAAGATGAAAGGGAGTTAACAACAGGTAAGACCCACTGCTTCTGAAGGCCACGGGGGTGGTATCCGCCACTCTCCAGGGCGTGTAAAGGGCAGCCATTTTAGTTGCTCTCTCGTCATGACAATCATATCTTGGAGAAAGCTTTAGGAAGAGCATCATAAAAGCAGGCATTCCCTAACAGCGGGCTATGGCGTGACTTGCTCAGAATGTGCTCCTAATGCATTTTAATGACATGCTTTATAATATCTTATTAAAGATTGTAAGAGCATCTAATAATCATTTAATAAATATTAATGAAGCATTTACAAATTGCACCTTAATTTACAGCGTTGGCACTCATATACTGCCCCAGATATTAGCACATGGAGGCATGGTGCTCCAACAGAGACTACCATGGAGAGCCTAGTTCTGTGACATTGGGCCATCCTGCTACCATAAGTGATTTTTAAAAATAATAATTCTTGGAGAGCAGTTCAGTGCAATGAAGCTTGATACCCATAGCAGTTTAGCAATTATTATTCTGTTTGGGGAACATTAAAACATAATCTACCATGAATTTATAATCCATAGCTTTTCTCTCATGCACTTTTTTTTTTAATAATAGGCGATAATTATAGGCCCTCGTGCAGAAACTCCTGTAGATGTTGGACAGTGCCCTGACCCTCCCTTGTTGTTAAGCCTTGTAGCCAGTGTTTTCAGGACTGGATGGTGCAATCCTCTCTCGATGGTGCCGGTTTTCAGCCTAGGGTCAGAGTCATACCTCACAGAAAGCCAAAGCTGGATGGGGGCTTGGAAATCGCCCTGTCCACCTCCTTACTTTGTATGAGAGGAAACTGAAACCCTGAGAGGGGAGGAGACATTCGGAAGCCACACAGAGAACAGCAAGAATGGGGCCAGATTCCAGGGTGTTAGTTTTGCAGTCACATGCTTCCCAGGCTCGCGGCCAAGGAGAGGCAGGATGTATTGGGAAGATCTTGGATAGAAGATCCTCCTTCTCCCTGGAGGTGGTGGGGAGTCCTTGGGGTCAGCGCCAGGGTCTCTATGTCTCTGTTGTCCCAAATGGGCAGGCGCTCCTCCGCATTAAGAGGAGTTGGCCAGCAGATGGCGCTGCAGGGATTCAAACTGAGACGCCCTGTCCAAAAGCAGCCCTGGGCAGGCTGGGATTCACAAACCCCTGCGATCAGGAGTTGTTTGAGAAGAGCTGGGATCCGTCCTGCACTACAGGGACCTGTAGGTATCCTCAGACTCCTGGGGGCCGCCCCAGCCTTGCTTGGGAGAGAAAGCCAGGTCTAGGGTGAGCTGGCACAGGCACCGGTGACCTGGGCACTCTGGGTCTTGGAGCAGATCCTGCACCAAGCCGTAGACGTATAGAGAGGCCGACTGTGTGCAGACCGGGGTGCTTGCTATTTTGTCAACACCCGGCTGAAAGGGTGGAAGTGTCAGCAAGACGCCTCCTTCTGTGCTGGGTCTCCCTAAAACCCAGCTTCCTGGGATCACTACTCTAAGGAATACTAAGACCTCCTTAATAGGGAGGGAAAGCAAGGTGTTTCTCATTCCCCCTTCCTGACTTCCAGGACTATTATTTGCTGCCAGGCCATGTTCAATGTGTTTTAATTAATAATGTAATTTGTGTGCCGTGACGAAATAGTTTTTGCAAAGGAGTTTGATTTACTTTTCAAAATTGTAGAATTGAGTGAATGATGGACAGTTTAGGGCAGCACTTAATTGCTGTTTTGATTACCCTTTCCTGTTCTTTCATCCTCCCCACACCCCCAACACGTCTCCCATCTCCTCTCTGTCTCTGTCTTACACACACATGCGCGCACACATGCCCGCACACGCACATGCACACACAGGTCTCACAGCAGCACTCACAGATCTCTCTCCTTACAGCTGCAGCATTTCTGCATAGAGGTGCAGGGAGGAAGGAAAGACCTGCATCCCTGGGGCTAGGACAGGCCAATCTATCAAACAGAAATACAGTGGCCATACTTCTCAGGTCCAATGGCCCCTTGTACCTACCCCAGTCCTCAGCCCCCACCTCCCTGTTGCCAGAGGGCACCGTGCCATCCTTTAAGTCAGATTTGGACACAGTCTACATGTGGCTCCTGCTGTTCTGGACATGACAGTCTGCTTGTTGTGTCTTCTCATCGCAAGGGAAGGATTTGCACGAGAGCATGTGATACAGAGTCTGGCTGGGCCTGGCAGGCAGGCCGCAAAGGGTCAGCTGCTGCAGGCATCATTACCCCTGGGGTCTGAGTCAGTCCCCCTGCCCCCTGGAGAGAGCAGGGCTAGAGGTCTGGCCATCCTGCAACCACAGCCACATACTCCCGTTCCCTCCAGACAGCAGGACACTTGCTGAGAGCATAATGGTTGTTGGGGCCACCCCTTCCTGGCTCCTTTGTTCTAAACTCTTTTTATACCTTTGAGGGCTAGAGACAGTCAGCCTTCTTGAAAAGAGTGAGAGGTTCCTGAAGGCAGGAGAAATATCTGACTTAACTCTTTGGCACACAGTAGACACTCAAATATCTGGTCATCTAATAAACAAGGGAATGGACAGAGGGGATAGGTCATCTCTCTGGATAAGTTAATGGCCTCTGTTTTATTGAACAAGCCTTGTACAATACTGTCTGTATGCCAGAAACTGCTCAAAGTGCTTTTTACATATAAACTCATATATGCCTAATATAAACCTTGTAAGTTAGATGATACTAATATCCACCCCCCCTTTGTTTTAAAAGGGGGTGGTAGAGGGGGCAGATGGCATAAGTAACTTGCCCAAGGCCAGGCAACTAGTAAGTGGCCAGACTCAAACCCAAGAAGTCTGGCTCTAGAATTTCTGCTCTAAATCTCTTGGCTCTACTTCCTCTTATCCTTAGTTTTATTCTCCTCTGACCAAGACTAACATTCTTAGATAAACCTAGCCAGGGAGCAAGCATGTGTGGAATTTAATCCCTGAAGCCCATTTTGCAGAATTCCACTCTCAGAAGACATGGCAAAGAAAGGTTTCTCCATGGACAAAGTGTCAAATTATTTGACATCACCAGGAAAAAACTGATAGATTTCTTTCCCTTCACCTCTGTAACATATAGATGGCATGTTTTGGTGTTCAAGAAGCAGAAGAAGGAAGAAGGGAGGAGGAAAGAGAGAAAGCACGCTTTATTTAATCTCCAGCACAGAAATGGTGTCCGCAGCCCTGAGAAACATAGGTGTTCATCCGCCTGTTGCTTGGCATAGTTTCACTGCCTAGAAGCCTGCAGAAATATTAGAAGTCAAGATCCAATATAATAATTGGCTTACAGATTTGAAGAAGGATGGACAGACTTTCCCATTTCCAAGATTCATTAGCCCAGCTCCCCCTCTAATAGACGGGGTTGGCTGTATGTGTAAGCCATTATCTAATCAAATTGGCACTCTGCTTTAGCTCTGACTGGGTGTAAATGGACAGCTGCAAGATTGTGATGCATCAGCTGGGGCTGCAGTTGGATGGATCAGGTGGAATCTTTCTCACTGATGCTTGATCATCATAAGTTCTTCATTCAATCCCAGTAAGGAGCTCCCCCCCAACTTTAAAAAATTTAAGCAAACATTATTGTGATTTCTTCTTATGAAAGACCCCTGAAGGATGTTCATGTGCTCCTGCACTTCTTTGAATATGTGAACCAGCTGTGAATTATCCTTCAGCTTGATATACCTAGAAATTCTCATAGGAGTGTAGAACTTGGTGATATCCGTATGGAAAACTTAGCTTAGCCAGAAGTTTATGATCAACAAAGAAGGCAGCATGGCAGAAGGTCATAAGAGAAAATGCTAGTATCAGATCTGAGTATGGATCCCAGCTCTGCCCCTTAGCTATATGCTATGCCTCGGTTTCCTCACTTACAGGTTTAAAGGACCACATCAGTGAGCATACTGTGTGGAAGCCCAGTCTTCCCATGAACATAACTAAGCGTTGCTAGGAATGTCAACGTAAAACAGAAAAATCTAAAACCAAAATCCGATCAAAAAGAGCCAGAAAGGGATTGGCAATCTTTTGGGGGCTGATAGAAGAAAGTTGGTGTATCACGTGGAAGAAACAGAACTTTCCATTGGTTCATTTACTCTTGTCTTCTCTGTCAAGAGAAATCCTTTTCATTCAGGATGGTATGAACCTTGGTAGGGGCAAATGAGTCAGTATTGCTGAAGCAACCTTAGGACAGTGGTGGATCTAGATAAACTTAAGCGTTTTACCTAGACTAATAATCCCAAAACAATAGCATAATTTGGATACAGGTCATTAAATAGCATTGAGAATGTGTGGCAAAAAGCAGAGGACTATGAGATTGGAAATGGGAAACCATCAGATATCCTTGAAATTTTCAAAATTGATGGAAGGAAGCTGGTGAGCCCTGGAAAGTGTAGGCTGGTACTAACTTTCTCATAAATCTCATAAATCTGTACTCAGATCTGGAGAAGCTTATGAGAAGCATGGTTTGTGAGTTTATCAAATCGGATTTGATACATGTGAATTTCAACAAGACAGTCAACAAGGACACCTTTGTTGTGATGCCTCAAGGACACACCAGATGTGATCCCTTTGAGGCCAAGAGGAAGAAGGTGGAATGGATATTCAGAAAATTAGGTGGAGAATAAATTCCTGATAGATGGATAACAAAGAGTCATGATATCAAGAGTGTTGTTGGTGGTTTGGATTGGAGTGACCCCCAAGAGCTTTTTCTCAGGTCTGTCCAGGTGGCCTTTTTTTCTAAATGTCTGCATGAAGATAAAGAGGGCTGTTCTCCAGTTGGGGGGATGGTACGATGTGGAGCACCTCTGTACATTGAGGTCGTGACTTTCCCACCCATTTTACAGGTGAAAAAATAAGGCATAGGAAGCGTATTTATTTCCTAAGGCTGCCATAACAAACTACCACAAACTGGGTGACCGCAAACAACAGAAATTTTTCCTTTCACATTTCTGGAAGCCAGAAGTCTGAAATCAAGGTGTTGGCAAGGGCAGCTCCCTCTGAAGGCTCCAGGGGAAGATCCTCCCTGCTTCCTTCCAGTTTCTGGTAGCTCCTGGTGGTCCTTGACTGTGGCCCATCTCTCCATTCTCTGCCTCTGTTGTTTCATGGCCTCTTCTTGTTGGGTCTGTGTGTCCTTTTTCCATCTGTCATATGGATGCTGTCATGTATCCAGGACCCACCCTCATTCACTATGATTTCATTTATATCCTTGCCCTAATTATATCTGCAAGGACCCAGTAAGGTCACATTCTGAGGTTCAGGGTGGACATGAATTTGCGGGGGACATTGTTCAACCCAGTGCAGGCAGTTATGGGGTGTATTCATGGTCCAACATTTACATGGCAGATCCAGAAATTGAACTCACCTCTGTCTGACTCATTTCTCCTCATATTCTTAGAGGAAATGATCGGGAGAGAGAAAGGACTCAACTCGGTGTCCTTCGAGGAAGAGCTGAAGAAATGTGGGTATTTATCTTGAAAAAGAGAATACTTGAGGAAGGTGATTATAGGCATGGAGCAGAGTGGCGCCCCCCGAAGGGGAATCTTTTTGGTGTAGCTTGGTTGGGCTGGGAGAAGAAACCTCACTCGGTTTGTGGCCTGCCTCAGCACTGGAGCCAGGGTGGTGCACCAGGTACAAATTGCATGGAGAGGAAATAAATGGCACTTGTGCTCTAAGAATGTGGCCCACAGCTTCAAAGGCAGAGAGGCAAGAAGACCTAGTGGTCAATGGTCAGCCAGGACTCCAACCCCAGCTCTGCCATCCACCTGCTGTGTCAGCTTGGACGGGTTGTTTAATGTCTCTGAGCCACAACCTAGGGATAAAAATAATATCAGCCTCATCAAGCATACACGATGATTCACTGTGATGAGACATAGCGTATAAAGACCTTAGTTCAGTGGACCCCACAATGCCAGTACTTAATGGATGCTGATTCTCATGGTAACTTAAATGCTCTCCTTTCCCGTGCTGCCGAACAGCATCCCATGTTTCACCCGCTGCCCAGAGAAGCCGGACAGCTTGTTTCCCGTCTGGCCATGGTGGTCCCTGTTTGCCTGCCCGATACCCACAGAACCCTAGCGCCTCACCCATGGTGACCTGTAGTTCATTGCCTTCTCATTAGTGTAATTACAGAGGCTTTCCTCTTTTCCTGCAGCACTGCCAGTGGCTGCGAAGGAAGGTTTCAGCCAAGTTGACTGGACGGGCTTCCTCATTATTTAAGGCACTCATTATTGAGGTTAGGATGGCTCCCCAGCTCTGCTCAAACCGGCGAAGGAAACCAGCTCTCTTTTGCTTCTGTCTTCTGGGAGGGTCTCCTCCTGTTCTCCTTAGAATTGGATGGTTTCATGGTTTTTTTGTTTGTTTGTTTGTTTTTTAAATCAGTCCTAATTTCTTTTTTTAAAGAGAAGATTCAAACCCACAGTCATGAGCAAATGACAAATTGCCCAACTCCTGACTGGGAACGCCACTCTTCCACAGCCTTTTTTTTTTTTTTTTTTTTTTAATATTTGGTCTGCTAGACAAGCATTGGTTCTCCCCTCTCCAAGCTTTCTCATAATTCTCTGCTGGAATTAGAGATAATATTCTTTAATAATCACAGGTTGTTCATTGGTAAGCAGGTCTATCCTGGACTTCCACCCGCCGTTTTGGTGGTGGTGAGAGTTTCCTTTCGTGCTCTATGAGGGAGCCTGGCCTGGGTCCACGTGAATTGCAAATGCTTTTGATGTCCCCAGATGCAAGCATAGCCCCATACTAAACCTTCTCTGATGTCCGAAGTCTCCAAGTGTTACGACCGAGAGTATGCCCTCCCCTTGTGGAAGGATGCACTTCGCCTGTGTGAGACCTGCTTCAATTAGGAAGGGAATGTGAGTCAGCAGAAATCACATGGGATGGCCAAAATTCAGGTCAGCAAAGAGAGCAAAAGTACCTACTGTGCACAGATTGTGCACTGTCCCTGCTTCAGGGACCCCTGTCTTCTCCTCTCCTGAAGGCTGGGGTGACGGGGAGTGAGCCTGCTCTGGGAGCCTTTTGGTGTCTACCATTTGTAAAGACACAGGAGTGCAGCTGTTTGAGAACAGAGCTGCCCCCAACTCACCTGACTTCAGACCATCTCTAGATTTAATATACATATGAGTCACCTGGGGTCTTGGAAAACACAGATTCTAATTCAGTTGGTCTGGGTGGGGTCTGAGATAAGCATTTCTAATGACGTTTCAGATGGTGCCAATGTTGCTGGGCCACAGACCTCACTTTGAGTATCCAGGTCTTATCGGACAATCAGGGGAAATCTGTACCTGGGATTCTGCACTTTGCATTTCCTTCCTTGCCCACAATTGCCCATTCAGCTGTGGAGCCAGCCCATTTATCCTAGTTAAAGGGTTCTCCTGCTCGTTGTGATTATTCCTCATGATACTGATTACGTTATACACTTAAATTAAATAAAATGCACCCTATTGAATGCACGGCACACAAAAAGAATATTTATTTGAATATTAAGTACAGATAAGACTTCCCCTGGGATTATTTCACAGCGCATTTGCAGAATTTAATTGCAAGGTTTCCCCACTCAGGTTCTTTCAGAATGCTACTTGTGAAAATATTTTCTTTCCAAAGGTAAAGCTGTGCTCTGTTGGTTTATTATTATTATTATTATTATTATTATTATTATTATTTTAAATCTGAAGAGCTCTCTGAGCTCAGTCATTACTTCCAGTGTCTAATTAATACTGATGATGACAAAGCAAACAGCCAGATGACCTAGATTTTCCTTTTAAATTGCCTGCAATTTACATGAATGCCTCTTCATTGTTTCAGAACTTTTGTGAACCTAATTCTTCCTGTAAAGATTCTTTAAGTGTAAGGGTTACAAGGGCTCATTTTTCATGAAGCATATATCTTCCAGTGCTCCTTCCATTAAGCTTTCCAGGAAGAGTCTCTCTCTTGCTCTCTCTCTCTCTCTCTCTCTCTCTCTCACACACACACACACACACACACACACACACACACACACACAGCAATGATAACAACCACCACCCAGGCAACCCTTTCAGACAACTGAACTGGAAAATTAGAAGATGAATACTTCTCAAGCTTCTTCAGCTACAGGATTGTTCCCATTTCTTAAATGATGACATTTTGTAAAGTCACAGAAATCAGGAATGGTGAAGACCTTTTACAGCTATGTAAAGATTTCTTTAGATGCAGATAACAGCATAGCTTAGAAAGCCAGCTTGGGGATGTTCACCTGGGCTGCCTTCGACTGGAAAGTCATTTATGTCCTTATTTCCTTGTCTGGAAAATTGGTCCAATGGGACTTAGTTCACTTTGCTTTTTCGCTTTTTTTTTTTTTTTTTTTTTTTTTTGCTGCTAGTACAGTGGTTGTTACATGATTTATTTCTGTTGACATACTCTGCGATCTGTGGATGTGAACTTTTAATGTCACAGCACAAAACTTCTGGAAGCATCAGCCACTTTTCAAATCCTTGGTTTTCTGTCACTATGGTATTGTCCACCTGACATCTAAGCATGTAGCTGGGTAGACCCAGGACATTGTCAGTCTATAAAAAAGAATAAGTAACAACAGCAGCATCCAATAGACTTTGGATTATGTTCATTGTCTTACAATGAAAAGGCACTTATCTGGTGCTTTCTGTGTGTGAGGCACCATCTGATTGCATTGCAGATGGTAACTCATTTAAACCTTTCTTTGACCCCATCGGGGTGTATGGACAGCTCCAGGTGAGGAATTTGTCCAAGGTCCCTAAACTAATAAGTAGCTGGGTGGAGATTTGACCCTTGGAAATCTGGCTGTTAGAGTTTATCCTCTTAACCACTGCATTTAAGATGCCTTCCAAACGTCTCTCAATTAACATGATCAGGATGACTGCCCAGATAAGGCCAGTGGCCTGTGTGTCTCTGCTGAATCTATTTAATTGGAATGCAGATTATAAAATTATCATCTTGTGATAAAATTATCATTAAAGCTTTGCAACGTCTAACCAGAACGAAAAAAAAAAATCCAGTTGAAATATCTTAACTTGAAAACGTCTTGAGAACATATATCCATCCTGTCCAGGCAGAGATGCGTGAACGGTATGTAAATCACCCACCTGGTGTGTCCAGTTCTTTCCCACCTCTGAATGTCGGTGGGGGAGGGGTGGGGGGAAGGGAATGACAAGAAATCTGTGTTAAGATCTCCTACTCCATAATCAGAGTTTTCTGGCTATAGGGTAATGATGGTCCTAGGAGACTGGTCCGGGGAAGTATGCCAAGCCCTTTTAGTTCCTCGGAAAATTTTGGTGAGTGTTGTTTGAATTTTCTTGGCCTGAGCAAGAGGTTGGAGAGGGCTTTGTCGGGGATGGGGGGGAGGGGGCAATTATAACCCTTGATTATGAAGGAAAGGAATGATGATTACTTCTGCATCTGAAACAAACAGAAATCATCTTCCTAATAACCACAATTGTTTTCTCCCTGCCTCCACTGCCTCGGTTCACAAAATACCTTATTAAATCTGGAGAATAAAAATGTGCCTGGGGTAATGGTTTATTATTAGAATAAATAATAGGCAATATGTTTCCCCCCACCTTGCGACTTATCAGATGCAAAGACGTTTTCTGGGTTCACTTGGAAACGTGTGTGCATGTGTCCGAGCAGCCTGGCTCTTCATGGCCAGGGGTCTGCCCTGTCACTTCAAGGCCAGCATCAAGCCTGAAATTAACAACTCCAAGAGACTGCATCCTTGCAGGGAGCAGATGGATGGGGAAAGCTGAAAGGGATCCTTGCCAGGTGCTGCTTGTGGCTGACACTTCTAGCTTGGCATTTGTCTATTGAATCTGTCTGCCTGGATAGCTTTGTCTCGGACCTGGGGGCCTTGGGCTGTTGCTAATGGGGTATTTAACAAGTGGGTGCATGGTAGAGGAGGTGTGAAAAACATTTCTTCCTAAAGAAAACAGCTGTTTAAAACCTGTTATTTGAGGCTCACTCAAGTTCTGTGGGCATCCTGACCTCTGGCTTCCTTTAATCAGATAACCAACACTTGAATCTCCCCAGTGACTTACATCTGGAGCAGTGACTCTCAATAGAAGTACCAATATCATCAGTTGATACAGTTTCACAAGGAACAGCAGGAGAAGTACTCACTAAATGTGTAGTGCCTGCATGAACCATACCAGAGGTTATTGAAGTGTTAGAAACACTCAGTATTTTCAGATTCCAGGACATTGCTCAGTAAATTATCCCACACATCGTTCGCCATCAATTAAATATGTTACAACTTTCATTCTTTGGGTTCATATGCTCAAGTTTATATATAACTGCAAACCCATTATTTTTTTTCCCAATTAGCACTTAGTCTTGCCAAGTTCATTTCTCCTGTCCCCTCCACTCCCAACGTCTGCCCTCCAAAGCTGGCGCCTTTACAAGAAGACAAGATTTAAGGAACAAATTCTAGTTCTCCCCAAGGTTGAAATGAAATTGTCGGGGGGAAAGATGAGTGGATTCCCCAGGTTGTTCTCTCAAATGCATTTCTTCATTTATTCAGCACAAGCCAGAATCGAGTTAATTAATCATGGCTGACTTGACTCATTGTTGTGACTTTTTGTTTTCATTTTTTTTTTCAATTGATTGTTCCTCGCTTCCTTTCCTGAGTCCTAAGCAATTACTACGCTCACATACTCTTTCTTCTCCCTTATACTAACCCCCCCAAACAAACAAACAAACAAATCAGCTATAACAAGTGATAGGAACTGTATTTGCATATCTGGCATAAATGGTACTGTTTGCTTAGAATCAGAGGACACACTTCCTTGTAGGATACATTTGGAAAGAGCAATGGGCTTTATCACAACCAGTGTGATGGGCCCCCTTATATTCAGGGATTGAGGTCTTCCTGAACTTAGATCTCTAATAAGCATTTCATCGACGAACTCAGAAGCATAGTAGGCAGACCAACCTTTTTATTTTATTTTTTTACTTTTTCACTGAAGAGATTGCAAGCTAAATTACATAATGTCCCTGACAAAATGGAGTTGAACTTTCCGAAATTTTTTTAATGTTTATTTATTTTTAAGAGAGAGCATGAGCAGTAGAGGGGGAGAAAGAGAGGGAGACACAGAATCCAAAGCAGGCTCCAGGCTCTGAGCTGTCAGCACAGACCCAACAGGGGGCTTAATTTCACAAGCCTCGAGATCATGATCTGAGCTGAAATTGGATGCTTAAACCAACTGAGCCACCCAGGCGCCCCAGAGTTGAACTTTTCTTAAGATAGTCACCCTGGGTTTACCCTTTTGGTGTCTTGGGGAGGTATTTATAGTTATATAGCTACCATTAAGTAGCTACTTATGTACCTACCCATTAAGTACCTACTATGTGCCAGGCCAGGCCTGGGCTTGATGCCCTATATACAATGTCTTATTCAATCATTACAATACTCCTATAATTCAGCTTTTAAAGATTATATTATTATGACTGCTGTCCATTTGAATGTAGAAAAACAGTGGGCACTCATTATCAGAAATAATAGAACCCAAGATTATAGGAAACGGCCTTTCTGCTCCCTGTCTTCATTATTATTCTTATTCCCAGAATCTCATTTTTGTACTTTTGTTTGCAATTTGGTGTTTATCATTTCAGATTTTTTCCATGTATCCATTAATGGATGTTTGTGTATGTATATATATGCACAGCTTTTTAAACACAAATTGGATCACATTTTAAAAACTGATTCGACTTGCTTTGTTGTGTTCATTCTATCATGGACACTGTTTCATATCTGTGAATGTCTAGGGAATCCACAGTATTCCATAGTATAGATCAAGGGTTGGCAAGTTGTGCCCACAAGCCAGATGCAGCCCACAGCATGTTTCTGAAAATAAAGTTTTATTGAAACACTGCTGAAGCCATTTATTGACACATTGTTTTTGCTGCTTTCTAAACACAAGGGCAGAGCTGACTCTCTAGTCCTCAAAGCCAAACATATTTATTATTTGTCTCTCTTTTTAAATTTATTGTCAAGTTAACTAACATACACATGTTAGCTAAGTATATTCTTGGCTTTAGGTGTAGATTCCCGTGATTCATTACTTACATACAGCACCCAGTGCTCATCCCAAAAAGTGCCCTCCTCAGTGCCCATCGCTCTCTTCCCCCACCCCCAACAACCCTCAGATTGTTCTCTGTATTTAAGGGTTTCTTATGGTTTGCCTCCCCTCCTGTTTTTAACTATTTGGCTCTTAAGAGAAAAAGTTCCCCCACTTCTGTTAAGGATGCACCACAGTGTACTTAACCATGTTAGTACTGAGGGACACTGATATGCTTCCATGTTGCAGGTCTATGTTATGAGAAGTCAATACCTTCCCTCCCCATTCCTCCTTCCATACTGTTGCAGAAGCTCCTAGCCAAGGAATCTTTGAGAAAAAGGATATGCATTCTGTGTTACAGTAGTCACCAACTGCAGCAGGTGCATATCTAATCCACAGGCACCTCTTTACCCTCTCATCTCACAAGGATAATGGTCAAACCTTTGAAAATTTCAAGGCAGCTCTCACCTGTATATATTCATATATATGTATACATTTATACACATATACATAGACATACCTGTACATCTATGTGTACATATATATGCTTTCTTTTGTTAAGAAAAGGAATCTGAGACTCAAAAGTGTCAGTCCTTCAGCCAAACTCACACAGCCTATGGGAAGCAAAGCCAAGATTTAAACCCAAGTCGTTTGGCCTAATGCTCCTTCTGAAAACCCCTTGGCCTTCACACTAATTCTTAACAGCAGTGACTAGTATTTGTTGAATGATTCAAATGTGCCAAGTGCTTTGCTTAGTACGTTACCTGGATTGTCTTATTTTGTGCTCATAAGAAAAGTAGACACTAGGTGGGCACCATGTTTTCCCCATTATACAGTTGGGGAAATTGAGAACAGAGAGATGCTATAATGTGGCTAATGTTACATAGACGACATGCCATGATTGGATTCAGGCAGTCTGTTTCCTGAGCCTCTGGTCTCCATTGGGGAAGAAACTCATCCTGCAAAATGATCTGGTGGACTGTTACCAGAGAAATCTGATTTGGTGGAAAGCATTCCAGTCTAAACCCATTCAACCAAGAAGCAAAGTACAGATCTATGCACGTGTGGAACCAGATAACACAGTCATTTCGTGTTTTGTGGAAGACAGCCGCAAGCATGTAAACAGTATCGTGTCAGGCAGAGCAGCAGAAGGGCACTTGCTAAGGACAAATGAGGTGCACACTGGGAGTGGGTTAAAAATGTGGGTTTCGTTGGTTTCCTTCCTATTGGGAGCTGTGCACTGTGCTGATTCAGAGAAGGGCTTGAGTCAAGCCATCTAGATGGCAGTTCCAATACTCACCAATACTTTCTAGATTTATGACTTCAGAAAGTCACTCTACCTCTTTGCGCCTCAGTTTCCCCACCTATAAAATGGAGCTGAGAATCCTGCCTACTCATGAAGTGGTGAGCATTAACCGAGATCCTCCTAAAAAGTTGTATTTACAGCACATTTTTTAGCATGTCATAAACATCTGATAAATTTTAACCACTGTTAATGTAAAATTTATTTTACTAAAGATAATTAAAATAATTATTTTCCTGTCAGCATAATTAATATGAGCAAAATATAAAGGTTTTGTGATAGTAATGAACCTTCCTTACCCCCACACTCCAATCCAGTGTTCTCTCTTACTCTGTTCTGCCTTCAGCTGTGCTCTTTGCGATATCACCTTCCCAACTCCTTGGGTAGGTCAGGCCTCCTCAACTCTTATTCATCCTATAAGGGTCAGAGCAAGGGCTTTTTCTCTGAAAACACCTGACTGACATTTTCCTCAACTACTTTCCCCACACAGCAGCCTGGCTTGGTGCCTCTCCTTTGGGTGTCTGTGGGATCCTGTGTTGTCCCTCTCTCTCACACTGTGACCTGGCACTCTAATCTTCATTTTATTCCTCTCTTTCTCTCTTTGGGATTTTTTTTTAGGAAATGCACTGTCTACCATTTATATCTGTATCCCCTCCCATTACACAGTGCTAGTCACAGAGTAGGAACTCATAGTACACAAACCAGATGTATACAATAATCCTGAAATGCATTATGGGAAAGGCAAAATGTAACATTCACCCTATGTACTTGGAAGCATGCCTTTATAGGGAATGCCATCTTTTTTCAGGAGAATTTATAATGACTAGGAGCATGAAGAATTTGAGAAATGTGTGTAGGTACCAACTGATTTGATGTATTGATTTCTATGTTGCTAGACTTCTTTTGTGCTCTTCTTCTGAATAATCACAATTGCCCTGAAAACTGGAATTTCTAGCATTATATTATTTCATACAAGAAAGCTTGCACATCTGTTTATCCATTAATTTATTGTGTGTCTTCTTATTTCTTTGAACTCATACTTTTCCCAATTTAAGTTAACCTCATTAATTTTCTCTTTTGCTTGACTCTTCCGCCATATTGAATTACTTGCACTTCATAATCTCACTAGGATTTCCACACATTCTTTTCTATCCTTGAAAGAATTGTTTTTATTCTTTCTCTGGATACGTTTTCCGAAAACAACAACAACAAAACAAACAAAAACAATAACATATTTTTTAATTCTCTAAAACAAGCTTGTTGCCCCTCCTAGGTGCTAGTGGCATATATTCTACTTCATTGTAGCTAATGTTCTCTGTATTGTAATTTTCAATTTACTCATGTTTTTCCCCACTTAGTGAGCTCCAGAAGTCTTTTTTTTTTACTATTGCATTCTCAGTACCTAGAACAGTGTCTGATATCTAGAATGTGGATATGTATGTATGTATGTATGTATGTATGAATGAATGCATTTGTTGTTGAATACATAGAGGAATGGATAGATGGACAAACAAAAGAAATGAATAGATTCCAAAGATTGTCCTGGTCCCTAGGCAAAGAAAGCCAAATAAGACTCAGTCCTTTCCCTTATAGATCCAGTCTGATGTGTGGGAGGGGAAACCACGCTAGTAATAGGGTCAAGATAAAGTGGGAAGAAGTGATAAGAGAGAACTCAAAGTCAGGAAAAGATGAAAAGGGCTGAGTCTGAGAAAGATTCTTTGGCCTGGTTGGCTAGATGAAGATAGGAGATGGGAGAAGATGAATCCCTGCTATTAAACATCCTGTTCAACCAGGAGAGCAAAGGGTCTCATGCTGAAGTTTATTGCTTCAGTTTCTAACCTTTCATAAGTGCTTACTTGGCAGCCGTATCGAGAGTGGTATTTGATTCTCTGGAAACATCTTAAAGGAGCAGCACCAGACCTCCCACTTTCCCTTTTTTCATTTAGGCTATAAAATATATTGGTTCTGTGCATTACTGCCATGAGAGGAAAAAAAAATATTGCATGTTAGTTTCCAAATGAAATGACATTTAGTGAAGTGTACAGTTAAGATATTTTTCAAGGTTGGCTTTTAAAGAGTGCACTGGAAGAGTCTTTCTTCATAACAGATGATAAGAATTTACAGGTGCCTTTTATTCTCTAGCCCTCCCTCATAATGGTTATGGGGAAAAAATTTAAGAGCCTCATTAGGTCTAGCAATAACCAGTGAGCCTTCAGAGCATCATTACACCCTACTCAGAGTGCTGCGTGATGAGCACAGTTGCAACAGAGACACAGACCCATGATGGGACTCCGCCATCTTGCCTAACTGGCCTCTTACACTCTATTCACTTAGTGAAGAAGGGGCGGTGAGTGGCCACCTTACTCAGAAGATGTGGGTGTTACAGGGTTGACTTCCAACCAAAGAGGTCATGGCAAATGTAGTCTCCATCAGGAGCAGGTGGAGTGTGCTGGTGAGGACATCCAATTCACAAAATATTTATGGGATAGGTCAGGAACATGACCCAAAAAGGAGAAGCAGGATTTTGCTACTAGAATATTGGCAAAACAATATGGGATGCCATACAGGAAAAGTTAAAATGAAACAAAACAAAACAAAAACTTAAAAACCATACATCCACTATAGAAATTACTCAAAATGTCCTTTTTCATTATCTCCAAATCTCATTTTCCTTAATCTGCTTCATTTGAAGGACAACATAGCTATTTTCATGGCTACTGTTGAATTTTGCATTTGATATGCTCTGTAATAGGAACATTATAATATGGCATCCCTTTACATTATTTATGTCAGTAGGCTCCTTGTTTCTTTAAATGTCATTGTGCTTCTCTGTGTCTGACAAACCCTTCTGAGTTTTGAAGACAGATGTTAAACATATTCATCTTGGTATTAGATAAATCAGTTTATTAAATTAATTAAAATGAAAACTATCACTGTTACAATAACAATAAAAACACACATTTCTGCAAGCCACTGATACTTAAAATTTTTCTGATTATAAATGTCATGCATGACATAAAGGATACTTTGGAAAGTACAGCGAACCATTAAGAAAAAAGTATCATCATCACTCTTTAATCCAATCTCCCATTTTGTTTTAGATTTAGATATGTGGTCTGTTTCAGCTAATTCTTGTATAAATAATGTGAGCTTTAGGTTGCAGTGTTTTATTTATGTATACAGACATTCAGTTAATGTAGCATCATTTGTTTTGGTGTATATTGCTTTTTGTTGTTGTGTATTTTTCATTTTTGTTGTTGTTAAAATGGTTACTCTAAGGATTACAGTACAGACATACCACACTTCTCTAAGTGAACATGGAATCAATGTTTTACCGCTTCAACTGGAGTGTAGAAACTTTGTGAAAAAAATTTTTTAACGTTTTTATTCACTTTTGAGAGACAGAGCATGATCGGGGGAGGGGCAGAGAGAGGGAGACATAGACTCTGAAGCAGGCTCCAGGCTCTGAGCCGCCAGCACAGAGCCGGACGTGAGGCCGGAACCCTTGAACTGTGAGCTCATGACCTGAGCCTAAGTCAGATGCTCAACTGATTAAGCCACCTAGGCGCCCTCTTTAAAAATTTTTTTTTTACTGTTTTTGTTTGTGGAATGTAGGAACTTTACTGACATATGTGTCCCTTTACCCTTCTCTCTTTATGTTGGGTTTATGTTAGGTACACTGCAAATCGTGTTAGACAGTTTTCTAACTTTTCTGCTTCCAGTCATTACACATCTTTGAAAGGACTCAAGAGGAGTAGACTAGTCTATTGTGTTTATATTTACCCTCATGCTTCACTATCCCCTTTGGAACATCTCTATAATGTCCAAATTTTCTTCTGGTATTATATTCCCTCTGTCTGGAGAACCTTCTATAAGCAATTCTTTGAGAGTGGGTCTGTTGCTGATGATTTTTTTTTTAATTTCTTTAATATCTCCCCTTCATTTCTAAAGGATATTTTCATTGGAATAAAAATTCTGGATTGCCACTTCTTTTCTTCCAATACTTAAAAAAAAGATCATGTTGTGCCTTCTTTTGGCCTTCCTGGTTTTTGTATGTTTGTTTAAATGAGAAATCCACAGTAATTTGAATTGTTGTTCTCTTACAAATAATGTATCATTTGTTTCTGGCTGTTTTCAAAGTGTGTTTTTGTTTTTGTTTTTGCTTTTTTTCCCCCCCAGTGTTCAGCAATTTGATTATATCTGAAAGTGAATTTCTTTGGGTTTACCTCTTTAGAGTTTGCTGAGCTTAAATTTATAGGCTTGTATCTTTTGCTGAATGTGGGGAATTTTTAGCCATTATTTCTTCAAATAATTTTTCTGCAGTGAACTGTGTATTTTTATTCTAGAACTCAAGTGATATCACCGTTATATCTTTTGGTATTATTCTGTAGGTCCCTAAATTTATTTTTCTTTCTCTGTGGTTTAGATTGGAAGCTTCTTTATTCATATGTACACAAGTTCATGGAGTTTTTTTCTGCTATATCTCTATTCTACATTTGAACTCATTCACTGAGTTTTTAATGTGTTTTTTTTTTAATTTAGGTTATTGTTTTTGCAGTGCTAAATTTTCCATTTGGTTCTTCTTTGTATCTCCTGTTTCTCTGCCAACACTATTTTTTTTCCATTTGTTTATCTGTGTTTTCCCTTACTTGTTGGAACATTTTTTTTCAAAGGGAGGGGGTGCAAGTGAGTGAGGGCAGAGAGAGAGAGAGAGAGAGAGAGAGAGAGAGAGAGAGAGAAGCAGGGCTCACCTGCTTTCACCCGATGCAGAGCTCGTGCTCACCCAATGTGGGACTCGAACTCACAACTGTGAGACCATGACCTGAGCCGAAGTCCGATGCTTAACAACTGAGCCACCCAGGCACCTTGTTGGAACATGTCTATAACAGCTACTTAAAATCTTTATTTGACCATTTCAACATCTGTGTCATCTCAGGGTCAGTGCCTGTGAATGTCGTTTCCCATGTGAGGTTAGATTTTCTGGTTTCTTTGTATACCTAGTAATTTGGGTTATATCCTGAGTATGTTGAATATTAATGTTATAAGATGTTGGGTTTTACCTCAGTCCTGTGGAAATTGTTGATATTCTTGTGTCAGCAGGCAGTCAATTGATCCAGTTGGATTCAGGCTGAAAGTTCTTACCTTCTTTCTGTGGATTTTGCTTCCAGTATCAGTTCTGCTGTCAATAGTCTTTGCTGTAATAGTTGGATCGTGTGTGCACATCCCAGTGGCAAGTCTGGGACCCGAGCAGTGATCTGTCCCGTTCATTTCTCAAAGTCTATGGTATCTGTGTAGGTCATATACCTACACATGTGGCTCAGGCGTGAGTGTGGAGTTCACAAAAGCTCTGTATGATGTCATTTCCCCAAACTCTTTCCTTCCTTCCAAACTCTTTCCAGGATCCTCAAAGTATTTTTGTTTCCCAGGGCTCCTCTTTCTTGTCCTCCAGCCACAACGTTGGTGCTTTTTCACCCTGTTCATGTAGTCCTGTGACTCAGCATGCCTTTCTGGCCAGATAGAAGAGGACAGAGAAAAATCAGTGGGATTTTGCCCCACCTTCTGGGACCAGAGCATCTCAGATCATAGAGAAGCTTTGCCTCCCCCAGATTGTTGGACATCTCTATCTGCCTGTATTTTGATGTTTCATTCTGGGTTTTTGGCCGCCTTGCATCCATGCCAGGGGATGCTGGTGAGGAGGAGGGGGCGGAACCCACTGCTTGTTTCTCCTCTTGCCCCCTCCCTCTGTAGTTGTCTGCCTTGCAGAAAGCTCAGATGGTGCTGTATGCATTCTACTCAGACTTAACATCTGCACTGAGTGGGGAACACAGGGTGAGGTGTGCTTACGACATCTTATCCAGACCCAGAACCTCATCACCACCTTCATTTAGTTCATCGCGGGGAGAAAAAACATAAAATACAATTTACCATTTTAGCCACTTTCAAGTATTCAACTTGAGGGCATTAAATGCATCCACAATATTGTGTAACCATCACTATCTAGTTTGAGAGCTTTCTCTTCTCCCCAAGTGGAAGCTACAAACCCATGAAGCCATCACTCGTGTCTTTTTGTCCAACGCCCCTGGCCACTACTAATCTGCTTTCTGTCTGTGGATTTCCCCCACTTCATTTTTTAACAGTTTACAAAGATAAAATTTACATACCATAAAGTCACTTGTTTCTAGTGTATAATCCACTCTGTGTGTGTGTGTGTGTGTGTGTGTGTTCTGTGTATTTATAGAATTGTACCCATTTTTAAAAACATTTTGGAATATTACCTCCCAATGTTTCCTCTTTTATTTTTCTTCCTTCTTTTTAATGATCTATTTTACTGTAAAATTTTTAATAATTTTTTTAATGTTTATTTTTGAGAGAGAGAGAGAGAGTGCACACGAGAGTGGGGGAGGGGCAGAGACAGAGGGAGACACAGAATCCAAAGCAGGCTCTGGGCTCTAACTGTCAACACAGAGCCCTATGCAGGGCTCGAACTCAGACACTGTGAGATCATGACCTGAGCCAAGTTGGATGCTTAACTGAGTCACCCAGGTGCCCCTTACTGTAAAATTTTAAAACAAAAGGGAGACTGTAACATGTATGTACCTCTGTAGCTGCTTCTCCTAAAAACTAAATAGTGCCTTTTGAGCATTTTCCATTTCCGTTTTTTCACATGGTTCCAAATGCTGCACGATGTGCCATCGTGTGAACGTACTATAATTTATTTTTAATTTTACCATTATTGCACATTTTAATACTTGCAGTTTTTTTTTCTTTTCACGAATAATGCTGTAGTTAATTGACATGTAAATAAACATATGTGTATATCTTTCCTTATTGCCTTCGGTGCTTTTCTCAGAGGTGATATTTCTGGGTTAAAGGGCATAGCAAAACACCGGTTTATAGATTCTGGGTTCTGGCATATCCCAAAATAAAGATTCTTGTTTTTGTTTTTGTTTTGGAGAAAGTAGAAAGAAACTCTCAGTACAAAATACATAAAATATACATCAAAAGTCGGTTCCTAAACCTTCTTATCCTTTAGTAAAAGTTTCAAAAACTTGCAATATAGTGTCAGATGCAAGGAGTCAGGGGTTGCTTCATTGGTGAAAAAAAAAAAAAAAACGAGAAATAACCAGAATACATTGTGAATGCAGACCTAGATTTTATTCCAGCCTCGCTATCTAAGCGGAAGGTAGAGTCAGCCAGTCCCCACAGAGGTAGAGTGGCCATATGTCAGGGTTTGCCTTCTCACTCCCACTTCACATCTGCTGTCGCTGGCATTGTCATTAATGTCACCCCACCCTCTCCTTTCACTCACATGCATTTTTCCCGTTTGGACAATGCATTATGTGGTCACTCTGAAGAAGCATCCTTGATTTTCAGAAGCACATTTTGGTAGGGCAAGGATGATCGATGCCTGGCAGATGTATCATGAATCTCTCCTCTTTGGGCTTATGGTGGGTATCACAAATTCATCAGTTTCTTTCTCTGATACAAGAATTGTCCTCAGAACTCCCCCAACACAGTTATATGGGGCCTTAGCTACCATCTGATTAATACTGGACCATAAAATGGATCCCATTTGCCAAGGCATGTAGGTGATGCTCCTGGTCCTTGTCGTGGGAGGAGACATCGTGTGATGGCTGGTGCCTGTCCCCAACTGTCTCGGGGGGGCCTTCAGTGAAGAATATGCCTGTACCATTAGGGCATGAGGGATTTTCACACCACAGGAACCTTCATCCGGGGAAGATTTTGCTTCCCTCACCCTCTATGGGATCTCTGTCCTCCTTCCTCTTGAAGACTCTGGCTCATCCTAGCTGTATTTCTGGATCACACGATTGAAAATCCAAGTGAAACTCAGGCTATTTAGACCTAAAGAAAAAAAATTAAATACATAATTAATTAATCCTGGGTCTCCTTTGAACCGAGTGATTAGAAGCAACTTTCCATTTTCTTTCATGTTGTTTTGGTGCAGAACCTGCTGATTTTTTCCCCTCTTTTTTTTTTTTTTCCTTTGTAGGCTTCAAGACAACAGATGAATTGTGAAAGAGAGCAACTAAGGGTAGGTGCACCTGCCTGTAAAATACTTCCTGGTTCTTGTTTCTGTATGATAAGCAAAAATTTCCTGTCTCTCCCAAGACACAGGGTTCTAAATAGTGGGCTTCATCTTAAGACTGGTAGAGTTGAAAATATTTATCCCAGCTAATTTAGTATTGATTGAGCTGGTAAATACAGTATATCTTCTTTTGAAGTGCCATTATAGTAGATATGGATTTTTTGATTTAGATTCAGCAATAAATACTTCTCTTCTGGAATTTGTTTGACATCATTGTACTCTTTTTATGTACAACACGAGGTCTAAGTAATAACAAAGGTCAAAAGGATGTCTTGCTGCTTTCTTAATGTGAATACCAGGCTGTTTGCTGAGTGGCTAAAATGCTCTCTTGCTGTTAACTGGGGGTGGGTGAGTCACTAATATGTCAAGGGCATTTTCCAAGAGAATTCAAGTCCTCTGTAGACCTTTTAGTTTTAGTGGCATATGTGTATATTGAAGAAGGAGACAGAATTTTAAACCTCATATGCTATTTACCTTCTTAAAAATGAAACTCTCAGTGCTCAAGTGTGTTACGCATCGACACGGGGAGAATGATTCGCTTATACATTTAGCTTGGTGGCATTGTCCTGTTCTCATGGTATCATGGTTGATATCCTTTTTGGCATGGATGTGGTATTTTAAGAAATATCAGGATTGTCTCCACTCCTCCCGTTTGTATTTTTTTTTTAAATGTATTCATGTTTTGGATGGATGACTTTGAAGTTGTAAGTGGCCTAGTTTTAATGTCACTGATGGAAGTTGGCAACTTTTACTGGACAGTGTGCCTTATAATTGTGTTTCTGTGTTATTATAAAAACTAGAGGAATCCGCTGCTTTCAAAATCCTAACTGTGAGGTTTTGGGGGTTGGGGGACCATTGTGCTCAAAGGGATCTAATGCCTCAGAATAATTCATTAAACCGGTCCAATGCCATTTATACACTGCCTTGTAACTTTTCAGAGCATTTACTTAATGCTGGTCTTGGATGACACTGATTTGTAGAGTTATTTTCATTTTGCAATTGCTGTTGGCATCAGGTCTGTTGCATCCTTTGTAAGACAGAATCTGGTCGTATGGAACCGAGAAAGTGGGTTGTGGATGTCTTCTTCTTTTATGCATATTTATTTTATGTGGTATACCGGCACGGCCCTGTCCGTTAACCTTTCATCTATACCCATTTCACTCCTGAGTACCTGCGCCTACATTAGCCACTGTCCTTCGTAAAATACCCTTCAAGATGTCTTAAGCTTTCCTGAGCTTTGTTATGGCTTCTCCCTGCAGTCTGAATTACTGGTTCATCCTGGTAAATAATGTATTGCAACTTCAGATTTCTCTTCCTGTTTGGATGAGGACGATGGCCAGAACTAGGTCAGAGCTAGATAAGAGGAATGTGTGCTTTTGTCTCTGGGATCCCTGATAAATTCCTCAGAATTAAGATGATACTGAATCCTCTATTGCAAATGAGACTCGCCTGGCAAATTAAGGGCTGCAGGGGGTAATGAAGTGCTTGTGTGCAGTTTGAGGGATTTATTATTTTGCCTTGATGAGGACATTGTCAACAGGGGTGTGGTTTAGGAACAAGAATGGAGCCCACTACACTCTGTTAAATAAATTCAAGCAGTGGTTTGATATAATGGGTCATATGGTTTAGTCCCAGTGTGGCTCCAATAGCCATTATAAAATTATCTCTACTATCGCGAATCGGTGCTTTGTTCTTTGTTGCTATTGTAGTTTTTGTTTTTATATTTTTAACTAATTTATGTTTTGAATCAATAGAAAACACATTTAAATCGATGGAATACACACTTATGTGGTTCAAAATTTTAATGATCCCAAAGGGAATGCTTTTATTTAAAAAAAATTTTTTATGTTTATTTATTTTTGAGAGAGAGGGAGAGACAGAACGTGAGCAGGGCAGGGGCAGAGAGAGAGGGAGACACAGAATCTGAAGGACGCTCCAGGCTCTGAGCTATCAGCACAGAGCCTGATGAGGGGTTCTAACCCACAAACCGCGAGGTCATGACCTGAGTCAAAGTTGGATGCTCAGCCGACTGAGCCACCCAGGAGCCCCTCTTTTTTTTTTTTTTAATTTTTTTTATGTTTATTAATTTTTGAGAGAGAGGGAGAGATAGAGCATGAACAGGGCAGGGGCAGAGAGAGAGGGAGCCAAAGGGAATGCTTTTAAGTCTAGCTCTTTCCTGGGAGACTCCCAGCATTACTTTGGCTGTCTGGCCTTTGACATCGATAGATATTTACTCTGTCTCCTCCTTTCCTGTTCTCTCGTTTTCTTCCCTTCCTTCTTCCCTACCGCCTTTTCTTCTTATGTGTGTACTCAACCCCTCTATTACCTGAAAAGAGAACTGTCTTGATTAAAGTGATTGCTTTTTTTTAATTCATTTTTTTAGGGTCCCTAAAAGAAATGTGGTTCTGTTTTCAAATGCTAATATGACTTGACCATCTCAGTGAAATGCATTTTCCTCTCGGTTTTTTGTTTTTGTTTTTTTTTTTTTTTGTTAGAAAGAGGGCCAGTGGGAGAAAATTAAGTATCTGTTTAGTTACCATCATCACTGAAGAGTGCCTGCCAGCCACACTTTAAAAAATATATTTTAAATATAGCAAGCAAGCTTCAGGTTTGCCATACAAGATGACTGGACGGACCATGGGCATGTTGTCAAGTTCATATTTCTTCGTTAGTTCATTCTGTTATGTTCAGAATTCAGGGATACAAGTGGGTAGTTGTGAAATGCATCCCTTTTTCTTGGCCTCCTGGAAATAGCAGATAATGCAGAAAGATACAGGTGCTCCTTCTGTTTTGTGCATGTGAACACTGTGTAGGGATCGGCATATCCCAGACCTGCTTTTCTGCTCTCCTTTCTGTTTCTTACAGATTCTAAATTAATTTTTCTTCAAAAATAGACTCTGAGCTGCATATTCTATGATATATTATAAATCCAAACCAAAATTCTCTCATGTAATTAATTCTCTGATTGATTTTTTAAAAAGTTGGAGAAAGTCAAACTTTTTTTTTTCATAACTGAAGGACTTCTCAGAGCCTTTATGCAAAAATGAAGTACACAGAGGTGGATATAATATGCAACGTTTTGTAAAATCATCTCACCACAGAACAATTTTTGGCTCAAGAATACACTCTGGGAAACACTCTTGAAAATTATATAAATTTTTAAAATTTTTTAATATTTTTCCAGTTAGGATGTTAGAGTCTGCCAATACAGAAATGCTATGCATTATTTAAAGATAAAAACATTTTATCACCTCCTGGTGTCGGGGCTGACTCAGTGGACTTTCGGTGTTACCACAGTGGTTGGGAATCTCTGTGCTTGTCTTGGCCTTTCTTGCCTTCTTCTAAGATGAGGTCAAGCATCTCTTCCTTACATGACATTCTCATCAGAGAGGAAGGAGAAGAGGAGGGTTTTCCTCATAGCTCTTGACTTTGATTGGAGGGAAGCCTTTTCTGTAGACGTTCTCTTTTACCACGTTAGCGAACTCTATGCCAATCACTCCCACTGTTCTGGGATCTCAGTGATTGGCCAGAGCAGCCAGGAGTCATCCCAGGGGACAGGCCCCTTGTCACCTGATGGTAAACAGGAGTTGTAGGTATCTTTGATGGAATCACCCAATAGAGTCCACCACAAAAGGAATCCATGTGGGCCCTCTCTGTCCCTCATGGTCTTGGTTTCCTGTAGGCTCCTTTCAGTGCTCCGTTCATCCCACACGTGGCCCTGGGAGCTACATCTAAAGCAACAGCAAGTGCCTGAACTCTGGCTTGTGGAATTTCACAGATGCTTTCTCTGCCAACTTCTCACAGATCACATCTCCCCATTCTACCTTTTCTACCCAGCTTGGCTCTCTCTTTGTATTTTGCCTTATGTTCTTTGGAACAGGGCCTGGATGCAGTCTTTATTCATTTCCCCTCAGTTTCAGGTAACTGACAGCACCCAGGCACCCAGGTCAGCCCCAGAGATACTGTCCATGAGCTTTCTAGCACCTGTCCTTCCCGAGAGAAGGACATCATCCAATTATTCCTGACCAATGATCTGCTCTTCTCGGAAGGCTGTTGGACTACTCCTGTTCCCAGTGAACAAACCACAGAATAGTAAACCTGTTTATTACTCCATCCTGAGTTTTGAATGAGCCTTCCTCTGAGCTTACATTTCATATTGTCAATGGGTTCTGTTGGGGAGTCTTCCCAAGAGGTCACCATGATGAGATCTGTACATTAAGTGCTCCTGACACTATGGGCTGTATTTACCAGCTTGTCTCAGCATCACTGGTGGTTGATGACAACAAGTCGGGTAGCGATAATTGTGCAGTTACCATAACCCAACCATCAACATTTACCTTTCTGGCATCTGGAATGACAAATGGACAAATAAACAACTATGAGAGAAATTATATGACCTCATTGTCCTTCGTCTCCCTCAGTGATCTACCAGTTAGAAAAATGGTGTGGTCATAGGGTAGGGGATCAAATGACCACATTTATTAGCATTCATATAAAATATTTGGTTACAAAGGGACCTTTTGTGCTGAGTGTATCAGATGTTGGTTCAGGGGACTGTAAACATATTTGGTCAGAACACTACTAAGCAGGCAAGGGGTTGGCTCCTAGGGGAATCAGTATCTGTTCATGGACCAAAATCTTTATCAGCAATATGGCAAACGGATACCACGGAGTCAGTATGAGGAGTGGTTGGGGGTGGTTAGGAGCTCTAGTTATAGACTTATGTTCATATCTCAGTTCTAAGTGTGCCCTGCTTCCTCAAAGCTTCAGTTTCCCTGGGTATAAGATAGGGATACTTTCTCACTGGATTATTGATTGGATGAAATTACTTATGAAAAGCACTTCAAAAATGTATGCCTCATAATCAGCAATATTAGGTTGTTAATATAGTATTATTGCCAATGATTCCCTCACGCCTCTTCCTGCTAGGAATACCAGACCAGCGAATACAGATATTTGGGGGTATCTATTCCCACTCAACTCCCAACATTAAACAAAAACTTGAAGGACAGATTTCATAGTTGTGGCATGGTAGTATATTTAGAAGAAAACTGCCTCTCACTCAGCTAAGAAACAGTAGGACTGATTCAGGCTAGCCTAAGCAGAAAAGGCATACAAGCAGGCCTCCCAAGGAGCTTAGAATCAGAGAGCTATGAGAACTCAGGCATTTCTTCCTCTTCCCTCATCTTCAGTGCTCCTTGTGGGTTCACTCTGGAATTTTCTTTTGGTAAAGGATCTCTTTACCTTTTTTAAGCATGTGGCACTGTTCAGCCCCTAAGGTTTATGCCATATCAGATCCTGCAGGTATGGGTACTGTTAATGGCTCCCGATTACAAATTCCTGGAGAAAGCCTCTGATTGGCCCACTCCTGCTCAGTTCACTCTGGTCCAACCAGCGGTGTCCAGAGAAGCAGGATAAATAAATCTCAGTTACCCAGGGCCAACTGCTGAGGAGGACTTGATCATCAGGGAGAGAGTCGTAGCCAGTTGAGTAAATATCCCCAAGGATGTGTACCATACCCTCCAAACTGGGAGATGAGAGCCAGGCAGAGGATCCCAGGAAGTAGATTTGCTACCACCCCCCCCCCCCACCCATGTCTAGCTCAGCTTTTTGCAAAGTGTAAGACACCCGCCCAGTGTGGGACTCACCGTTTTCAGGTGGTAAACATCTAGTCAAATCACTTTCCAAGTAATTCCCTTTTCAGTTCTCTCTCAGTCCTTTTTATGTCAATGAGAAACTCTCAGTTTAAACTACAGTATCTTTAACAAGTATCTCAGTCATCCTGAGCCCTGTTTTTAACAAAAAGGGAGTGTGCCTCAGGCTGGGAGCCTGCAGCAGCCAAAGCATCTATCTAGACTTTGAAAACATTGTTTGCAAAATACAGTAGTTAAGAACTAGGGGCCTGGAGCTAGGCCCTACTGAGATGAAAATCTAGACTGCAATTTACTTGTGCAGGTTACTGAAATCCTCTGGACCTCCAATGCCTCCTTAGTAAAATGGACATAATTGCACATATTTCTTAAGTTGGATGTCTCTGCATATGTGTGCCCACACAAATATTAAAATAATGAATGCATATGAGTTTGTTAGAACACTGTCTAGTATAGAAGAGGGTCTTAATAACTGTTAGATATGAATGGGATTATTTTCTTCCCATTAACTCTTATTATGACCACTGATACTGGTTTTCCAATTACAGAGGCAACACAAAGTTTCCTTGGCAAATACATTGATTTAGGTTAAAAACTAGTGGCTTGAAAGACAAATATTAACTACATAATGTTACAGAGTGCCTGCAGTTATGACAAAAATTGTGACGTTGGAATGCAAATGACCGAAGTTTCAGAAAACGCTGAAATTACGGCGCCAGCTTTGTGAAAGATGGTGTCGAGCAGATCGGCATTATCAATATTTAATTCTCCAGTTAGAAGCAAGTTTCTCATTTCTGCTAGATACAAGAGTGATGTGGATTACAGAATGCAAATTGCTAATGATCATCTTGGCTTAAACCCATTGCCTTCATCCGGACATCCAATAGTGAAACTTCAGGCCGCCTTGGAAGCCAGCTATCACAATCAGAGACACATCTCCCCTTCCTCTCCCTGCCCCCCACCCCGCCCCCTGGTAAAGCCCGACCCTTCCTCAGGGGCTGTCAGGGCAAGAGGAAAGGGAATGGAAGCCCCCCACTACTTGACGAAACATTGCAGCTTTCATGATATTTGGACTATAGTTTTAGGGTGGCTCACTGTAGGAGAGTCTGCTCCCATTCAGTCGTTTATTCGAGAAGTATTTTTTGAGCGGGAACTATATGCCAATCACAGTGCTAGGTAGTGGAGATAGAACAGTACACCAAAGTCTGCACATACCTTACAGGCTAGCAGAGAAAACAGGAATTTGTCAAATAACCGTGACAAAATTGTACCTGTGAAATTGACAAACACCTGAAATGAGAGATGTTATAGAAAAGAACATCAATGGAAGAAGCTTACCTGATTGACATCCATTTATCAAACTTACCAAATTAACACTTTCAGTCCAGTCCCTTTATAAAACATACTGTTGCCTGCCCATGGCCTCCTGCAAAGTAGCTGTTTTGTACAGTCTTACCTTTCTCTCTGCTCATTGAGGTGTCTGCTTGCCAAGAGTCAGTTGTGTTTATTCCCAGACCTGCTTCTGCCAGCTGCACTTGTTATTGTAATTACATTATTTAGTGGAATATTGTGTAAACTGATGAAAAATGAGTGCAGTAAGAAAAAGAGCTGTTTCTGTGAAAACTAAGTTAATGCTTTGGAAACACTGTATGAGAGCAAGCCTCAACAATTATTCTGATTAGCTGTGAGAGGACTGTAAAATGTTAGTGGAAAAAAGAACCCTCAGAAATCTGGACAGATTCTGTAGTCAGAGCCTTTCTAATGTGTCTTAAAATGTTTACCACACTTTAAACAAAACCAGAACTGATAGTACAGATCAGAATTTCCCTATAAAGGGCCAGATAATGACTACTTTAGGCTTCATGGGCCATATGGTCTCCATTGCAACCATTTAACACTTGGCCATTACAGCACTAAGGCAGCCACAAACGAAATGAATGATTAAGGCTGTGTTCCAATAAAACTTTATTTATAAGAACAAGGGGTGGGCCAGATTTGGCCTCTTGTCCATATTCTGCCGACCCTTCCTAGAGTTGGAAGTGTGGGATGAGGTCTTCTATGGGAAGGATGATGAGGAATTTCAGTCAACAGAGAAACCACTCTAAGATGACACCCTGGACCCATATCAAAGATCAACAGATTAATGCACATTAATATAGTTTTAATTAAACAAAATCTTTAAGAAAGCTCTGTATCACTTTAAATTTTTTTAATGTTTATTCAATTTTTGAGAGAGAGAGAGAGAGACAGAGAGAGACAGAGCGTGAGCAGGGGAGGGGCAGAGAGAGAGGGAGACACAGAATCTGAAGCAGCTCCAGGCGGTGACCTGTCAGCACAGAGCCCGACACGGGACTCAAACTCACAAACCTTGAGATCATGACCTGGCCAAAGAAGGACGCTTAACCGACTAAGCCACCCAGTCGCACCAAGAAGGCTCTGTATCACTTTAAAAGTGACTTCTTGCTTTAACAGGCTTCCACCGAACTACCTGCTTCCATCCCAAATGAGATGAATTCTAAAACATGGGTAGCTGACACAGCGCTTGAAATGTTAAGTAAAAATTAGGCTGATTTTTATGTGCCAACCCTGATGTCTCAGAATCCCCTCAGTCTGGAATGGAAGAACAAATTTATCCTTTTTCCCAGGATCCCTCAACAAGTAATTTCTGGAATTCTCCAACGAGGGGTGACCTTTTCCACATGTACATCCTGGCACTTATACTCTGCACAGAGTTCACCTGCTGCTTCAGAATACTCTCTTTTCTGAAGAAATGTCTAGTAACTTGCTTGTCTGGATTGTTTTGTCTTCAGAACCAGTTCTCTGGAAGTATGAACATGGCTCTCCATATTAACATTCCAAATACTCAGCTAATGTCAGACTTCAGCAATTAGCAAACCTTTGCTGAATGCTCCGAAGGTAATCAAGGTCCAGTGTGCATGGAGACCTGGAGAGAGGACCCTCAGGGTACAGGCCTTAGATCCCCACCATCACTGTCCCCATCCCAGTTCTTTGCAGGTTCCACACGTATGTTCGTGTGTGTGCACATATGTGAAAAATAACTTATTGCTTGCTTTCATCTTATGGAGGTAATGGTCTCACTTAGTGATTTTGCCCAACCAAAGGCATTTTATCTCAAAGTAAGCAGCTCCCTACTTGTAGAAAGTGCAGAAACTCAGATCACCAGAAAAATCACCAGTGGCAGCTTCCCTACTAAATGAAGAAATTCGTAAATATATAACGGTTTTTAAAAACAGCATTGTCAGGGCGCCTGGGTGGCTCATTCGGTTAAGCATCCAACTTTGGCTTGGTTCATGATCTCAGAGCTTGTGGGTTCAAGCCCTACGTCGGGCTCTGTGCTGACACCAGAGCCTGGAGTCTGCTTCAGATTCTGTGTCTCCCTCTCTCCTTGCCCCTCCCCCACTCGCTCTTGCTCTCTCTCAAAAATAAATAAACATTAAAAAAATTGAAAAAAAAGAGAATATTGTCTTCACAAGACCTTGTAGTCTACACACTTCCTTACAGATCTCCTGTGCTCCCCAGTATTTCCAAGGCTGAAATTTGATGCACATAAAAGGGAATGAATCAGGAAGTCAGACAACTAGTTACCAGTTTTGATTTCCACCACTTCATTGTGAGACACAGTTAAACAAGGAAATGAGCAGGTGGCCACCTCCCTATGTCTTTGATGCGGATTCCTATAACCCACATGCACGTTAAATATCTTCCCTCCTTCGAGTCTCCCCAGGCATTTCAGCACGTTCTTTCGGGAAGACTCCAGAGTTATCACATTTAGGACACTTGGTCTAATATTCATTCTCCCTTTCCCTTACTGTAATTTTAGCCCATTATCCCTGATTATCAGGGCAAATCTGCCCCATTTCCAGGGCAAATCTGCCCCATTTCCTGTGTCATCATTAAATCAGTATCAAACAGCTTTAAGCAAAATTGCTAATAATGCTGACATTTCAATTTGTCAGAGCCGCCTCTCATTCCTATGACTTATGCCTCAGCAAAGACTTGCCTTGTTGTTCTGCTCTTCTGAGATCTAAATATCATTCCAGGAAAAATAAAATCAACTTGGTAGGTAGGGGAAATGGGCCAAGAAACAGATAAAAAAGTCCTCTGTAGTTTCTTCTACTTGGGGGCAGAAGGAGGCCAGTTTTATTAAGACAGCAAGTCCTACCCCTACTTTCTACACAGCCTGGGAGAACCAATACTTAGGCTCTGCCAGTGTGTAGGTAAATAGTGGGTGTAGTGGGCACATGCTTGCTTGTTGTCACAGCCCGCAAACCTTCCTCCCCTGAGGGGGCCAGTGCTCCATTGTCCTTTGGGGGTTAATTTTCTTTGCTCATCTGCTCAGTCTTGGAGGGACAACAAATCAAGCCAAGGGCTATGGATATGGCCAAGGTAGGCCAATTGGATTCTCTCTCCTGAGACATTGATCCTATCTTTGTCTATGAGGGCTGGGCAAGGACCCTCTTCTGGGTCACAGCTTCTTGGTTGTGTCCTCACATGGTGGAATGGATGAGGGGGCTCCACCCTCATGACCTAATCACCCCCAAAGTCCCCACCTCCTGATAGCATTGCAGTAAGCTTTAGGATTTCACTATATGGATTTGGGGGCGGGGCCACAAACCTTTAAACCGTAGCAGATGCTAAGTGGATGGATCCACAATAGGGAAACAAATGAAATAGAAAGCTAGAGTTGATTCCTTTCAATGGTGATATCTTGGTAAAACTGGGTGAGGAAGTAGTCCCTAGGAGTACCCCACTGATTCACCCTGATTCACTTTTTTTTTTTTTTTTTTTTTTTATCATTTAAGCCTGGTTACCCATCCCTCTCTTGGGTCATCTCATATCCTTTTAGTAATCTCTTTTTCTGCTGATGTTAGTCAGAACCCATTCCTTTTGCCTGTGATCAAAGAATCCTTACTGATACATCAGGGAAATACATTAAACTTGGGAGAACTGCAGAGCCAGGCGTTTGGTTAACGGTTTGCTAAAAGCCAACTCTGGTATCATTTCCCACAATGCTTCCCTGATGCCTCTGTGGATTGGCACCACCATTTTAGTATTGGCAGAGCAAGGCAAGAAAACTATAGGTTTATGCCACACACAGGGCTACACGTTTTACAAACATCTGCTCATTTCCTTAAGTCATCATGAGCCTGGGAAGCGGGGGGAAAGAGGTTTATGTTTCAGGGTAATCGGAACCCTTTCCTTCTCTGCACAAATAAGATGTTCTCCTTTCAGTCACAAGGAGTCACCCAGATCCCTGCAGATATAGGAGGGTCAAAATGAGATCATCAAGTATCACTTAGTTAATGCCTCTCGGGGGACCCTCCAAATGCCCCCTTGAGTCTTTATAAAAAATACCATTTCCTCACACCTAGCTGGTAAAACATTTTGGTGTCCTAGCCTCACCCTAGAGATACCGAATTGTCATGTTTTTATGGGTTGAATTGTGTCTCCCAAAATGTATACATTGAAGTCCTAACTCCCAGAACCTCATAATGTAATAGTATTTGGAAATAGGGCCTTTAAAGACATAATTAAGGTAAAATGAAGTCTTATGGGAGGGCCATAATCCAATATGACTGATGTTTTTATAAGAAGAGGAGATCAGGACACAGACCTGCACAGAGGAAAGACCACGTGAAGACACAGGAAGACGGCCATCTTCAAGTCAAGACAAGATGCCTCAGAAGAAACCAGCCCTGCCAACACCTTCATCTCAGACTTGCAGCCTCCAGAATTGTGAGAAAATAAATTTCTGTTGCTTAAGAAACACACAGAGAATCTATACCAGGCATGGCGAAGGTGGAGTCTGTATGCTGACTCTCAGGCTTCTGTGTCTTGTGACGCTGACCCTGTCAACTGATCAAGGGCTCCTTTCCACCAAACTCAGAAGGTGACCTTATAAACTTAATTTAAACAGCATTTCTAAGTAGCCAAAATGAGTAGATCAAAGCTGGTACTCATGTTGAAATCTATTCATATGAGTTTTCTCTTGCTGTCCTACATAAATTACCAGAAGAGTAGTAGTTTACACAACACAAATGTATTATTCTGTACTTCTTTAGGTTGGAATTCCAACACGGGTCTCATTGGGCTAAAATCAGGGTGCCAGCTGGGCTGTGTTCTTCTGGAGGCTCTAAGGGAGAATGTATTTCCTTGCTTTTTCTGATTATCAGTAGAATTCAATCCTCTGTTGTTGTAGAAATGAGGTCTTCATTTCCATGCTGGCTGTGAACTGAAGTTCATTTCTAGCTTCTAGAGGCCTCCATGTTCCTTAGCTCATGGCCCTCTTCATCCATCTGCAAAGACAGCTAGGGCAGAGTAAGTTCCTCTCATGGGTTCAATCTCTCCTGCCTCTTCTTGTATTGCATCTTTCTGACTGACCCCTCTTATGCTTTTAAAGTTTCATGTGATTACATGGGGTCCCTCCAGATAATCCAGGATAATCCCCCTCTTTTAAGGACCATAATCTTAATTCCGTCTGCAAAATCCCATTTGCCATGTAACATAGCATCCTTAGGTCTAACACCAGTGGGAAATGATCACAGGTCCCAAAGTCTGTCACATTATTTGTATACCATCCCTACTTACAGTGGACTGATTCTATTGGCCTTTCACATACTATATACATTGACTGTGTGATCCGGGATTAGCCATCTCCATTTTCACGCAGAATCTTGAAAGTGAGAGGCTAGAGCGTCTAGAACCACCACCTGAGGCAGCCCAGGATAGCCAGTGGCACAGGACCCACCTATGTCTGCCTTTTGAACTTCTTCCACACTTCCTATTGGCATTTGGTGTTTCCCATTTAAGTCCAGCCGTGTCAGATGAAGTATTGTGGGAGTGTCTGTCTTTAGCGGCACTGACTCTTGGATATTGTTTTATTATTTACTTGTTCTGTTGATTTATACTCACAAAGTGTATAAACCACGTAATGAAAATGTAAAAAGTTATGTAAACAACAGTCATTTATATATATATTACCAAAGTGTGGAATAAAACACTTGAATGAGTGAATTAATGATTCTAAAGACTCCTAGGAATGCCTGTCACAGATGCTTTCAGAGCACTGACCTTTCTTTTCATCACTCACCTCTCTGTGCCAAAGATGGCTTACTGAAAACACTCATGAACCTCATCTTAGGGGCTGTTTTTCTGGCTAAAGATGCAGTGCACTCATTTATAAGGCAACCCAGACACTTGGAAGGAGCTCTCATCCTAGGGTGGGCAGGGAGTTGATGGATCAGTGCCCCAGCTTCCTCACCCCTAGGATTGGGCAGTTCTGAGATGTGTTCTACATCATTGCTAGAGTTTCACCAAGGGATTATGTTCCAGGTTCTCATACAGGGCACTTACGTGTTTACATGCCATTATTGGTTCTCTTACATTCCACATCTCCCTTTACTATTCCTCTACTGCTGTTTCCTTAGAGCGTCTCCCAAACATACTATTTGCACTTGAATTTTGCCCCATTTGGTAGATCCATACTGAAATAGTACCATCACCATACTGAGAGACACTGTAGCTTAACGATTCCATCAAGCAAGGTTTTCTGAGTAGTAGATTTTTCCATCACACTGTCCTTTATGTGTTCATTCTTTTGCCCTTCCCCCTCTTTTTCTCCTCTTATTTATAATACATCACTGCTATTCTTGAGGGAAGTCTTGGATTATTGAATAGATTCCGAAAGCAGCTGCCGCTTGGTCTTTCACTCATATTGCATTTCCCAACAGTTGGGAAACTTGTGTTGAGCTGACAGGGTAATTGGGGCACTTGGTTTTGACAGGACAATGTCCTGCTCACGCGTGAGGAAACCAGCGCATTTGCTGCTACGGCGTACACGTTTATATTTGCTCCAATGTGATTTCTAATTTACAGGTTGCTTTTAAGAATATAGAAACCTTCCTGGATAGAAAGCATGGAGTCAGGATTTCTGAAAGGTTGTCTGCCTAAATGCAGCATATGTATGCACAGATATGCATACTCATGGAGTATTCTGCTGATAACTTAAGAGATTTAAATATTTTTGTCAATTTTTATAGAGTTATTTTCAATGGTTGTATCCTCTTGATCTGGATTGCATATATGGTTTGACATATTTAAGCCAAAGGCATGTTTTTATAGGTGTCTGAATTAAACATAGAATGTTTTTCAAGAGAGCTGAGTTAACGTTTAAGTGGTTTTGATTAACCTGGTTTTCTTTATTTGCTCCTAAATACTCTAACGCAGAGCCGTCTCCCTTTGCATAAAATGATTTGGGAGCACAGACCTAGGAAACATAATTTTCTAAATAGTCAGGAGCAACATGCCCAGAATATTTCCCCAAAGATGCCTCAAACTGAAGATTTGAGATGTAGCCATTCTGCAACCCCCCCCCACACTCAGGTGGTGCATACTGGGAAATTGGAACCTAACTATACAGACGTCCAATTGATTAAGGTTGACAAAACACAGAGCCAGCAAGACTGTGGTTGGTGGAGGTGGAGGTTGGGGTGGTATCATGAACCAGTGAGCAGGTCTTGGCTTGGAATTTGGAAAATCCTTAGTGCATGCAGTTTTCCCAGAGTGGCATAGTGTCAATTTTTCCTCTGGCAGCATTTCCCATTAAGGGAAATGAACTCTTGATAAACAGGATGGCCCTTCATGAGCACATCTTTCCCCCAAGAGTGAAAAATGTGAATCCCCTCTGGCTTAATACATCATAGGCTCTTCAGAACCGAAGCTAAACCTTCCATCCAGAGAAGTGTTCATTCTTTGGCACCATAGATTAATTGTGTTATTCTAAAACCTTGTATTGATCATGTACTATATGCCAGGAAAGTAGATACCTTACCCCTAAGGCAAAATAAGTATAGATATCTTGCCTTAAAGGATATTTGACTTTAAGGGCTATGCACTCTGCTAGAAGTTATAAAATGTAGACCTAATAATGCAGAGCAGAAGACAATGCCTTTTGGTAGGTATGAAATGAAATGAGGGCTCAGTTCTTCCTGGCTACAGGGTCTAGGACAGGTCTCTTAAAGGAGATGTTTTTTCCCCTCTCCTTTGATATCTTGTTTGAGGTCTCTAGGTCTTAATACTCAAAAGGCTATTGTATATTTCAATTTAAATATTACTTAAGCATCTTAAAGTCAATATACCTAAATTCACACTCATCATCTCTCCCCTCCACACATACCCACTAATCTGGTCTTCCTTGCTTCTGTTATGTCTTTGTAACAGCTCCCAATTCATTTGCTGAGGCCGGAAACCAGAGTGTCACCTGTGACTCCTGTATTTTCTTCACCTCCAGATTTGAGATCCGTAGTCTCTCTAATCTGTCAATTCCTCTTCAAATCCACTCTCACATACATAGTTGAGGCCACCATGATCTCTTGTTGTGATTATCCTGAAAACCTTCTAACAATTTTACTTGTTTTCCAATTCTTGTCCCATTTTAGGATGAACACATTCTGGGTTGCTCAACTGTTGTCCTGGCATAATTATGAATAATACTTGCATCCTTCCCAGTAAAGACTGCTTTGGACAATAAATTAGGATTACTCAACATTCCATTTGCTCTTCTGGGCCAGAATGACCTTTCAAAGTATAATTAGCATCACTCATACTTTTTATTTTGTCACCATGCTTGTCACCTTCATTACACTTACCCACAATCTATGATTATTTACTTGTTTACTGGTTTATGGTCTCTCTCTTCTACTTTCCCACTCCCTTTATATTGTAATCCACTAGAACTGGGACAAGACTCATCTCATTCGTTGCTCTTTTCTTTAGTGCCTATAACATAGTGGGAACTAAATAAATGTTTGAAAATACTAGAGGAATATTACATTTTTTTAACACAGTGAGAGGAAACAATATATGCACCAAGGGCATAATCTGACCCAAATGATAATCTATATCCCAGACAGCTGTCCTGGAACTAGATGTCAGAATGTACCACGAGAGCCTCTGCTTTTGGCCATAGAACATTGATTTCCTTTGTGTGTGTGTGTGTGTGTGTGTGTGTGTGTGTGTGTGTGTGTGTGTATTTATTTATTTATCTATTTTTTGAGAGAGAGACAGTAAGAGAGTGAGCAGGGGAGGAGAGAGAGAGAGGAGGAAAGAGGGTCTGAAGCAGGCTATGCACTGATAGCAGAGGGCCCAATGCAAGGCTCAAACCCACAAACCATGAGATCATGACCTGAGCTGAAGTCAGACTTTTAAACCACTGAGCCACCCAGGTGCCCCCCCCCTTTTTTTAATGTTTATTTTGTGAAACAGAGAGAGAGAGAGAGTGCGCAGGGGAGGGGCAGAGACAGCAGGGAGAGAGAGAATCCCAAGCAGGCCCTGTGCTGTCAGTGCAGAGTCCAATGTAGGGTTCATTCCCACCAACTGTGAGATCTTGACCTGAGCTGAAATCAAGAGTCAGATGCTCAACTGACTGAGCCACCCAGGCAGCTCCCTTTTTAAAAAAAAATGTTTAAACAGTGATTTCTTCCATAAACAACTTCACAAGTTGAATATATGAAACACAAGTTTTCAGGCATTGGGTACCAGCCAGCATAGAGTTATGGTCCTTGAGAAAATGAGAGGCGTGTGAGATAAAAGTGATTCTTGACACAACTTTATGCCTGGGGGAAATGCCTCAGCCCTAGCTGCAGGGAATTGAGGCCTAAGTGGAGAGCAGAAGTTTCACTGAGCTCAAGAGGCAGAGCAGAGGAATTGGGAATGATAAGGGGTCTGGAATTTGTGGAGCAGGGTGTGGAGAGGGCATCATAGGAGGCAGAAGTCTCCATGTCCTGGTACATGCAGGGCCAGGCTGTGTGAGTCTTAGCAGAAAGGAAAGGCTGTGATACTGAGACCCAGATGGAGATACTGGATGTTATGGGCATTCAGTCAAGACCAGAAAGATCACACATTAGGGATAAGGATCATGTCTTAGAGCAGGGGTCAGAAAACTATGCCATTCAGCCCATATCTGACCTGTGGATTGGTTTTGTATAGCCCGTGATCTAAGAATATTTTTCAAATGTTTTTAAAGGGTTAAAAAATAAATAAAAATATGTGACTGAGATCATACATCAAATCCAAAGCCTAAAATTGTTGTTATCTAGCCCTTTTAAGAAAATGTGGGCCAATCCCTGCCCTATAGTAGAGGCCATGCTTCAGGACTATGGACAAATCCAAGGTAGACAAATCCAAACACAAAAATTAGCTTCATGGGGGTCAAACGCATATGCCAATTGTTTAAAAGCTATTAGAACAAACCTCAATTATCATTTAAAGGAAAAAAAACCCATAATTCAGATACACTATAATGTGTCCATTGAAATGTGCGTCTCAAAACAAATAAAAAAATGCTATACATTTGTAAAAGAGGAAAAATATGAATAATAACCTAGGGCAGGGATTCGTTAACTACAGCCGTAGAACAGCCTCAGGTCCTTTTCTAAATGAAGGTTCTTTGGAAAACAGCTATTTTACTGGTTTACATAGCACCATGGCTACTTTTCTGCTGCAATGGCCAAGTTGAGTAGTTTCAATAAAGACCAAATAGCCTACAAAGACTGAAATATTTGTTTTCTGGCCCCTTAAGAAAATGCTTTTTGGCCACTTACTAGAAGAAAAAAAAATAGTCACTATAAAGAGCCTAACAAGTGAATCAAATGTTGGGATTATTTGACAACTCATCTTAAAAATATGAGTATCATAAGTGTTGAAGAATTTAAAGAAAAAGCTGGACACAATAAGTTCATAGATGGGAAACCTTAGTGGTGAAATGAAAGCTATAAGCAGTAACTAAGTTAAGATTCCAGAACTGAGATATATATTATCTGAAATGTAAAGAGGAGATTATAAAATGCTAAATAAAGTTGAAACTTTAACTTGAAAATGGAATAGAACAATAGAACTAAGGGACAGAGAGAAGAAAAAATAATTGAAAATGAATTGAACAAAGCCTCAGTCATCTGTAGGAAATATCAAGCTTTTAAATATATATAACTGTAGTACATACATTTGTTATGTATTTGTCAAATACATAATAAATGGGGCAGAAAAATATTTGAAACGGTAATGACTAAACAATTGCCAAATTTGAAGAAAATGTCAACCCATAATCCTGAGAGGATAGGAAAAAATAAGCAGTCTAAACACAAAGAAATAGCATGCTTAGTAGGGATATTATAAAGAAACTACTCAAAACCAACAACACACGGGGGCTTCTGCTTTTGGAAAGAAGATCTCTATTTGTGTGTTGTGCACCATCTCCTCTCTGCACCTGCGTATAGGAGACTAAGACTCATAAAGTCATCCCCCAGGAAAACATTGTACAAACCTCTGCAACTGGAAATGATGAGAGTATGGAAGTAGAAGGAGGACTCCTTGGTAGCAGCATCAGAGGGAAGTCTAAGTATTAAAGGAAAAGAGAGGAAAGAAGCAAAGGGACTCAGCAACGTGTAGCAGGAGCATACGGCAAACGGTATGGGAGTCAAGATCTGGTTCCGACATTGTTGGAAGCATGTCATTAATGGGGCGGAAACTTTGGGGTTGATGTCAACACACGTAATCTCTTGTTCTGTTGTATACTAGTGATCTTGCCTATATAGGGAATAGTCGTTGGGACTGGCTCAACAGTGGGAACAGCTTCTAACATAACCCCTCTCCTGGACAGACCAACAGTACATGTGCTTCATTACCTGGTAATGACCAAGATCTCTAAATGCTAACAGTTATTCATTTTAGTTGGCACCATTTTATAGAAGTTGTCAATGAGAACTCTAGTAAAGGGTTTTGTGCAGAAAACTTTTGGCAGCTCTGTTGCTTTTGGACAATTCTTTAGTACACATAATGGTTGGAAAACAATAAAACAGTTGCCAATATCTAAAAATCTAGAGGTTTGGAGCACCTGGGTGGCTCATTCGGTTGAGCGGCCGACTTTGGCTCAGGTCATAATCTCGCGGTCCGTGAGTTCGAGCCCCGCGTTGGGCTCTGTGCTGACAGCTCAGAGCCTGGAGCCTGTTTCAGATTCTGTGTCTCCCTCTCTCTGACCCTCCCCTGTTCATGCTCTGTCTCTCCCTGTCTCAAAAATAAATAAAACGTTAAAAAAAAAATCTAGAGGTTTCACTCAAATATCCTTATTTCTGACTTCTTTTTAAAAGACCAAAAATTTCTATAAAACACAAGTAAACCTCTGGGGAAATTTTGGACTTGTATTCCTACATGGAAACAATTAGTTAAAGTGAATAACTGTTGGAGTGTGTGGCTGGCTCAACTGGTAGAACATGTGACCCTTGATCTTGGGGTTGTGAGTTCAAGCCCCACATTGGGTGCAGAGATTACTTAAAAATAAAATCTTACAAAAATGATGATGCTTATTTAGATGTTGTGCATACCAAAGTTTGCCAGATGCTGTTTCCTTCTTTTTTTTTTTTTTTCCTTTGTAGAGAGTTAAGTTTCCCTTAACTTAACATTTTCTTTTCCAGAAGACAAATACTTTTACTCAAGTCTTTATTTAAAATGGAAAAATAAAAGACTGGGAAGAGTCACATGGCCCATAAAAAATAAATAAAGTGGGATATGCCACATTTCTTTGTGGAAATGTAGAATATTTTCGCATGTTTAATATGCAAAACTATGTCACACACTCTCCTAGCTTCGTTCAAATGCATCAACTATGTGACCCCCACCCTGCAAATATTTGAATCTCTTCAAATGCTTGCTGTAGAAGTAACAACCCAGAGAAAGAATAAACACTTCTAAATGCCACGCTCTCGTTGCCAACCCAGATAATCACTTGTAACAGTTTATATATATTATGGGTTCACCACTTTGAATTCCATTCCAATGTCATGGTTGATATGCCTACTCGCACACCTCTTGTGAGCCCTTGGGGATAAGGAAGGAGTTTCTTATACAGCTTTAGTAGTGTCACGTCCTTGAGACCAGAGAACAGGCTGCTGGTTGTTGTCTTAAACACTTGCATCCTAACGGTTTTCAAACATGGCATTTCTAGAATTGCTTGGAAGCGTGTACTGTTAGTAGGTGTGGGTAGGCAGGGTGGGTATGTCATCCATCTGATTTCATGGAGCAGGGCCATTTAGTGGGTAAGACCCCAGAGGTTTTCCTTGCACAGACTTCTCTCTATCCACCTGTAATTTTCTGCCCGGAACTCCCTTCAATGCCTGTGGAGATTTACCTCTGGGGGAATTATTCCTCTGAACTAGGAGCATTCTGGTGGCACACGTGGCACGTAGTGAGGCTTGTCCTTGTCTGTACGGTCCATGAGTGGATGTCTTGGCGTTGGAGGGCAAAGGACTGTCAGCTCAGGACCTTCAAAATAATGGGTGATCCCTGGGTTTAACTGACCAAAGTAAATGCCATTTTGCAAACTACAATGAGTTTTACGTGACGAACTTTCCTAAGGAAGCAGAAATGAGAATTTTAGTTTCGTGTGGGCAGCAAAGCCCCACTGCATTTGTTAGCATCAAGGATGCATGATCTCAAACATTAACTAATCTATGAATAACTGCCGTTTGTAACATCGTAAACACCAACTAATGGGAAGATGATGCAGTGTAATGCAAATATTTGCAGCCTATCATCATATTAGTACAAGGATCAAATTTGCTACTAAGTTCCTCAGCAAATATTCAGTATCACGTTTGTGTCTTCTTGTTATAATTTGTACAGTATTAGTAGCATCTTACCATATTAGTGGCATTAAGACGTTTTTAAAATTGTATCTCTTGGGCGGATGGAAATGGAATGTTCTGAGGTTGTGCGAGTATTAGTCATATTAAACTTGCCCTGTTAGCAGCTTTTCCTTGAACTGATACTTAAATGAGATTTTAATATAAACAAAATGTACTTTTGAAATGCGCTTTCAGCTACAACCAATTTCTCCCAGTCCATTAGCCACTTTGCATCCCTTTTATGAAACTTGAGATTGGGCTTTTATTGAGGACCCAAAGTATTTGCTCAACTCATTAGGTCAAGTCGTGAGAGAGTGCACACAAGGGCTGTGGTGTTTCCTGGCTTACTCTGGGTCCCTGGGTTGTAGCATCGCCTCCACCTGTCCTCGTACAGGCCTGCCTCTTTGAGATTTCCCTGTCTCCCTTTCTGTGCCACTCGACACTTCTTCCCTTTGACTTGTGCAGGAGGTTGGTGACTGCACTGTCCCCATGCTCTTTGGATTTCAACAGCCAGGGTTTTCTTGCAGAAAAAGGGGGAAGGGTTACTGAACTGTCAAAGCACACAATGTCCATGAGACAGGGTTTTACAGGTTTGTGAATCTAGTTTAGGAACCACCTTAGGAAATGACCTGACCCAGGTGTGGCTTGGCTTTGTGAAATGGCTTCTTCTCCTGTTTTTAACCAACCACATGGGCATTCTTGTTAAAGAAGCCTCAGAATCCAGAAGAAAGTTAGTGTATTTGTTTCCTATGGCTGCCTTAACAAAGTACCCAAACTATGTCACCTAAAATAACAGATATTTGTTGTCTCACATTTCTTTAAAAGAATTTTTTTAATGTTTATTTATTTTTGAGAGAGACAGAGAGAGCATGAGCAGGGGAGGGACAGAGACAGAGGGAGACACAGAATCCGAAGCAGGCTCCAGGCTCTGAGCTGAAGCCTGACCTGAGCTGAAGTCGGACGCCTAACCGACTGAGCCCCCCAGGCGCCCCTGTTGTCTCACATTTCTGGAGCTAGGAGTCCAAAACCAAGGTATCTGCAGAGCCATGCTCTCTCTGGCGGTGATGGAGGAGAATCCTCCCTTGCCTCTCCTGGCTTCTGGTGTATGCCTCCGATTTTTGGTGTTCCTTACCTTGTAGATGCAACACTCTGGTTAGGTGGCCGTCTTCCCTTTGTGTTTTTTGTTCCACACCATTTTCTCTCTGTATGTCTGTTTCTGTGTCCAAATTTCCCCTTTTTATAAGGACACCAGGCATATTGAATTAGAGTCCACCCTAGTGATTTCATTTTAACTTTATTATCTCTGTAAAAACCTTATTTCCAAATAAGGTCACACTCTGAGATGCTGCGCATTAGGACTTCGACATTCCTTTTTTGGGGGGGCCGGGGGGAGTGCACAGTTCAACCAGTGATAGCTAGAGATTTCCATTCCTGTACACTTATGACACATAGTCCCTAGGTCACAGGGGCCCCTCAGTGTAATTTTCCACCACCTAGGATGCTTAGCTATCATTGGTCCTTAGGGAAGGAGCATGAACATTTGCTGGGGAACCCAGCCCTCGGTGTTCCAGAGAACTCCAGACCACCTCTCAGGCTACAGCATGGAGGCAGCAAGGGATGATCAGAATTCTAAACCTTAACATAGCTTACTTTGTTTATAGCAAATACATATAGCTATAAAGAAAAGAGTGAGGAGAAATAGGGGAAAGGAATGGGATCAGCATCAGAATTTATAAACAGAATTACGTTATTTGTTTATCTGTCCAACATATGTTTACTAAGGATCCATAATGTGTCAGACACTAGAAATATAGAACTTAAATGGAGACAGCCTTCTTGTCTTCAAGGAGCACATGGGCTAGAGTGGGATTGTTTTAGTCCATTTGAATAGAAAAATTAAAAAAATGATTATTTTTGTGTTATCATTAATCCTAATGCATGTGGTTTGCAGAGGCTTACACCGTGCTACACGTATGCTCATGATCTGACTTTCATTATCTCATGAAGTCTCCCCACAGTTTGATGATGTGGGGGTTGTGTTGCCCATCTTATCAGTGATATCCAGCAAGGTTCTCTTGCAGTTGTTGAAGGTCAGATGTAGGATTAAAACCAGATTCGCTGACTCCTCTCCCATCTCTACACCAATCGCTGTGGGCAGGGGCTGTTTGTGTTCACCAGCAAAACTCAGTATCGCCAGCCCACTCCTGCATCTGGCCCAGTCCTGACAGGGACTGTCACTTAGGGTTCTTCAGAGGATCCTTCCTAAGGGAAGACCGATGTGTGCTCCTAGAAGGAGTGCAGGGGGTGCTGGGTGGGCACAATCAGAATAACACACACCTGCTTCATGTGGGAATATCTGCACCCCTGCCTTTCATCATCCAGCACATGCCCCAGGCACAGGAGACATTCAGCAACTCAAAGTCCTTCCTTGTCAAAGTCAAGTTGTAAATTCTTGGAGAATATACAGGGGGTGTCACGTCTGTTTCTCTCCCTCTGTATAAAGAAAAATAAAATGCCAGAGTGAATAAGTACCTCATAAAGGCTTTTGCATTATGATAGAGAGAGAACCAAGATGAGAGAGAAAAATAAACATTGCCCAGTGTGGCAGGAGGGAGACTTCTGGGATGCTTGATAGTTTCAAACTCTTGATCTGGGTGGCAGTTATATAGAGGGGTTTGTGGCGTGTGTGAAACTGTATACTTAAGACTAACACTCTTTATGGAATGGAGTTAGTGTAGTCTGTAGTGGTTGTCAGGACCTTTGAGGATAGGGCAATGGAGAGTTACTATTTAATGGGTACAAATTTTCAGTTTTGCAAGGTGAAAAGTTCCGTGGTTGGATGGCGATGATGTTGGCACTACAGTGTGAATGAACTTAATGCAGCTGAGTTGTACACTTAAAATGGTCAAAAAGGTAAATTTTACATTACATATATTTTACTACAGTTAAAAAATAGTGCACTTTGCTGTATCAATGCCGTACCTCAATCACAAAGCTAAGATGATGTAAATAAAACGTCCCGTTTCCATTTAATTTGGGGAGCCCCTAGAAAGGTGGCATTGATCGCTGATAATTTCATGCATGCTGGACAGCAACTGAGGAGATCCTCACTGCAGTCTCCTAGCAGATTGTTGAACACTGGTATAAATAGATTATTTCCCTCCAGTGCCTTGCCCATCTTCCGGTCGCTTCTTCTGAGGCCCAAGTCCTCGTAATGAGTAACCTGTCTTTATCCTGGCAGAACTGCCTTCACTATGATTTCAATGCCAAGGAAATGACTGTTTGTACTGAACAAATTTAACAGAGCTGTAGTCCCCGGGAAATGTGTGTTTTTCTCCTTCATGTTTGTTATAAAGTTTGCAGATTATTGTTGTTCTAGTTACTTAAGCTCTCTGGGCAATTCAGAGATTCCTCGGTGCCTTGCTCTTTCGGCGTCCTCTTACCCAAGACCATGTTCTCTAGGGGTGCACTCACTACGTGGTTTTGTTCAGCTGCATGTCAACATGTTGGAATTGGCTGCCCCGTGGACCATTGGTGTTAGGGTATGCGTCACATCACTCATCAAACGACACCCTGTGGTTCGCCCCTCCCCATCACCACCTGCTCCAGCCCACCACTGCTTACTGTCCAGAGTGCTGCAGACAACTCCTGACTGGCCTTCTCCCTCTCACTTTGCCCCAGGGCTGCCAATCCGTTGTGAGCATCGAGGGGGACTTTGGGTATAAGTCATTTTCTAGCTGAATTCCCTCGGTGGCTTCTCCTTGGTCTTGGCACCACACCCAAACTCCACCCCATGATGACTAAGGCTCTGCATTAGACTGGTCCTCACCTTGCCAGTCTCTGGCTCCAGTATACTGGCCTTATTCGGAGACAGAACATGGGTACAAATTCCCCTCTGTCACCACAGTTTGTATCCTAAGCCTTGGCCCGTGTAACTGTGGCTGTTTCTCATGGGGAAACCAAAGGCTTGTTTGGTGCTTGGCTTTAGAGAAATTAATTTCCAATGCTGGAAAAATAATAGCACTCATTCCTCACTAATTACGAGAAGTAGCAACACTTTTTATATGGAGGGCAATACAAATGTACTTATTAATTAATTTGTTCCTTGAGTCAGTACATATTGGGCCCTTTAGTACACCCTGTTCCATATCTCCAGTGAGGAGTTGGGTAATTACGTGATGGTTTTATTATGGTTCATACTTCATAATAATTATATATGTTAAATATTTTATCATAAATAATTTTTAAAAAGCATACCTATGATCTTGGCCTCATTAGCATGGATGATTTTAGCAGTACCTGCCTGGAGATTCTAGGGATCGAAGGGACTGCCCTTACTGATTAACTAACAAACATCTAGTCCTCTTTCTGCCGAGGTCAGCCCTTTTAGCGGCCTAAAATATTCCTTGAAGGCACTAGAGTTTGGGATAATGTAGTAGAACTTGCTGGAACTTCCTCTGAAGGGGAAGAATCTTCTTTTGCCTCAGTGGCCAGAGGGACCAAGATGCAGACAACCATATGTTTTTAAGGGGAATGATCGGATTCTTCCCATGCTGCTGGTGCTTGGTTAACAGTGGTGGCAATGATATGCCTCTGTGGGATGACGAAGATCCTTTCTGGAAGCCATCCACTGGTGTCCAAATGCTCTGTGGACTTTCTTAGTGGAATGTTGGCCTTATGGAAGGCCACTGTAGCTACTACAAAACTGAAAACTTCTGCCTGAAAATTGATCTACCTACTCAGGTCTTGTAGAAAATAGTGTCAAACGAGGGCACCGTAAAACCATATTAAATCAAGGTCCCAGCAGTGATTACATTGGGTTTCTCAAGTCATTTTTCACATTCGGTTTAGTGTTTAGCAACTCAGCTTTTTAATGAAGACTTTCTTTCATAAAATTGAAAGTCCAGTGCTGATTGCGCTATATCATCTAATACATCACAGTGCTATTTGATTTCTGTAGCAGATTAGAAGCCACTTACATACACAGATAGGTCACCAGCAGCCTAGTAACTGTTGGTTGTAGGCCATTACTTTGCAATAGATTAATTTTGATGTTGAGCTGATAATTGATAACTGGATTGATTATTTAAAAATAATCCCTATTGGAGCATGAGAGTGAGAAGCTTTAAATGCATCCACTGTGAACATAGCTCCTGGCTTACCAGCTAGGTTGCAAGTGGGGGAAAATTGGTTTTGAATTGAATATTTGCGTGTGTTTACTTTGTTATTAAAATTATTTAAAATGGAAGTTTTGGGGGTGGCAGTAAATAGGAAATGTCAGTCTGCTTATTTCAAGGAACAAGCTTTGAAGAATTGATTGAATAATCAATTTGGTTATGAGCAGAATTTCAAACATAGAAATAATTTGCTGACACCCCCCGAGGGGGCAGCCCCACCGAATGTTCCATTCCGTCTGTTTAACCTCCAGGTTCTAGAGTGGAGGAATCGTAACACCTACCAAACTTGATTTATGGGAAACAGCTGTCTCCCACATGTGTCACAGTGATAAAATGTTTCACCATCTTGGGTGAATCTCATTCCTTGTGGAGGGGCCACATGTTCAAGCAGGTGGAAAAATGAGGGGGTACAAGCTGAGAAGAGGATGAGGAACACAATCTTGGAGTGCTCTATGCTTTCAGGAGCTGACGATTAAATATAAAAAATCCCAGGACATAATAGGGACCAATCCCTAGATCTGTTATGGGCTACCAAGTCTAGACTCTACATGTACTCTCCATGGGTCAGATATATGCCTTTGTGTGCTTTCTTAGAGCTTGTATGATAAGTCAGTTCATTGAACTCAGATATGCAGTAAATAATTTACTTCATTGTTTATTTTGAGTCAACTTCATTTTGTATCTAGTCTCCTATCCCACCCATCAAGCAAAGCATTCCTTTCGGCTGTCTCACATTCATCGCTTTTCCTAGGCATGTGCAAGGGTCTGGGAGGTACGGCTGACAATCCCAAGAAGACATTGTGGATGGGTCATGGATCACCATCAGTTGTAGTGGTTACTGTGACAACACCAGGTATCAGATGCCCATGGTTTCTTTTGGCCTGGTGGTTCAGTTACTTGTCTATCTGCCTTATGAACCATGTCTCTTTATTGGAGCTGGAAACCCTGGCCCTTAGCATCTCGCCTGCTTAGGAGCAATGTACATTTACCTCCTTCTCAGGATGCAGAGGTATTTGCTTCATTCGCCATTTTGGGGGCTCTTCCTCCCCACCAGGTTATCTCTTAAAGGTACTCTTCTTTCTCTCACTCACCTTTCAAGTCACCTGCTCTAATCTCTCCCATGGACTTCTGATCCTAAGGTTATTCAGATACCTACAAAACTTAGGCGCGTGAGTGAATGAGGCAGACCTGGTATAATGCAATCAAGACATGTGGGGACTATGTGAACAAGAAAGCATAACTCAAATTTAAAGATGTTTAGATACAGATGAATAAAACAAAACAGTATACTGGCCAAATGTATCACTTCTATATTACTTGACTTAGGTAAAGGAAAGAAAAAAAAACATTAATTTGATATCTTTCTATTGCCTTATGCCACAAAAGAGAGTTAAGGGCAGTGATAGTGGAGGGAAGAAAGGAAAAATATGGAAGGAAAAATATATGAATATTTGAACAAATTATCTTGCTATGCACACCTTGAAGAAGAAAAAGAAAGTGCTAATTTGCACAAATCAAGTAACTTCCAACTTAAAGAGACTCATTGTTTCCTTCAGTTGATCTCATTGGATCTACCAACATGAACTAGAGTGTTCATATGAGAAGGTGAAGGGATTTTGGAGGTGATGATACAGTTCTGCAAGTTGAAGTTCAAGGACTAGACCCCACCTGGTCTCCAGAGTTCACTTGCCCTAAGTGAAAAGAAGTTTCTACCCAATGTAGGATCCATAGATGCACTGTAACTCTCACTGTGGAAAATGCGCATAGAGTGAATATAAAATACGTACATACCACATTGTATTCCCCCCTTTCTCCTTCTCCCTCCCTCTTATGCTCTTTGTTCTTTCTTTCCCTTAATTTCTTTCTTTCTTTCTCTCTCTCTCTCTCTCTCTCTCTCTCTCTCTCTCTCTTTTCCTAATAATATACCAATATCTTAGTTCAGGTTAGGAAACATTGAAGATAAGTATTAGATTTTATGGTAAACATTCTGTATGAACTCCATGTCTGAAATGTGGTGTGTGTATGTGTGTGTGTGTGTGTGTGTGTGTGTGTGTGTTCTTACATCAGAGCAAGTGGCATTTACAAACTTAAATGTGTACAAGGTCCAGGCCCAGAGCACAAATTAGCAAACCCACTTGCCCAGTAACATCTGATCTCAGGGATGATTGGGAGTGGGGGCACACTGTGCAGAACTTATCATGAGCCCATTATCATCTCTGTGAAAATGTCACTTATACATTGCTGGATCATATCTAATATTTCCCCAAAAAATGGGGGAAATTTAAAGGAAAGGAAGGGAAACCTGGAAAGGAAATGTAAAGGAAAGGAAAGAAAACCTGGAAAGGAAAAACTTCCAGGTTTTCATTAGAAATCTCCCGGTTTTTAAATGTTGGCAAATGTTTACAGCAAATATGACAAAAAATGTATGGGCCCAACGAAATGACTCTTCAGGCTATTTGCTGCCCACAGATTTGAAACATCTGTATCGTGCTTCCACCACCACTGCATTCCAAGTACATACACAGAGATTGATACAGAGCAGGTGCTCAGGAGAAGATCTGTGGAATCAATAAATGAGTACATGCATGTAAATATTTAAAGATATTTTCCCCCCAAGCATTCCTGTCAGTAAGGGCGCATTTTGTCCTCTGTGCAAATCTAGAATTAGTGGAGATCATGCATAGAGGTGATATTCAGTATCAAAAATACTAAGGAAGATGGATTCCCCATTTTTCTTAAGTGTAATGACAAAATGTGTGCTTCTTCCAAGAAGGGTGACCAACCCTTCTGGTTTGCCTGGGGCTGCCCTGTTTTTAGCACTGAGAGTCCTACATCTCAGGAAATCCCTGGGCCCCTGTCAAACCAGAAGAGTTGACTCTTCATTCCAATGGAGATGTATCAGCTGGTGGCTGAGTGGATATTTTCTTGCCCCTTGGAGGTAGCCAGCTCCGAGGACCTCTCCATCATTGTTGGTTTAATGGCATGGCTCGGTGTTGCTCTTCTCCAAACTGCTTCGCCATTATGCATCTTGATTCGACTACCTATGGGCGATTTTAACAGGTGCCTTGCCACCTGCCCAGCGCTGCAGATGATTCCACAATTTAGCTAATGCATTTTAATTATTTAGGTGACATTGTGCCTTCTGCAGTTGTAGAAATCAACTAGGGGCTCAGTTAGGCAGTTTCTCTGTGTGATGTGTAAATATGTAACTACTGGTCAAAACTCAGAGTCCAGCAAGAGATCATTTTTCCCCTTCTCCCCTAAAGTATGAGATGTAGTTTAATATTAATTCCTCCTTTATCCATATATCAATAATTGAGCACTGCATCAATTAATATGCCGGGCAAATTGCATTCCCCATCCTCTTGCTCATGATGTATTTCAGTAATGGAGATAATTTTCAAGATAAAGTATACAATTTAAAATGGATTAAAAAGAACAACTAATAAAGGAGAATTGATTCAGGGAAGAAAAAAATTTGGATAATTTCAGGAAATCTTAGCTGTGGATTTTTTTGTTTGTTTTTGTAGGGAGAGCCTGTCGAAATGATCAAGTTTTATGCACACTGCAAAATTTCCCAGGTCTGCAATAGGAAAGGATCATGGAGAAGGAAGAAGAAATACACACACACACACACACACACACACACACTCTACACCTACCAAAATCTGGTCTCCTAATGAGGGCATATGTATATAATCTCCATCTGTAGGTTAGGAAGGCTAAACATTTGTGTTAGCAAGTCTTCATGAGGCATTCTGTTCCCTGGGTTTCGTTGGTGGGGTTTGTTTGGTTTTTGATTTGCCGAATTGGCACAGAAGCCCCCAGCGGCCCTTCCCCAGTGCCCCCTTCGCTCCCGGGTCCCGGTGCACACCCTGGCTGAGAGCCTGCTCCTGCTGGGGGAGGCGGCCGCCCCCGCACAACCATGGGCAGCAGCAGCTGCAGCACAGGCAGCAGGCAGCCTGCGAGCCCGCAATGACACGGCGGAGTCGGTAGATGGCTGTAGACAAGTGTGCTGAGCCGTGCGGTATAAAGAGCAATGAGTCTGGGGAGGCCTTGACCAGACTGGATGCTGCTTTTATCTGAAGTACATTTAAAGAGATAAAGGGGAAGCCGGTTGCTGCACATGTTCTTTTCACTGCGGCTGGAGCTTTACTCTGAGTTAAAAAAAAAAAAAATCTCAGATGCTGGCCTCCCAGAGTCACCGGCTCTGTGCAGATGCGCTTGCCTCAAGAGGATCGGCCTGCTTTCCTGTAAATTCCACCAGTGGGGACTTCTGCGAACCTCCCACCAGCCTTCAGGAAATGGTGTAGTGCACGTCTGTTTATGATTACACCATCGCTATTATTATTAATACCACCAGTACCACCACGGTCTCTTTTCGCCACTGTTGCTGTCTGCCTAAAGTGTCCGGATTTGCTCATTAAGCAGCCACACCAAGAATTTGTTACCTAAGCAGCCTAGACAGGAAAGAGAGGAGAGGCAAGAGTTAGGAAGGAAAAGGGGAGAGAGGGAGAGAGAGAGAGAGAGAGAGAGGAAGAGAGAGAGAGACTGAGAGAGAGGGAGAGAGAGAGAGAGGCAGCCTGAAGCAAGTCACATCACACAGTGCCACTGAAGGATGCTATCCTCATAAACTCATAAACAAGCATACCAAACCTTGTGTAAGGAAAGAAGAGGGGCTCTGAGGACTTGACAGGAAAAAGGCAAGATTTTCTACCCACTGGTTTCAGTTTTTCTTCCAGATACTCTTGGTGAAGTAAGGAGACTTCTGTTTGCTGACAGAGAGCCCTTGATTTCTTTCAAGATGATGATGTATTTGTGGGTAGGTAGTCTCTCTCTCTCTCTCTCTCTCTGTCCTCTCTCTCTCTTTCTCTCTGCCCACCCCCCTCTCTCTTTTCTCTCTTTCTCTCTGATTAATAAATTGACTTCGGGGATAAAGATTGCAGCCCAGAGTAATCGCATTTTGTGTAAGGTGATTATGCTTGTGGCAAAATAATCTTGCACAGCCCCACTACATGTGCTTGTATTTCCAGTGGGAGTTTAGGCAAGACCTGGTTCATTAGCGTTAAGCTGCAATTTTATTTTCAGTTGCAAAAAGGAAACAAAAAAAAATTGTGTGTGGGAATGCATGGCTTTCTCTTTTCTTAAAACACTGTGACGGTGAATTTAGGGGGGGGGGGGAAAGAAGAAAAGAAAGAAAAGGTCTGAAAAAGCCGGTTCAGGCATGAAGCAAATTCAGCATCACTTGTAGCTGTGTGGGATTTTGTTTAATTACTACGAACGAACTGTTGTGAGTGGTGGTGGTTTTTGTTTGTTTGTTTCATTTTGTTCTGTCTTGTTTTCTCTCACAAGTGACTACTTATCTGTCATTTTGGGCTTAGTGTTGTATTTGCCTTAACCAGGTGTGTATTGTTTGCGTGTATTTTACAAGATGGGTGTAAAAAAAAAAAAAAGGTGGCTTTCCCTGTACTTGCTGGGGCTTCCTGAGAGGTATATTGTCACTGTTCATGTGATTGTTTGTTTTAGGAGATGTCATTAACGTACAAACATTGAAGTGGGAACCTGTAGTTACGAATTACAGTATTTACTGTTGAGGCAATTTGAAAAACAATAGCCATCTAGCAGGAAAGGCTTAGAAAAATTCCTTAATCATGTTTCGGGAACAAATAGATGTCCTGGGTCAGTTTGGCCCCTGAAGGACTTGTGTGCCGTTATCAGCCGAGTAACCAAGACTCAGCTGTGTGATTTCCTGTGCAATACGGGTGTTCCCTCTTCCAAGGGAGGGAGGCATGTACCACGTCAAACTCTGTCCTTTCCATCAGCATCATCATCATTGTTGGCTTCCGTTGTTCAGCGTACTTAGAGGAACCTCTTTTTATTCTCCTCCCCCCAGTTACTTTTCTAGCTCAACTCAGATGCAAGAACTTGCCTTTGCTGGAAGGAAGAAAAGCCTCTTTGTCGACTTCTTTGTTAATCAAGTCGTTCTGTGACCTCTGCTAGTGTCTCAGCCTGCCTCCCCCTCCGTGAGCTTTGTGATGTAGACTTTTTTTTTCTTTTCCCTCTTCTTTCTAGTGGACATTTTCCTTTGTAGTGACTTTTAGCTTCATTTCCACCTGGCTTATTTTTGCACAGTGCAATACAATGTCTTCTGCCAGGTGGGGACAGACTGTCTCTAGTATTACTTTGTTTTCATTTTAGGGCAAGTTTCCTCTTCGAACTTGCCCATCGCGAGAGACGTGTTCAGAAATACAAAACTACTAATACTAAGTAGCATACACTTAGCATGAACGTAACTGAGATAGTTTTACCTGAAGACACCAAATTCTCATACCTTTTAATTTTGACGGCACAGGTTGAAAAGATTAAAATTTTGAATGTTTACAAATGTTGATTTTTTTTTTAAGCACTAAGAAAATTTGTCACATGAGATCGTAGCATCAGTGGTTAAGGAAATTAGTATGCTAGCATTTCAAGAAAAGGAGTCTATCTTGGTTTTTATTTTGTGGGTGGATTCTGGCTAATGGTTAACAAATTTTAGTTCCACTGTGGTAAGTAACGGTTTGCTGGCCAAGCTTTTTCTCTGAGTTGCTAAGTGGTGTTGTTGACTCTATTTATTAAGTTTGCTGGCTCTTACATAGGTACGTGTTTGCAGCTCACAGCAGAGGGGAAAAGCATGCTATGTCCCAGGGCCTCTCCCAGGTCCTAAAATCTGGCTGACCTGGTTCCTGCTAATTAGTCCGTCTGTGCCCCCAGTTCCAGCTTTCCTCTTTCTGACCAGTGCTTTTCGGTGCTCCGTGTTCTTATTAACTGTATTTATCAAATTGTAAATGTCCTCCTACCTTCCTGCCCTGTGCTCAAGTAGTCTATTTACATCTTTAATTCAGAATTTTCGGGTCTGCTTTCAAAAAATGGCAGAGACTTTAAATGGGAACAGCTAGGGGCGCCTGGGTGGCGCAGTCGGTTAAGCGTCCGACTTCAACCAGGTCACGATCTCGCGGTCCGTGAGTTCGAGCCCGCATCAGGCTCTGGGCTGATGGCTCGGAGCCTGGAGCCTGTTTCCGATTCTGTGTCTCCCTCTCTCTCTGCCCCTCCCCCCGTTCATGCTCCATCTCTCTCTGTCCCAAAAATAAATAAACGTTGAAAAAAAAAATTAAAAAAATAAAAAATAAAAAAAATAATGGGAACAGCTGGATCCATGCTGTTTGAGGAGATATGAATTAGCAAGCTAGCATTAACACTGGGAGGTTTGGAGGGTTTTTCCATTCTTTTCTTTTCTTCCTTTTTAATGCGGATGCTCTGCCTTGCCTTCTAGTCTGTAAATAAAGATACTCTCAACGTGGCTGATATCTCTGTTTTAGAGCTCGTGTTTCTTTAGGAAAATGAGTCTCAGCTATACCCATGTATGAAAATAGTGTTTGCTGCTCTCTCACAGATACCAAGTGAAAATGAAGACACACACAGATACAGTTAATAGATTCCACATCCGCTTTATTCCTGTCATTGTTTCTTGAACGTGTTAAGGAGGCTCTTTATGTGCACCTGTGTGAATAGCACACGACTTCAGTGAGTATGTTTTTATTTAGGTGGAAAACTTTTCTTTGCGAGGTGTGGGATCAGGTGGGGTAGAATCTTCTTTCTTTTCCTCTATACCCACTCGGTCCTTTTTGTGTAGGGGGACTGTCTTCTCAGGATATGAGTAGAATGCTCTGCAAGAGTACTAATTAAAAGCACAGTTTAGGTCCTGTAAGCCAGTCTGATAACGCAATGGCAGATGTCAGTCCCATCTAACATTTGTATATTCTTTCTTTAAATTTCTTAAGAAGTTCTTTTTTCATATTAAAAAAAATAAGTTTGGTCATTACCGTTCTGCTTCCTGTCACCTGTGTGAGGACAAGTTGGTGTACAGGGAAAAGAAAATTGAGCCCCCTGGCACCGTTTTTGCTAACTTCTGGGCAGTTTTGATTCACCGAACTCAGGTGCAGTAGAAGAGAGAAACGGCTTTCCCTGGGGACTTCCAGAAAAAGCAGGGAATCACCTACCCCAAGGCCCTAATCTGTGTGGGGTTCCAGGGAACACATACCCTAGGGTAAGATGAAGTGTTGCAGCAGGTGCAGCCTCTAACTCTACCCGGCTTCTTTACTTCTGTGAGTATTAGTCTTTCTTGGGATACAGATGAGCTGTGTCTTCCCCAGGGCTGGAAGAATGAGTTACCAATTGACACTCGCTCATCGAATTGGAGATAAGGTACCATTTACCCAATTCCTCAGGTCCTGGACCACATGGTCCCCAACTGAAACTCCACTGTGATAGGTATTTGCTTTTGACTTGGTCTGTTTTACTTTTCTCCCTTAGAATAGAAGAAACGTTTCTATTTTATTATTTCTACTCGAATTTTCTTGTGTATGCTCCAAGAGCTCTTCCTTTGTTCTTTTGCTTGTAGTTAAACTAGTGTGATTTCTGTATTAACCTTTTTATCATTTTGTCTTTTTCCCCATCCTTTTATAAATGGAGTTTTATACATCCATATGTAATCTGAAAGTGGGTGCAGAAAAGCAACAAGCAGAGGATCTCTGAGTGATGTGAAATAGGCAGGGGAGAGAACCAGGGACCCCAGTAGACAGCACCACACCTTTTGACAACACAGTTAAATCACTTTTAAAAAAAAAGAAGAAGGAGGAGAAGAAGAGGGAATAAACAAAAATGCATCTACAGGATCCTGGGAGTCTGGAATCCCCCATTGTGCATTACCCTTGGCAAAACCTCCACCAGCCAGAATATTCTTTTCTCAGACTGCTCTTAGCAAACTTGTGGAGTAGCTGAACTTGCCAGCAGCCAATCTCCTGCATTTTCACCCATCCCGGGTATTTGGGGGACTTGCTCTGAATTGTCCATTCTCTTTCCCGAATGCCTGAAGCTTTTTCTGTTCTATGCTCCACATTCTAGCAATTGGTTATAAACTGATTATAGAATGCTAGATTTATAAATTCTGTATCGATTAGAACTTATGCATAGATTGTAGATACAGACTAAGGTTGTTTTAAGTTCTGAGGTCATCATACCAATTTAATTTAAATTCCTTTAGGGCTGAAACAACCTCTCCTCCTTTTATTTTAACATTCTTCTTGCCCCTTTATTTCAAACAAAATACATGCCCTTTGTAGTAAAAGTAGGCAATGGGGGGGGGCAAATAATAGCACTAACTCTTCTAGCACCTAAGATATATACCTAAATATTAACCCTGATTTCTTATGTTTTTTTTCTAACACACACACATAAATGCACACACATTTATTTTCTCAATTTGGAAGCAATATTGATTATAAGGATTATAAGGCATATCATTGATTTATTAGGCAGGCTTGTTATTTCTGTGTGTGTGTGTGTGTGTGTGTGTGTGTGTGTGTGTGTGTAGCAGCAGAAATGCAATAGCGTCAAAAGGCCATATCAATTGTGAAACACATCTCAAGTTCAGATACATTAAAATGTGAAGAAGGGAAAAGAAAGCCTCTGAGAGGGAATATTCTCTTTGAAAAAAAATGAGATCACCCTGTTTTGGAACTCAGTGTTTTGGAACCTGCTTTTAACACCTAACATTTTGTGCCATCAGGTATTTTCCACAGCAGCATCTGCAGTGTGGCATAGATGGTGTTCCAGTGTATGGGTACCCCATAATTTAACCCATTCTTGAATTGTCAGTCGTTCCTACTTATATAAAATTTCCCTCGTACCTAGCATGGTGTTAATAAATTCATTAAACATTCACTCATTTAGTTGGTTGATCATTTATTAAGCCCTTATTGAGCACAGACTGTTTGCCTGTCATTATGCCGTTTGGGGAATCTACAGTTAGGTAGAGGCTCTGCTAAGAAGTAGGAGGAGCTGAAAATGGCAGGTTGATGGTTAACATTAATCACCTGTTGACTGCAGTTCACAGATTTGCCAAGTATTTGTTCCTGTCTCAGATATTTGCTCCCCTTTGCCATATCTGACTTGAGGACAGCCTCCTTTTTGTTGCGATTCCTAGTTCTGCTTTGATGAACTGGAGGCCTGACTATGGTCTCTTTTTCCCCAGATTAGTTGACCCATTAATCAAATGGTTCCTTTCTGTAGGAACTTGTGCTAGAGGTTTCTGGTGGCAACCAAGGAAAACATTTTGTTGTTGTTGTTGTTGCTTTTGTGGGGAGAAAGATTTCAGCGTTTTATCCTGATGCTGAGAATTTTTGTGTTTTCTACAACAGGACGCTTTGTAGCAAAATGCCTCAGGAATACAAAGATGATTCCTTTTCCCCCAAAGAATTCTGATTCAGAAACTCACTGCTATCGACCTAGTGCGTTTCTTTGGCACCCATCCTGGTCACCATATGTCTTAGTTAGGGGCTCAGAAAAACGGACCCAGTCGACGCTGATTACTGTGCTGAAGAATCCCATCCTTACTCATCTCTTATCTTTCTTGACTGTAATTTATACTGAAATCCCATCTTTTGTCTCCGTATTACCAGGGACAGCTCAGAGCCCCCCAAATACTCCCAAGTCTCTCCACCACCATTCTCTTCCTCCAAACTCAGCACACCTCCTCTTCTGCTCTCCCACAAAGGAACACCTGTAATGTTGTTAAAAATATTTTTTTTAAACATTTGGAAAGAGCTAGTCTCTCAGCATCTTTGAGTCAGAGGTACCCATTTGTTTAGATACTCTTCAGATACAAGAAGGCCAACTGGGATGAGCATCCCAACCTTCTTCTGGGTGATGAGCAGGAAACTGGATGGACCAAAAGTTAATGAATGGGAACTCATTTATATCTTACATCTTCTCTCCCTCTGGCTTAACCATTCATGTCCTCTACTCACTGCAGACTCTCTCTGGCAGAGGGAGTAATACGTTATTTTCCGCTTGAGCACCCAGAAGCCATTGATGTAAATTGATCGGTACTTTTTTTGTATTTTCTGAATTCTGTTACATGCACATTCCTCTTTGTCTGTAAAGTGATTTGTATCATAAAGCCCCATCCATTTTTCTTTCCAATCTAATAATGACACTAACTCATTGAATTCTTGTGTCTAAAGATTCTTGCGAAAATATGGTTCATCTATATAGGGCAGCAAATACATAGTATTACATCAAAGGAAGCAAAATAAAAAAAAAAATGGGCCAATGGTTTCTCTCAATAGGAAATTCTAGGCACTAGGCTTATAGTCCTGAGTGTGTGTGTGTGTGTGTGTGTGTGTGTGTATCCATACAGAAGCAAAACCTGATGTATATTTGTGTAAAAACATTATAGAGCCTTTATGTTTAACTTTTAAACATAGTCATTGGCCACTCTGTAGGTTCTTTAGCTCCGGAATATGGTGAAAAAACCAACTGAATAGGAAGCAGCCTTTGTATTCTTCATTTTACATTTTGGTGGTGTTTCATACATACACCTTTAGAAAATTTCACAGACCTTCAGACAAATACTTGATCAAACGATGCAGGTTTGAACGACATAAGCAAATTAGTTTCTGTACAAACCTCATGTCCCATTCAGAGGAGAACAAATTGAAAATTGATATTCAATACCAACAAGATAATTTCGGGAAGGCATAGAGCATTGTTTTGACAACTAGGGAACATGAAGCTTTTAGGGCAAGTAGAGGAAAAATTGTAGATTGTGTTTTCCACTTACGACCCAAAGACATCATAGGTAGAAATTCACGAAAACAATTAGGAAGGAGTGGTAGGTGTGGGAAGAGGAAAGCTCTGCTGAAATGATTGGGAGGAATGTAATGCTATTTCAGGTGGTGATGGGAATTGGATAGAATACACCATGGCTGTCTCTGTATTGCTGAATCTTGTGCTCCCCATGGTTTCATTACTAGAGTCAGACTTCACATTTTATATATTGGATTGACACCTCTAGTACCTTGATGTGGGGATTACTGTATCCCTCTGCAGTTTTTTATTATTGATGTTTTTTTCATCCCACTCATGTCTTGCCAGTGGATTAGGTGGTATGGCTGAGATGGGAGATGGCCTTTGACAAAGAGCAGAATATAAAGAGTCGGGGGGGGGGCAGTGGCATGGAGAGCTTCTCTGCTTATATTTAAATAACTTACTTAGATAATACTATAGATTATTTGCTTTCTTTGGTTACCCAAAAGTTTTGTGCCCATCTCTTATTACCTGAAGAACAGACTTTGCTTTTCCAATATATCAAAGACAAATGTTCATTACAGAATAATCTTTTATGATTAAAGAGTGACCTGTGATTCTCTTATTTGCAAATCTATTTGTAATTTTTGGCTAAGTTCATAATTTGTTCTAGCTAGAATGTTCTGTCTTAATAGGGCCCATGACAAAATGAAAATTGGCTGAATCTTTATCAGTCATGCAGCGTTACATGCTTCTTATATGTGGCTGTTTGTTTTCTAATTCTCTGAATTGCACTGTGAATCCTTTCATGGGAGGAATTATCCTAAGCCTTCTCTGTACTCCTCTGTACTGGGATGTCATGATACACACCAGGGGGGAGCTCAAAGTATGTTTATTTGATGATTGTATAAGATCTCAGTGCATAACTAAACAAATAAAATTTGTTTTTAAACTCATTTATTTGCTCAAAAATCCGAGGATTTCCAATGTGTCCGATAAGGATTTCCATTGTGTCAGGTATTGTGTGCGCTGAGTGTTGGGGACAGAGGGAGTGTGATACGATGCCAATCTTCATGGAACTTGTGTGTAGTTGAGGAGACAGATCAAACAAGATATAACAAAACAGAGCACAAGTGGTCACAAAGCAGCAAAGCCAGTGGATAAAGGATTTTAGCTAAGGCTCATGTTGCAGAATTCTGTTGAATTCAAGAGGGAAATATATGAGTTCACATATCTGGGAAGTCCAAAGAGAGATGTTTAGGGCCACATGGATGCCGGTAGTCAAGTCATGTCATTGGGACCCAAACTCAGTTTCTCAGATCCACTTTCCTGTGTGGTTCACCCACAAGGTGGCTGAGGTAGCCACTGGTGGCTCCCAGCTGACATCCACTGTGATGGCAGCCCTAATGGATGTTCCACATTCATCCGAGAAGTAGTGGGTTCTGGGAGAAGTTCTGGGAACAATTCTGTCATCCCTGGATCAGATCACCACCCACCTCAAACCAAGGTGTAAAATGTCCCTACCTGGGTAAAAACACTCACTGTTTGGAATCTGAGAGTAGGCTCAGCTCTAAGAAAACATGAACTGAGGGGCGCCTGGGTGGCGCAGTCGGTTAAGCGTCCCGACTTCAGCCAGGTCACGATCTCGCGGTCCGTGAGTTCGAGCCCCGCGTCGGGCTCTGGGCTGATGGCTCAGAGCCTGGAGCCTGTTCTGATTCTGTGTCTCCCTCTCTCTCTGCCCCTCGCCCGTCATGCTCTGTCTCTCTCTGTCCCAAAAATAAATAAACGTTGAAAAAAAAAATGAAAAAAAAAAAAAAAAGAAAACATGAACTGAGAGTAGGGGAGAGGTGGTTTCCCAGGAAATATTAAAGAGCTGTTAGCAGAAGGAGAAATAAAAATGCTGGTTAGGTAAAAGCCACAGATGCCCACTCTACAAATAAATAAACATTGTACTTGCAGATTGTATGAGGGCCAGATAGAAACTACAAACGTGCTTGGGTAGTACAATAACGGGAGGGGTATTAGGAATGGTGACATCAGGCATGATTGTCCGAGAAAGGCTCTTCCCAACTGGGACCTGGGGGTTAGGAGGCTGCTATCAGGGAGGAAGCTGCTAGGTAGAGGTGGTGGCAAGGAGGACACTGAGTACAAGGAGGTTCCAGAAGCCCAGGTTGGCCGGACGCTCAGAGTGCAAGGGAGTGTGGGCCAGAGAGAGAGAGTTCTGAGGGCCTCAGGAGCCAGGTCACGCTGGTTAGAGCTGCGTCACACTTCATGTATTATCAGAAACTCACACCCTCCGTGCATTCTAGAATAGGATTAAAGCTAGGGGCGGCGAGGCAGTGAGGAGCTACAGAGAGTCAGGGAGAACACTAAGGACGTGAGCTTCTTTTTTTTCGTTGAGAAGTGTTGGGGCCTTAGGTCCTTGTTTTTCTCCTAGGATTTTAAGCACCTCTCCATCTGCTACAAATAACTGAATTCTATTCAATTTGACTTTGCCTCTACTCATAAAAGGCAAGTGCACTCACATTCGCCCACCCCGTCTCTGCATCTGACTCTGATCCATATTTCAAAGAACCTGATCCTGAGACCTCTGCAATGAATGACTCTTCCACGCATGCTGAGTCAGCAGGCTTCTTGTGTTTATTTACCAAAACACTCTGATGGGGGATGAGGGGTGGGGAGGGGATAAAGGAGACATCTGTGGAATATTGAACTCTGAGGATGCCCGCAGAGCTGGGGAGGATAGGGGTGGAACTCCTTGAATAAACGACAGTGCTGGCTCTGTCCAGGACCCAGCACCTCTGGCTGAGGGTCAGAAATACAAAACTGTTTAATAATGGTAAGTGTCGTTAGGAATTTCAAGTATCTTCAAGGGCATTTGACTTAAATGAGCTCAGCGGTGGAGTATTCAAGTAAAGAGAGTGTTGTTAATGTGCTAAATTAAAAAGGCTAATCAAAGAGGCAAGTGTTACAAATGAGAACAGGAACACAATTAGTTAAGGGGAGAGTGAGTAATATGGGAGGGAGATGTTTGTGTTTTGTTTTGTTTTTTGTGTTTTTTGTTTTGTTTGTTTTTCATATGCACAGTACCTTCAGATTTTCCCCAAAGCCCTCAATATTTTAAACGAACAGAAGTGGCAAAAGTTCAGGCCATTCTGTCATTTGTAACATTAAGCCAAAAGCAGCATACTTTATATTAAGAAAGAAAGAGACTGTGCGCACACACACGTGGGCACTCTTAAACATATACGGCCATTTATCACATGCGGGTAATAACAGGTCTCTTAGTGTAGGACATTATAATTAAGATCACGGGCTCTGCGGTAAAGCAAGACTGTTTCAAAATCAGGCCTTTCCGGGATTCTAAGCACGTAGCCCTCAGTTTCTTCATCTTTAACATGGGGTTGATAGGAGCACACGAGGTTGCAGATCAGCTGACAATGAGCCGGATTGCTGAGTGGCCGTCCTGCTTTGCGTACAGCTGGTAGTAGTTCAGTACCCAAAGGATATTGTTTGCTGAGTACTTTGCACATACACTCTTTGCCTAGTACTATTTTCAAAAGGTTGCGGTGACGTCGAATAATGTATTGCAAGAAGGACCCTCAGAAACATACGCAGCAGGTAGTACTGTGTGGGAAAAGTTAGCTATAACCATTGTTACCACAGCTACAACAAACCACGTCGCCTGCGGGGGTAAAGGGGGGCTGCACGCAGGGGCAGGGGGGACCCTCTCCATCTCTCTGCAGTGGGAAATGGTTCAAAGAGCAAGGAGTTTGGGAACCAGCTAGAGATAGGTTCAGACTCATTGTGTGCTAGCTTCTCACTGTGTGACCTTGGCATTTACTACATCCATTTTAAAATGGGGGCAAATACTTGCAGAAGCACGAGGATGAATTGACAGAACGATTTTTAGTGCTTAGCTCAGTGCTTTACCCGAAATGTGAGACTTTAGTCTCCTTTCCCCCCATTCCTAAATAAACTCACAAGTAGAGGGGAAAAAAAGCTGCAGAGAAGGATGAGAGGAAAGAAACAGAAGATTAAAGCAGATTTTAAATTAGGCTCTAAAGGAATGGATGAACATTGAGTCTTGGTATCTGTGTCCTGAAAATGGGTATAATAAACGCCCATGAAAAGGTGTTCCCTCTAATTATTTTATTTATTTTTATTTATTTATTTTTTTTAATGTTTATTTATTTTTGAGAGAGACCAGAGACAGAATGCGAGTGGTTAGGGGCAGAGAGAGAGGAGACACAGAAGCAGAAAGCAGGCTCCAGGCTCTGAGCTGTCAGCACAGAGCCCTACACGGGGCTCGAACTCACGAGCTGTGAGATCATGACCTGAGCCGAAGTCGACGCTCAACCGACTGAGCCACCCAGGCGCCCCATCTAATTATTTTTTTTTAATGTTTATTTATTTTTGAGAGAGAGAGCGCAAGAGAAAGCGAGCATGCGGGGGGAGGGTCAGAGAGAGAGAGGGAGACCCAGAATCCAAAGCGGGGCTCCAGGCTCTGAGCTGTCGGCACAGAGCTTGATGCGGGGCTCGAACTCACAGACTGCCAGATCATGACTTGAGCCGAAGTCGGACGCTTAACCGACTGAGCCACCCAGGAACTCTAAAATTGCTCTCCTTTAAAAAAAAAAAATTATGATTACCCCCTTTATGAGCAAAAGTAATATCTGAGCATTATAAAATTGGCAATATGAATAAGGACATTAATCTCCCAAACTGTCACTCACTACTTTAATATTTTGATATATTTCTGCATCTTTTAAAAGATCGATATACTTGAATTTACTTGGATATTTCCCTCAAAAATTAGAGTCACACTAGAAATATATTTTCCTACAAGGTATTTTAGAAACAGTTTCTGGTGTTACTACATATTTTTGAAAATATGAGATTTTAAATTTGGTATCATTTTTTAGCCTTTGGATATACCGTAATTTACTTACCTGTCTCCTTATTGTTGGATGTTCCTTTTTTTTTTTTTAACATAGTCCATGATAAATAGTAATGAAATGGACAGTAACAACTTTAAAAAACGTACCAAAGTGGGCAAAGGAGGATAAACAGACAAGTTAGATGGAAAATCAAATGGCCATAAATATAGGACATTATGTTCATCCTCTCCAATGTCAAATAAATGTAACTAAGGCCAATTTTTTTTTCAAACAGAGAGAAATTTTTTACTTTTTATTTTATTTTATTTAAAAAACTTTTAATGTTTATTTAGTTTTTGAGAGAGAGGGAGAGAGAGAGAGAGAGACAGAGCACAAGCAGGGGAGTGACAGAGAGAGGGGGAAACAGAATCCGAATCAGGCTCCAGGCTCCGAGCTATCAGCACAGAGCCTGATGTGGGGGCCTGAACCCACGACCATGAGATCATGACCTGAGCCGAAGTCAGATGCTTAACTCACTGAGCCACCCAGGTACCCCGAGAGAAATTTTTAAAGGATAATATACTGAGTGCTTTTAGGGTTTGAGAATACTCATTCTCATACCTTTTTTCTTTTTTTTTTTGGTTGGGATCTAAACTGCTAAACATTTTTAGAGGTTAGGGTTGCAAGTATAAAGTTAATTTTTTCAAAAGAAAAAGCCTTGTACTTAATGACCTGACCAAGGATTGTTTCCCAAGGATATCAGAAACACAGGGAAAAAAAAATTTCTGTACAAGGATATCTGGTACTAAGTTAAAATACTGGGGCGCCTGGGTGGCTCAGTCGGTTGAGCGTCCGACTTCGGCTCAGGTCATGATCTCACGGTCCCGTCCGTGAGTTCAAGCCCCGCATCAGGCTCTGTGCTGACCGCTCAGAGCCTGGAGCCTGTTTCGGATTCTGTGTCTCCCTCTCTCTCTGACCCTCCCCCCGTTCATGCTCTGTCTCTCTCTGTCTCAAAAATAAAATAAAATGTTAAAAAAAAATACTAAATATTTCTCAAGCTTCCATTTGGAAGTTTCCATGAAGACATTTCTTGGTCTTTGTAGGACCCGTTCTCACAGCCAGGAGTGTATTTCTTTTTAATGTTTATTTATTTATTTATTTATTTGAGAGAGAGTGGGGAAGGGGCAGAGACAGAGGGAGAGAATCCCAAGCAGGCTTTGTGCTATCAGCATAGAGCCCGACATGGGGCTCAATCCCATGACCCATGAGATGATAACCTGAGCCAAAATCACGACTTGGATATTTACCACTGAGCCATCACATGCCCCACCAGGAATGTTTTCTTTTCTGCCCCAGTGTGGCATAGAAAAAACTAACCCAGTGCTATGCCGGCTCCCCTTTAGCCTAGAGAAGTTTGTGAGTAGCACTGTGATTGTAGAATGTACTATTCATTGAATAAGATGGAATTCAGGAAAAAATTACTACTCATATGTGGTGACAACATATCTCTGAGTTACATTCCAGAGTATTGGTAATAGTAATTGTAGAATATAGCGGTGCATATATAAGTGACATCAGAGAATTTTAGGTGCAAGAAGGAGGCTCAGAGAGGGAGACACAATGTACCAAGTTTATGGCAATCAGAAGCATGTATAGAAGGAAAGTAGACCACATATCAAAAAGAGACACTTTCTGATTGCACAAGTCTCTCAAAGTCTTGTGAGAGCAAGACTTTAAAAAAAAATTTTTTTAAGCTTATTTCTGAGCCAGAGAGAGACAGAGCATGAGTGGGGGGAGGGGCAGAGACAGAGGGAGACCCAGAATCTGAAGCAGGCTCCAGGCTCCTGAGCTGTCAGCAGAGTCCAATGTGGGGCTCAAACTCACAAACAGTGAGATCATGACCTGAGCTGAAGTCGGTCGCTCAACTGACTGAGCCACCCAGGCGCCCCAGTGACAGCAAGACTTTAAGGCATGTGAGTAGGTATTCAGTGTATGGTGTATTTTTTTAAACGTGTTTGCTTGCCAATAAAGACAAATGCAGGTTTCACTCCCAAGCCTGTTGCTGTTCCCAGCCCCTCTTGATGTTACAGCTTGGTAATGCCGAGCATTAGCAGCAATCAATGAGTTGCAATTTCTGACTTCTAAATCAGTGCCATTTGGCTCTGGTCTGTTTGCATTCTAAGTCCGGGATTGTACAGTTGGTGAATTGCACCATGGCTTGGAGACAAGGATGAAATCCAAGCTTTGCTCTCCTTTCCTCTCCTAATCAAGCCATGTACCCTGGCCTGGAGCTGCATTCACCCAGAGGCAAGGATGCCATTTTCTTTGCCCAAAGATGAGATAAGCTGCCAGTTCTTATACCTTCCAGCCTGTCCAGAGAAGGGTGCCTTTTTCCAATTCACAACAAAACAAGGTAGGCAGGCAAACTCCTGCCAGCATCCACTCTTTTCTCATACAACAACAACAGCAACAACAACCACACTTCTCGCTCATGGGTGTCGGATACCAGCTCAGCTGCTGTTAGCAGGGACCTTTCCTCTCAAAAATTTAAATTTAGAAAGGAGGATGAAAATGTCCACCCTGATTCTAACTTTGTAGAGGAACTCTGTTCTGTATATATCCATAGACTATTGGATTCCATTAGCCTGTATGTGATGAGGGATCTGATATTGAGCCTAAATCTGTCTGAAAGCCTTAGAATTGTCTTTAGTGAAGTGTTAAATAGTAGCCTTCAAGCATTCACTTTTTAGATGTCTTCACAGGATTTAAAGGAAGAATAAAACATGCCAGGATATTTATGAATCATGAGATTTAATAGAGACCAAAGTAGATCTTATTATTGATGTGCTTACTGCTTCATTAAATTCCCCTTAAGGTTTGCGGCATGGATATGGATCATTTGCAATAATAATTATGCAGTGATCGATTGATTGGGTCTGACATTGCACTTGTCACCTTGGAAACGCAAAATCCATCTATTTTCAACAGTGTGCACATTTCTCGCTAATCTTACACACCAGCATGCAATAGTTTATTTTATGGAGAAAGTACAATTTATAAAGTTTGGAGACTTAACATTAACCTTTGCTAAAAATTGAAGTATCGCTTGTCATTTTAGAAAGAAATGAAAATCATCCAACCAACAATTTTTTTTTTGAGATTAGAAAACACAGTCTAATTTCAAAAGAACTTTTCAGACCAAAAATGCACGTACTTCAGCTGAGTGCTACAAGTGTAACGGTGACCATATGCAGTTGCCTGAGCCTTCACATGGAACATGGACGATACATTTGGCAGGCTTGACCCTAATTCTGCTTGCATGTGCACACATGCACATGTGCACACACATACACACACCTGTCTTCCTATCCACCTACTATTTATTTATTTATTTCCACACCTTACACTCTTGGTAATTCTCTCTGTGCATGAAAAAAAAAATAATGCACAGTTCTGTTTCTCAAAGGAACTTCCCAAGACTTGTGCATAAGATATTACTGTGGCAGATATTACTTAAAGATTCACACATTTCTTTCCAGTTGTGAATTTTTTTAAAAGAGGGAATGGAAGAACCAGTAAACCTCATTCTCTTCCATTTTACCAACTTTGATTTCCAGGACTTAAACTGCATTGAATTGATGGTGTGGCCAGTCTTGAGTCAGTTTAGCAGTGCACAGTCATGCATGGAGTTGCTTATGAAGGGCCAGGTATGGGATCTGCAAATGAAGCTGGTGTGGCCCTTTGTCCACATGGAACTTATATTCTAACAAGGAGTGACCCATCTTCAGCCTTACTGAGTTTAGAAATGCAGTATATTATTGGCATAAAAGAGATTCAAACATATTAGTGAATTAAGAGATGATAAGTGGGAAAAAAAAGAATATACACTAAGGTCCTCTTTGAAATATATTAAAAAATAATAACAATATGAAGGAAGGTAGGATTATTATCTCCATGATGCATGTTATAAAATTGAAGATGAGAGTGGTTAGAGTTCCTAAAATTTATGAGCTAATAAGTATCAGAGAGCCAGAATATGAATCCAGAAAGTCAGTATTCAGAGGCCATGATTTGCACACTCATTTCTAAAAGTGTGTATATACACCAAGATGGTGACAGTGATTGATACGGCTGGCTGCTATTTCTTCTTTTTGTTTCTCTGCGGTTTCAGATTTCCCCTGTTATGTATAGTGTATATATACACATAAATACATTTAGAGAAATATAAATCAATGAATGAGCCTCATATAGGACATTATAACCAGCAAGCGTCAATCTAGCAGATTTTGTAAATAAAGACCTCTAAGGTACTGAACACTATTCAGAATCTTCAAGCCTGTGACCTCAAGTGCATGTAACTCTAAGCCATGAGGAACTACCAGTATGTAGGGACACCCGTTGCAAAAGCTCTTCACAAGTGTGAGAACTCTCAAGGAGTTGTGTCTGTTTGCTGATCCAGTGTCTCTTTCAAACGTGCAAGGATGCTGACCATTTGCTGGTTAAAGACAACTTTCCTCCTATTACATAGTAGCAACACGAATAAGAACAGAATTAACCTTTCTCTTGTGTTTTTCATATATAAACTCTAGAATCATGTGTTAAGGCAATCCTACATGATGGCTGAATAATACATATACTATGTATAAATTAAGGCTAAGTTAAATAATAAAATAGCATTCATCTATTGGATGCCAGGTGCTGTATCGAAGATTTTGCATTATCAAAGCCTGTCCCCAGCTCGCCTCCCAACAGAATTGAGGGTGTCATGCAGTGCAGGTAGGTACATGGCTTTTTATGGGAGAGAACCAGTGTGGTTTGAAGAAGCTTCTAAGTGAATCTGCAACTTGCCTCATCCCCATCAGGAGATTGAACCCCTCTGATTAGGATAGACTCTTCTAATCCTGAGATGGAGGGAAACTGTGCCTGGGTAATAGATGAAAGAGCGATATATAGGAAGTAAAATAACTTGCTCAGGATCTGGTTTGCCTGGCTTCAGAATTGATGGTAAATCTGGGATGAGAATGTTGGATTTCCTATAGTGGAGTCAAGACCTCTTTCTACTAGATTGCTGACTCATTAACATAGATAATTCAGCTAAGGCACCCAAAGACAAGTGTTTTTGATGTTAGTTGGTGTTCATGGCCAGTGAAGATAAGTACAATAAACCAAGGGAATCTAACATGCACTTTCTTCAGCTGCTTGCTCTGTTATTATTTCTCTGCCTTCTTTCAACTGTAAGGAGTGGCAAAAATAACCAACTCAAATAGCTTCAGCAAAAATCACACATAAATGGAGAATGTAACTGGCATACTAAATGGAAAGTTTTAAAAGTAGATCTCAGATGCAGTTGTACCAAGAAACTCAGATTATATTCTTAGGAGTGTTAGATAGATTAGATAGATAGATAGATAGATAGATAGATAGATAGATAGATAGATAGAGAATATAGACAGATCTATCTATAAATATACACAGATATCTACATCTACATATACATATGTTTGTCTTTCCTTTTCTCAGCTCTGTTTTCTTTGATGTAGGCTTCAGTCACAGACAAGCCCTTCTTCCTGGTAGCCACCAGCAGTTCCAAACTTACGTTCTTCTGGCTAAGTAGCTCCAGCTGAAAGAGAGCGTCTCTGTCTACAAAGTCTTTTAAAGTTAAGCTAAAGTTTCAGGAATGCCTTTCATTGGTCCAGCTTAGGGCATATGCCCATTCATTAGCAATCACATTGGTCCAGAAGTAGTATATGGGTGATGGGACAGGTGTGGGTCACATGATCACCCATGGAGGCCATAACTTACATCTTCTTTACCACCATTTGTTCCGAGACTGAGGGAGGTCTATGCCTGTTCAAGTCCCATGGAGGTGGGCGATTAAATGCTAGGCAAGGAAAACACTGTTCCATGCTTCAGTTTTGTTTCTGCTAGTGACAGCTCTCTAAAACAATTCTAACAGGATTTCTTACTGCAGAAATCTCTGGCATTCCTGGGACTGAGAGATCATCTTAGAATATTTGGAACTATTTAGTAACCCCCTGATGAACCTTCCATATTCCTTGAAAATCCTTTCCTAGGGATCTGTAACAGTACCCGTGAGCTCTGAAGATACAGTTGATGTCTGGAATCTAGTCCACTTGTGTGCTCCATTGTAATGTTAACTACCACATGCATGATGGTTGTGAGTGTGTGTGTGTGTCGTGTGTGCAAGCACACGTGTGTGTGTGTGTGTGTGTGTGTGTGTGTGTTGTGTCTATCTCTAGAGGTAACTCTATTATCCATCCTGGTCAGAGAACGGACAGCTTTACCTAATTACATAGTAAGGTTAGTTGAGAATTGGCAAATGCTGGGACCAGGTTGTAAAGTAGGTTGTATCGCAACATGGTTCAGTTTACATTTCTTGTGAGAAAACAAGCAAATAACAAATACCACTGGTGATTTTCAGTGGTGCACCCATCTTTGGCATCGCTTGCAATTCATAGATTGTTGATTCAAGACAACCCATTGCCTTTTTTGCTTAATGTCTGGGTTTTCTATGAGCTTCATGACTTTTTCTTTTGGGAATCAGTCTGTCTCAAGGCCTTGGCATTATATAATTGTTCGGTTTCGTGTGTAATGATTTAATTTAATTCAACAAACAGTTATTGAAAATCTCTTATGTGCAAGCCCTAGGCTAGGCCCCTGAGATATGAAAACATAACACATAATCCCTGACCTCGGGAAGCACCAATTTATTAAGATGAATTAGGTAGGGCAGTGATCTGAGCAGATACCCTAAAGGTGTCTGATGAGCAGCATTAAACAGATACGTAAGCAAATAAAATAGAAAATTGATGAATTACTTAAACCCATATTCTCATATAGCAGACACACTTCTTGTCAGTGGGCACACAAAATTAAGGGGATGGGCAAGATCCTTGATGGCACGAAGCTTGCTTGCCAATGTAAGATACAGCCGTAGACAGACAAACCAATATATGAAATGCTGATGGCAGTCTGTGGTAAGTGCTCTGAAGGACATTATTGGGATTGGAATAGAGTAGTCAGGAAGGGCCTCTTGGAGGAGGTGATGTTTAAGCAGATTCCCACAGCAAGAGGGACCAGCTCTGCATAGAGCCAGTCCAAGAACATTCTAGGCAGGAGGAGCAAGAAGTGTGTAGTCTTCAAGGCTGAAAGAGATGGCTGGGTTCTGAGTTAGAGCAGCTGGAGAGTAGTAAGCAAGACGGAGAGTGACACTTGAGGAGGTCTGAGAGCAGGTGCTTCAGGGGCTGAAAGGGCAAGCAGGGAGTAGGTGTAAAAGCTTAGCACTTTCTGGAGACGTTATTAGCTCAGAAAGGGTTGGAAGGAGGCCACCCCAGGGTGAGAGCCTGATGCCATCTAGAGCTTCTTGATTATTTAAAAAAAAATTTTTTTAATGTTTACTTATTTGTGAGAGAGAGACAGAGAGACAGGGTGCCAGTGGGGGAGGGGCAGAGAGCAAGGGAGACACACAGTCCAAAGCAGGCTCCAGGCTCTGAGCTGGCAGCACAGAGCCCGATGCTGAGCTGAAGTAAGATGCTTAACGGACTGAGCCACCCAGGTGCTCCAAGTACTTTCTTGATTCTTATTCATTCTTCTTCTTCTTCAGGACGGTTTATTGTTTTAAAACATCTTTATTGAGGAACAATTAACACCTGGTAAACAGCACGTATTCAAGTGTGCACTTTGGAAAGTGTTGACATATGTACGTGCCCCGGAAGTCATCAGCACAATCAAGAGAGTGAGCGTCTGGCCCTGTAGTTCCCTCCTGCCCCTCTGTCATCTCCTCCCACCCGCCCTTCCGAAACAGCTGCTGATCTGCCTTCTGTTTCTATACATTAGTTTGCCTTTTCTAGAATTTTATATAAATGGAGTCATAGAGTAGGCGGGTTACTTTTTATAGCGGGTAAGCCTACACAGAATTCGAGTCTTCTAATCTTTCTCTCATATGGGTCTTTTGTGTCTGAAAAGGATCTTAAAAGCCATTTAACAATAACCTCTATTTCTACAGTTGAGGTCTTAGAGCATGCGGTGTGTTTGCTTGACTTACAAGAGTTGAGTGATTTTCCAGGCTTAAAAAAAAAAGAGTTTGGCTCCCCTTTCCTTTTCTCCGTTATTATTTGGGACTATACTATTGACCTAGAAAAGATAAGCGGGGGATGAAATGATGAAACAATGAGGAAGTGGGAACAGAGTGACAGACAACCAGGGGAAGACACTGCTTAGTCCTTCTGATCTCAGAAATAAGATGTGGGGATGAACCAATCTTGAGCTAATTAGAATAAAATACAATATATGTCACTACACTTGTGGTCAACATAATGTCATCTCTGGTGATTCAAATGGCTTTGGGGTCATCTTGACATCAATTCTGGAATCAGAAACCTGGGACAGTGTTCCCTCACATTCAGGGAGCATGCGCGCGCGCATGTGTGTGTGTGTGTGTGTGTGCGCGCGCGCACATATATGTTCACTTTTCTCCCCAGGAACTATAAGAGCTTCCTCATTTATATCTTATTTATATACCGTTTGTGCTTTGCTACTTCCCAAAGAATTTGAATGCACTCACAAGTTGCAGAACAATGTAATGTGTGACTTACAGGTGTTAAACTATACAGAGACCGAATGTAAAATTTATTAATCTATTCCTTTACAATGAAAACACTTACTAGGCAACCTACTATCTCCAAGATATTATTCTAGGGACTGGTATATGGTGGTGAACAAAATAATTACTTCAGTGTGTACATTTGCCTGTACGTGTTTGTGTATTTGAGCATGGTTCACCTGGATTTGTTAAATATATTATGAATTGATTATAAAACAAGAAAGCCAATCCTATGCAGAGGAGGATGTTAAATTAATACACCAGTTTGGCAAAGGCCATTGCAATTAAAAGTACCCATATTGTTTGATCCTCTAATTGCAGTGGTAGAAATTTATCTTAGAGTTACACTCATCCATGTGCACAAGCGGCATGGATAATGAGGCTCATGTAGCCTTTCTTGTTGATCGTAAATGCCCATCAAGGTAGGAGTGGTTGGACAAGCCCACAAGACATGCTTAGGACTGAATACTGTGCATTTGTGGAAAGCATGATGTTCAATCACTTGCACTGCCTTTGAACAAACTCTTCGGCATATGTTATGGGTGTGGGGGAGGGGTGGGAATCAGGGTGTGCAACAGCATGTGTGGTAGGCTTCCATTAGCCAGAGGATGGAAAGGGGCTATCTCTGTCCTAGGTAACACAACACACTTGACTTAGAAATTTGCCGCTGATCAGGGGACCTATGATGGACAAAGGGGTAACCTCTTTGAATTATTTTAAATATTCACAGTGTACACGCATGGGATTTCAGTTTATAAAATCAGTTTTAAATACAGAGATAAAAATAAATAAGTAAAGGACGTACATAGATTTTCTAATATTTAGCTTGGGGTGTCTTATAATGATTTTATGCAAAAGGTCCCCTCAGGTTTCTATTCTGTCTCCCTTCTCCTGTTACCATGCTCTGATACAAACAAACAGAAAGGGGAGGATCCCTGCAGCCACACCTCTCATCAGATCCCCTGCTGCCAATGACATTAATGATTCATTAACTCCTTCTCAAACCCTGAAGCAATATGGAGCCCTGAAGGAAACTTACGACCCCAGGTGGATCCATCCCACCAGGAAAGCGATGCTCCTTTGGATCACTGAGGGTGGGCATTTGGAGCCAGGTGTGGGACTGGGGGGCTCAGTTCAGAAGAGGTGGATCTCTGTGGCTGGAGGCTGCAAAAAAGGGGTTGAGAGAACTTCACAGTTTCCCAGGGATTCCAAGCTCAGACTTAGGACAGGGACTCAAAGAAGAAAGAAAGCTATGTAGGGACATGTAGAGGACATCCTCCTCTATTTAATAATGTGGTAGATTCAAAGAGTGAAGAGGCTCAAGTCAGAGACAAGAAGAGGGAGTGATTCCAGACAGAAAAAATTGAAGTGAGCCCCTTGGACAATTTTGTTTATTCATTCATTCATTCATTCATTCATTCATTCACTCATGCATTCATTCATTCATTTAACAAATATGAATCGATACTTTATTTGGGACATGTGCTGTGCTACTTGCTGGGCATGTGATGGGGAACATTACAACAGAGTTACTGCCTTCATTGAACCTTTAATTTCATGGTAGAGAGTCATGGCGTCAGATAATCTCTCAAACAGATATACAGTTATAAACTGCAATAGGGATTATTGAAGAAGCTTTTAGAGTGAAACGGGGTACTGATCATGCCACAAGAACAGAGGAATTCTTGTTCTCCTATTTATTTAGAAGTCTGCTAATATTAATAATTAATATCATCCCCACTTTCTAGTTGAGGACACTGAGGGATGGACATAAATCGGTGTGCCCCTCACAGCAAATATGGGTGGAGTTAGGATTTGGACAGATTGACACAGGGCTCAGGCTTCAAGACAGATTGAGTCTGCACAGGGTTGTTTCAGGTGTGAAATCCACAACCTCATCGTTAATAGTAAACGGAGATCTGTGCTCAGTGGTTATGGTGAGCATAGATGCCTAGGCACAAGGATTAATCTTGTTGCTCTGGTGACATTTGGAGTATTAATTTGAGACAGGAAGGACCCTAACCCATATCTACTCTCCATACTTTAATGAAGCAGAGGCCAGATAAACTACTGACTGTCCTGAACAGTCTAGATGCAAGACTTGTGATTTGTTAATAAAAATAATGTGACAAAATGATAATGTCACAGGAGAAAAAAAACGTGATGAAAACCTGAAATGTCTGTCTGTATTTATTCGAGCCCCCAAAGCAGTGATGGGTGGTAAAGGATGTGGTGTTTTTCTCAGGGGCGCTGGCAGTGAAAAATTAGAATTCTTAAACTTTGGGTGTGGACAAACACCAAGGCATTGATGTATCCCCTAAAATGAGGTATTGAACAATCTCTGTGGGAGAAAGTCTTTATTCCTTTCCTACTCTTCTAGAAAGACACGGTACAAGGAAAAATAATAAAATATTTTTAAAAAAGGTTTAGAAAAACTGCTCTTCCCAAAAAGCCAAGGAACTGTGGTTCCCTATTTTGAGACATTTGGCAAATCTCATTTTCCTACAGATGTTGTTGGACATAAATTGATGATTTCAAGAAGCAAATAGAATATTCTGCAATGCTGGGTATTAAGGAGTTCAGTGTGATCAGATGGGGCTTTGTCAAATTGAAGTATTTGAATTAACTCACACTGTAAAAGTGAAAGTGTAAAGCTTGCTTTTCTTCCAAGCTATCAATGAAGATTAATATTCTATGGGAACCTGATTTTGCAGATGGAGCTGAGCTACACTATTTTCCCTTCCATTTTTCCTCATAGTAAATAAATCATTTTTATTATACTGTATGAATTTACTTAGCTCTTTTAATAGCCTTTGTAAGAATAATGCTTCCTTTGATTATATTACATTTTTTAAATGTGTGCTATGTGTAATACAATTCTGCTGTTGGGGGGAGGGGGGAGGGAGAATAGAAGACTTGCCGAATGATATTAGCCTTACCAGCTTATCCCCTGTGTTTTAAATCAGATGAAGAAATGTCTGGGTACCCTGGGAGTTTAAGGAGTAAATTACTAAGCGTTTACTTGGATAAAAACGGTTCATACCTGTGCCTTGTCTAAAACTTTCTACTGGGGAAGATAGATTATCTGAAAGGACTATGTCTTTGTAAAACTGTTCTGGTTATTTTGTACCTTTTTTTTTTTTTTATCTTCGAGGTGCTGGCAAATTTATTTGATTGTATTCCCCTGAAGGAGGGAAATAAACTTTGTAATTCTAGGGCTAACATCCACACTGTATAAATTGATCAGCCAAATTGAGAAGCTGCTGACTGGTTGACTTGGCATAAACTGCAAGTAGTCTCATTCACAATTGATAAACTGACTTCTCACCCTGCATTCTTAGAGGTGTAGCCCTTGAAGGACAGATACAGCATGACCTATACAAATTGTACTTCGCATGAGACAAGAGAGGAGAGGGAGGGGGAGCAAAGGAGGGAGAGGCAGGCAAGAAAGAGAGAAGGAAAGGAAGAGGAATGAAGGAAGGAAGGAGAGAGGGAGGGAGGTGGAAGGAGAGGGAGGGAAGGAAGAGGGGCAGGAAGGAAGAAGGAAGGGAGGGAGGGAGAGAAAGGAGGAGAGGAGGAAAGGATGGAAGGAAGGAAAGAAGGAAGGAAGGAACATTCTTTCTGTCTTCCCTTTTCTTTCTTTCGTCTCTCTTCCCTTCCCTCCTTCTTTCTTTCCCTTCTCTCCCCCTTTCTTTCTTTCTTCTTCCCTTTCTTCCTTCCTTCCCTCCTTCCCTTCCCTTCCTCTCTTTCTTTCTTTCTTTTCCTTCTCTTCTTCTTTCCTTCCTCTCTTCCTTCCTTCCTTCCTCCTCTTCCTTTCTTTCTTTCTTCTTCCCTTCTTCCTTCCCTCCTATTCCTTCCTTCCTTCCTTCCTTCCTGTAATAACCTGAAGAGCACGATTTCATTAGAGACAAAAACATAATATGATTTTATGCATCAGGCCAAATCTTAAATTATTAAAGTTCCTGATGAGAAGAAATTAGAATCACCCAAACTTTACCTATGTCTTTTTGTGCCATTTACCTTGGACAGAGTCAACAAACTAATCCTCTTAAAGTATTTTGCCCATATAGTCACTCATGTTCAGAGCCATTAATAGTTCTGCACACACTGTTATGGGATTAGAAATCAGTGCTTGAGTCTGATAATTTAAGATTTTCTGAAATCTAGCCTCAGTATACAAACTGTGTGTGTGTGTGTGTGTGTGTGTGTGTGCACGCGCGCGCGTGCGCGTGCCTAAATAATAAGCTCATAGGACCTGGGTTCTGTTTCTGCATTTGTTAGTCGCCTGACAAAGATCACTCATCTTTTCTAGGTCTCAATTTTATTTTTGTAATGGGAATAATAGTGATAATAGCAGTAATGGTGATGATAGCAGGATAATGCTGCTTAACTGATTTAAATAGTGTTTTGGGGAGAGAATCAAATCAGAGACCATACCTGCAGGTGCTCCCTCTGTGCTCTCTCTGCTCTTAGTACATGCACACGAGGCTGAATCAACTCATCTAACTCAATACAGAGGCGGCTTTGCAAGCCTGACAGAATGCATAATTAAATGCTCTACTCTTTCTGGCACATGCCAGACCATAGTCAATTCAAAACTGAGCTCTCGGGGCGCCTGGGTGGCGCAGTCGGTTAGCGTCCGACTTCAGCCAGGTCACGATCTCGCGGTCCGTGAGTTCGAGCCCCGCGTCGGGCTCTGGGCTGATGGCTCAGAGCCTGGAGCCTGTTTCTGATTCTGTGTCTCCCTCTCTCTTCTGCCCCTCCCCCGTTCATGCTCTGTCTCTCTCTGTCCCAAAAATAAAAAATAAACGTTGAAAAAAAAACTGAGCTCTTCTGGGGAGACCTCAAGTCCTGATATTCTACAGGGTTGATTTGAATAGGGAACCAAGAGCACAGCTTCCGATTGGGTATGGGGGGGGGGGTAAGAGTGACAATCCATAGCTCCCTATCTCTTTTGGACGTTGGTGGCTTATTTTATAACTCGTAAGTGAAAGACTGTGATAAAACATGTAAACAGTAAAGACACTTTTTTCAAAATTTTTTAATGTTTTATTTTATTATTTTTGAGACAGAGAGAGAGAGAGAGACAGAGCATGAATGGGGGAGGATCAAAGAGAGAGGGAGACACAGAATCCAAAGCAGCCTCCAGGCTCTGAGCTGTCAACGCAGAGCCCGACGCGGGGCTTGAACTCACGGACTGTGAGACCATGACCTGAGCCAAAGTCGGACGCTCAACCGACTGAGCCACCCAGGTGCCCCAGGACTCTTTTTTTTTATTGTTTATTTATTTTTGAAAAAGAGAGATCCTGCATGAGCAGGGGAGGGGGAGAGAGAGAGGGAGACAGAGGACCCCAAGCTGGCTCCACACTATCAGCACAGAGCCCAATGCAGAGCTCAAACTCATGAACCATGAGACCATGACCTGAGCCGAAGTCAGACGCTCAACCAACTGAGCCACCCAGGCGCCCCATAAAGACACTTTTATGTAAGCAGTAAGGGTCCCTGGTCTTCAGCCACCCACTCCCCTTCTCCTGCTGACAGTGTACCGCCAATGTACTGTTGAGAGACGGATTAGGTATATATCACTCTCTTTCTGTTTTCAGTCCTGGCAATCAATATTCAAATTTATTATTTTTTATTTAAATTCAAGTTATTAAAATACAGTGTAGTATTGGCTTCAGGAGTAGAACCCATTGATTCATCTTCTACATAGCACACCCAGTGTCCATCCCAACAAGTGACCTCCTTAATGCCCATCACCTATTTAGCCCATCCCCCCCACCTCCCCTACAGCAACCCTGTTTGTTCTGTATATTAAGAGTCTCTTACGGTTTGCCTCCCTCTCTGTTTTTATCTTATTTTTCCTTCCCTTCCCCTGTGTTCATCTGTTGTGTTTCTCAAATGCCACATAGAAGTAAAAATCGTATGATATTTGTTTTTCTCTGACTTATTTCGCTTAACATAATACCCTCTAGCTCCATCCACCTTATCACTTTCTATCTAGATATACATTAGATCTCACCACATGTCATTGCTGATATTTGACCATTTAGACTTATAAAAACAGCAATGTATTATGCTTCAACTGCATACACATCCGCATTATAAATGTATATATGCATATTATTTTAGCCTAGAGGAACATACTCTACAGTTTCTTCTGATTCAGTATCCTTCCACTCGATATGGTTTGGAGATCTTTGCATGTCAAAATGTGTAGATACATCTCATTCTTTTTAAGGGTACACAAACCCTTCTGTTATGGATGTGTCCTCATTATTTGAATATTTACTTCCTTGTTAATGGATATTAAGTTACATCCCCTCCCCCAAATTTTCACAATTCTCAGCAATGCTGCATGACCATCTCAGAATGTATACCTCTGTGCGCAGAGCTGATTTTTTTTATAGAATACATTCCTAGAAGTAGGCACTTTGAATCTTTTAAAAAAATCACCCATTCCCCCTTTTGCATTGTGAACTCTTAGTAAATTTTTAATTAGATGACCAACGATGTTTGCACAATGGCCTTTATGAGCAAAAAACTTTTACCTTCAATATGGCAAAGTGGTCTCTTATCTCAGAATTGGGGCCACCTTAAGTTAAAAAATATACATATATGTATATATATATGTATATATATATATATATACATATATATATATAGCCTTTGAGTTTTGAACTCTTAATTGTATCTGAGAGGCGAATTGGTTTTAAGAGGCAAAGAGTTTCTTATGTGGTGTTTGAAAAGTTGCAAAATACAAAATACGGTCAGGAAAGTGACGCGTGCACGTGCCTGCCTCCATGCGTGTGTGCGTGTACACACTTCGACATTTTATGTCCAAGTCAGTATGAAAAATGTGAATCCTTGGGGGAGCTGCCATTTTGCTATTGAGGTCCAAGGTCGTGTATCTAACAGTTCTAAATTTCTCCCCCTGGGAAGCAAGTATATGCTCACTGTTCCCTTTAATAAAGGCACAGAAATGGACCATGCAGTCTGCATCAAACATGAGTGAGTGCTATTCATTTTAAGAAGCATTCAAGCACTGTGAAAATTAGCACTGGAACACGGTTCCAAATGAAAGCGACACCATGGGCCTAATGAGAAACTGAATACCATATATTCATCTCCCCTAGTCCGGGTTCTTTCTCTTCTGTCATTTGAATGGTTCTGAAACGCCTTCTCCTCCTGGGCACAGTCTCTTCAAGGCTGACATGCATCTCTTACTTTCTTCCCCTGCCTGGCTGGCAATGAGAGCCCCTGTAGCTTTTTTCCTTTCCACTCCCCACCCCAATTTGAGGTTTAGCCTCATGGGAAACCCCGATTCCTTTCTGTTTATGTGCCCATCTCTGCCTTTCTTTACTGCTGTCTTTAGTTTTTGCTGTGATGACTTTTATGGTTTGCAAACAACCAAAGCTGACTGATGAATATACCCTATTTGTTGGATGGTTTGCTTTCGAGAAAATAAAACTTTGGAAAATTGTCTGGGTAGGGAAGTGTCACTTAAGGTATGGAGCTAATGCTGTTAGGACCTAGAGAAGGGGCCTGAGGTTGCAAATAGGATAAAGATTTGAACATTTTCCCAAACCATTTGCTTAAAATCATGTGTTACATAACCTTCCTGAAATAAAGGTCAAAAAGATGTTTTCTTTTTAGTATTCAGTGTCATGCCTTCTGTGAAGAAAACTGGTATGTTTCCTTTACATTATTGATGAAAAGCTCCAGGTAGGGGCTAGGCATTCCCATGTTAACGGATCTTTGAATAGCACCGATCCTTCATGGAAAAATACCTTTTTCTGAGCACTTGCTGTGTTCCAGGAACATTGCTAGATGATGGAACCATGGCGGTGAATAAGGTGTACAGAGCCCTACCCTCGGGTAGCTTAGACGCTATTGCCATTGGCATTGCTGTCTATCACTACATAGCAAATTACACCACAAGTTAGTGGCTACAAACAGCACACGTTTATTATCACCGTCTCCATGGGTCAGGAATCTGGGGCATCTTGTATAGTTTTTAGGTATCGGCTGGGGCAAAAACCATGTCAGCATTCTCCTAGAGGAATATCTGAGCTCTTGTGGGTGGGTATCAGAAGGTCTGCTGCCCAACTCACTGACATGGAACTCTCTAGAAGGCTATCTCATGATGAGATTCCTGGTCCCCCTGGAGTGAGCAATTCAAAGGAGAGTGAGAAAAGACACCAAGTTGGAAAATGCAGGCATTTTATGACCTCATCTTGGCCATGACATCCTATCATTCCTGCTTTACTTTATGTGTTAGAAACGAGTTAATTGATCTGGCCCACCCTCAAGAGGAGGGGGGGTCACACAAAGATAGGGATCTGAGGAGACCATCTTAGACTCTTTCTACCACATTATTAAATGTCCACCCTGGGAAGCACTGAGAAAAAGCATGGAAAAACAGTGATGGTGATAACAGGCAGTGACATTTATTGAGGACTTACTGTCATCACAGCTTTGTATCGAGGCTCATATGACTTTGGCGAAATTGCTCAGTGTTCAAGAATCTCCATTATCCCATCTGAAAAAATGGGAATAATAATAATACTTACCTTTTAGAGTTTTATAAAGATTGTATTGTATTCTCTGCATAGCAAATTACCACACACTCAGAAGCTTAGAACAGTACACATTTATTATCTCACAGTTTCTGTGCACATGGCTGAGCTGGGTTCTCTGCTTAGGATCTTGCAGACTGCAATCAGGGTATAAGCCAGGACTGGATTCTCATCAGAGCCTTTTCTGGAGCTTTTTCCAAGTAGCCTCAAGTTGTTGGCAGAATTAATTTCCTTGTGGCTATAGGATTCATGGAAGCTTGCTTCTTCAAAGCCAGAAATGGAGACAGAGAGAGAAAGGGAAACAGAAGGAGATACAGGGGTAGAAGGGACGGGGAAGAAGAGAGGGAGTGAGAGATGGGGAGAGAGAGACACTGACTTCAGCAAGAGATGTTGTAATCTTATGTAATGATGTACATGTAATCACAAATATCCTATCACCTTTGCCATACTCCATCAGTTGAAAGTAGGTTGCAGGTTAGACTCAGACACAATGGGAGGGAATTTCAGAAAGGCGTGAATGCCAGGTGACAGAAGGTCATAGTGGTAACCAGTCTGATGTCTGGACACCTCAAGAATCTAGTAAAGGCATGTGCAGAGAGAAAGAATGAAGGAGTATAGCCCAGTGCCTGGCACCAAGAGAATTTACTTGAATCTGTTAGCGGTTGTTATAGTTAGCATATGATTTGAGGATGATGCAATAAACTCTCTGTTGGTTTGTGTTACCAAGATGCATGGTGTACTAGACTGGCCAGCCCTATTGGCCGGAGGATGCTAAGAGAGAGAAATCACAGTTCCCTTTCTCATACTATAGATGAATGAAAGCTACAGGTGTAGTCTGCTCAAGTGTTGCAATGTGTGTGCACATATATGACGGTGCATTTGACTCAGAGTAGAAACACAGAGCACATATTCCCACATCTGAGCATTGCTATATTCACTGTATACATATGGCAGTAAACTTTTCATACACATGTGTACATATGTGTATGTGTGTGCATATATGTGTATACATACATGTGTAATTGGCTAGCTATCATCATGCCTCTATGTGGGGAACTGATCACTGAGTCATCAGAGCTGTTGAGAACATGCACTGGGGCAAACATTATGGGAGGCTCTGAAAATATAATAGTAGAAAGTATAATATGTGAGCCACCTTCAGAAAGCAAATTATTGTGGCATATAGGACAAATAAACATGCAATCTAAAAATGCCATATGGGAGTTCTATTTCCAGTTAAGTTAGAACATGCTGAGAATGGCCTCCACTCTGTGTCTTCTGCTGAGTATCAGACAATGCGCACTTCAGAGCAAAGAATGTAAACAGGAATATAGGGACATAGCATAATGATTAAAAGGGTCAGTTCACCATGAAGACATGGCAATCCTAAATGCTTATGTACCATGCTACAGAGCTTCAAAGTACATGAGACAAAACCTGACAGAAATGAAAGGAGAGAATGGAGAAATCCACAAATATAGTTGAGAGCTTTAAGGCCTCTCTCTCAGTATTTGATAGAATCTCTAAAGAGAAAACTTGCAAGACCGTAGAAGTGAACAACAATTTCAAACCAACAGAAAATCATTGAAATGTATAATCGACACCTTCCAACAACAGCAGGATACCCATTCTTTTTGAGCTCACGTGGCACGTTCACCAAGATCGACCATATTCTAGGTCATAACACCAACCTTAACCACTTTGAAAGAATTGAAATCTCACCACACTTTTCTCTGATAAAGATAGAATCAAACCAGAACTCCGTAACATGAAGTTAACAGGAAAACCCACCGATACTTGGTAATTAAACAGCACAGGTCTGACGAATCCATGGTTCAAGAGGAAATATCAGGGAAATTATATCTCAAACTGAATTAAAATGAAAATACAATATACAAAATATATGGTATGAAGCTAAAGCAGTGCTTTGAGGAAATTTATAATGCTAAATGCTTCTATGAGAAGAGAAGAAACTTCTCAAATCAATGATCTAAGCTTGCATCTTAAGAAACTAGAAAATTCTGGAAAAAAAAAAAGCAGACAGAAAGAAGGAGATACTATATATAAGAACAAAAATCGATGAAATTGAAAATAGAGAAGCAAGAGAAATCAACCAAACCAAAACTGGTTGTTTCAAAGTATTAAAAAAATTGATAAATCTCTAGTAAGACTGACAAAAGAAGAAAATGGCAAAAATTATAAACATCACTTGCATTAAAGAGATAGTAAGGATATATTACAAAAAAATATATTTACATGTATTCAACAACTTTGATAAACTAATTTCATGAAAATCAGTACCAAACTCAACCAAGATAACTATACAATCTAAATAGTCCAACAGCTTTTAATGAAATTTAATTAATTTATTATTAATTTATTTATTTATTAACATTTATTAATTTTTGAGAGACAGATACAGAGCATGAATGGGGGAAGGTTAGAGAGAGAGAGACAGACAGACAGACAGAATTGGAAGCAGGGTCTAGGCTCTGAGTTATCAGCACAGAGCCGGATGTGAGGCTAAAACTCATGAACCATGAGATCAAGACCTGAGCCAAGTTGTACACTTAACAATCTGAGCCACTTAGGTGCCCCTGAAAATTAATTTATTTAGAATATCCTTCTAAGACAAACATTTACAGATCAGGTGTATCACTGTTTATTCTACCAAACATTGAAAGTTGAAAAAACACCGATTATACACGGTTTCTTCCAGCAATAGAAAAGGAAGAAATAAAAATGTACATATTCACAGACAATATTTATAAGGTCCCAGAACTCTGTAAAAGCCTCGTAGAACTGATAAATGAGTTGAGTATGTCACCGAGATACAAGGTCAAAACACAAACATCTGTGTATTATCTAGATATCTGTGTCCACATATTTGGAATCCAAAATTTAAAAATAAACCATTCACAATGCTTCAAGAAATGAAATACTTATGTATAGATCAATAAACATGTAAAGGATATTTATGCTGAAAACTATAAGCTACTCATGGAATTAATTAAAGAAGATCTGAATAGAGGAATACTTTGTTTCATGGATTAGAAGACTCCACGTTATAAATACGTTAATTCTCCATAAAATGATCTAAAGATTTAGCACAATACAAATAAAAAGTTCAGTTATTTTTGTAGATATAACATAAGGATTCTAAAGCCCATATGGAAAGACAAATGAACTAGAATATCCCAAATAAAGAATAAAGTTAGATAAACATATCTTACTATGTTTTGTGAATATATTTTATTTAATGTAAGCTTAGAGTAATCAAGATAGTGTAGTATTCGGCAAAGAATAGACACATTGATCAATGAACAGAATAGAGTCTAGAAATAGATACACACCAATATAGTCAATTGAATCTTGAAAAAAAGTGCAAAATCAAGGGAGAAATTATTTTCCTTTTAACAATGGCATTGGAACAATTAGAAATCTATATGCAAAATGCTACATTTCATACTTTATGCAAAAGCTAACTCAATATGGATCATTAGTTCTAAATGTATAATGTAGAACTATAAAATTTTAGAAGAAGGGCTGCCTGGGTGGCTCAGTGGGTTAAGCATCTGACTTGATGGTTCAGGTCATGATCTCATGGTTTGTGGGTTCGAGCCCCACGTTGGGCTCTGTGCTGACAGCTCAGAGCCTGGAGCCTGCTTCAAGTTATGTGTCTCCCCCTCTCTGCCCCTCCCCTGCTTGCACTCTGTGTTTCTCTCCCTCTCTCTCAAAAATAAAAAAATTAAATTTTTTTAAAATACATATGAAAAAAATATGGGCATTAGGTAAGTGGAAGAGCAGAGAATTATTTTTTTAAAGTTTATTTATTTTGAGAGAGAGAGGGAGAGAGGGAGGGAGGGAGGGAGGGAGAGTGCACGCATGCATGTGAATGAGCAGGGGAGGGGCAGAGAGAGAGGGAGTGAAGAGAATTCCAAGCAGCCTCCACACTCGGCACTGAGCTGGACACAGGACTCGATCCCATGAACTGGAAGATCATGATTTGAATGGAAATCAAGAGTTGGTTGCTTAACTGACTGAGCCACCCAGGCGCCCCAAGAATTATTTTTAAAAAGTCATACATTAGGAGCTAGTATAGGGGACAGACATTGCCTGCTTGGACATAATACATTTATATGTACATGATAATACTTTGCAGCAATAGATTACTTATAGCTAATAAGATGTACTGTTTTATGTTTAGAATTGGCAGTATAAGGAGGCCATTGATGAGTTTACATAGGGGTGGGTGTTGGGTGGTCTCTCGATCCAGTTTCTGTGTTAAGATCCCACATCCTGCACCGGAGGCAAGAAGACAGGCAAGAGTGGAAGCTATATGTTTTAATCGATGCTACATCAATGAATATGACTCTACGTCTATCTCTGCACAGGTGTTGTATAGCTAATTCCAAAAGCGGAGTTAATAGGTCAAAGGATATACATGTTTAGAAATGTTATGCATACAACCACATGGCCCTTACAAATGCCTGTAGTGTTTCAGACTTTTACCAAGTATCAGGAGGGTTTTTAGTAGATTTGTAGATACCGTATATGTGAATAGAATATCTGTAATTTGAAGTATGTGCTGTATATGTCTTTGCTTCTCCCTTCTTCTCTCCCTTTCTTTTCTTTCTCTCTTTCTTTCGTTTGTTCCTTCTTTCTTTCTTGTAATAGTAATAATGTGTGTTTTTAAAAGACTTCAATAATGTCTTCTCCAACATGATAGCATATTATACCCCTGACTTCCCAGCTCCCTTCACATACCATCCCAAAATATTAACATCAGAATGATTCAGAACGCCCAAAAGCAAACAGACTGACTCCTCAGCACGTAGGAAAAAGGCGGCTGGGTTTGGTACAAAGGTTACCAATGTGGAAGCTGTACTTTCCAATGAAAACAGACAGCCAGTGTAGAAACAGTCCATATCCCATTTCTACATATGACTCTGATTCATAAATTACTAAACTGTATTCCTAAGAAATAAATATTTCACCAGCCAGTGACAGACTTATGAGCTAATTAAAATCTGAGCCCTGGAAGAAGTGGTGCCATTAGTTCGATTCACAGGACTGGAAAGCACGCGGCTGCTCCTTGACTCAGAGGTAGACGTTTACATATGGAAAAGAGGGGGCTGGCTTATTAAGAACAACATTTGATTTGGAGCATAGGGAGCCCTCTGTTGATGCTGAAATATTTAAAGAAAACCAAAAGTGACAACACAGAGGTTTTTTACTCATGGGAAGAGGGAAGGCGGGACTGCACTGTGGTTAAGTGTATAGGCTTTGAGGTCAGACTCCAGAGTTCAGATTCCCTCTCTGCCACTTATCAGAGCTAGGACTTTGGGTTCAGGGTTCAGCCTTCCTAAACCTCCGCATCCTTATCCATACAAATGAGCATAGAAATGCCATCTTTCCCACAGGGCTATGAATATTAACTATGATAATGTATTTAGATCAGTAGCAGCATGCCAAGCAAATAGCTGCTCAATAAATGTTGGATAATTAGCACCAGCCATTTTAATGCTTAAGTGTCCAGTTTTCTGCTAAAAATTCACAGCCCATCGGATTATAAGCAGCTTTCCAGTACCAAGTGTTTTGTTCCCTTGGAAAATGAAGATAAGTCATTTTTTGAGCACTTACTATGTGCCAAGTTGGGGATGGTTCCAAGTACTTTATGTACTCACTCACTTACTCCTCACAATAACCACAGAGATGCATATCATCATTTCTATTTCATGGAGGAAACAGACAAACAGTGGGAATGGATTCCTAGCTCCAAAATTCAACCTAAGTTATTGTTTTTAAAAGGCTGAATTTATTATAGCTCCCACCTGAAACATTTATAAGGGGTGGCCTCAGATTTAAATTGCAAGTTCTAATTATTCTTTGGTTTATGTGGTCAAGGGAAGTGGTCCATAGAGTCATATATGGTGGCTAGCATCCCATTCCTCTGAATGGGATTGCAATACAGAGAAACAAAAAGCCTGGGTGGACTGGGTACAGATGTCTTCCCCCCAAATCTCGTATTATTCAGCTTTTTTTTTACACCTTTTATTTGTGGTGTTATTAACAGTGTGTAATACCATCCACTGTACATATCTCTCTGTGACTGTTGGGTTGCAAGAGAGGAGACAGGATTAAATAATAATATAATTAATAATATTAGGAATAGCTAGTCGTGGTTCCTGTATGTCAGTTATGATTATAAGCATTTTATGAGTAATAACTTACTTGATATGTGCTATCACTATTTGGGTTGAATACTATTATCATCCCTATTTTATAAATACTGTAACACCAAGGTATGGAAAAGTAAATATATTTTCTTATTGATAAACAGCAGTTTTTGATGTCAGGGATTTACTTATCAGTCTTCTAGGATATAGCATATGCCATGTGTGTGTGTGTGTGTGTACGTGTGTGTGTATTTGGATGGGAAAATCAGCACTGAACCAGAGCTTGGATAAGGCAGAGTTACAGGAGTGAATGAAATGACCATTCTAAGTATGGTGAGGATTTCAGGTAAGTGTTAACTAAGGAATTAATGAGGTTTTTTTCCCCCAGTGGAGTTTGAGTTGTATACTCTTCAGGAATGGGCCCTTGTCTTCTATATTCTTCTTTGTAGCCCCATGGAGGCTAGTTAAAGCCTCAACTTATCTTGTTGATAACCTGACTTAAGAATATAAGGACTTTATTCAACAGCATATTAATCAGGATGTTATTGGTAGCAAGTGACAGAATTACAACTCAAATAAGCTTAAGTGGAAGAGAGAATTTATTGGCTTACCTAACTGCAAAGAGAAGGGAGAGATTGGGTCCAGGTGTATAAATAGATCACCTGAAATCTGGATCTTTTCTCTTGTTTTGTTTAGCTTCTCTCTGTTGACATGATCTCTGAGGGCTCAAGAGATGCAGAATTCCCAGACTTATTTTATGCCAAATAAGCAGCCCTAGTAGCAAACAAATGCTTACTTCCTGAGCATTCTCACATACACACAAAAGAGGATTTCCTTAGAACAAATAGTGTGTCCCAAACACCAGTCACTTTTGTAAGTACTTTATACATATTAGATCTATTATCACTCTTAATCTTCCCAACAATCTTATAAAATAGGCATCATGGTTAACCCCATTTGAAGATGATAAAGTTTAGGCACAGAATGGTTGTGTCAGTGCTGTGTAACAAACGGGCCCCAGACTTAGTGACTGTAAACGGTGAACAGCTGCTGTTTCTCATGAGTCTTCCTGTGACGGTTCTGATCTCTGCTGTGCTTGCTCACGAGCTTGCAGTCACTAGGTCAGGCGGGGCCTGGATCCTTGTGTGCCCGTGGCTGACGTGGCTCACTGCTCCCCATCCCCCTCACATATCATCAGCAGGCCAGCCTGGTCCTCATCGGGAGTCAGAGAAGCCACAGTGAGCTGGCACCATTCTGCAGCAAAAAAGGTCAGAAGTGCTCAAGGCTTTATCCACCAGCTTGATTGAGATATAATTGATATATAACACTGTCAATTTAAGATACACAGCATGATGATTTGACGTCTATATGTGTTATATACATGTATGTATGGTGAAATGATTAGCACAATAAGGTTTGTTAACACATCCATCACCTCAGAAGTACTCAAGGCTTTTTCCACCAGCTTGATTGAGATCCATCACCTCACTTCACTACTGTGTGTGTGTGTGTGTGTGTGTGTGTGTGTGTCTGTAGTGTGTGGGTGAATATTTAAAATCTACTCTGTTAGCAAGTTCAACTACATAAAACGGTATTTCTAACTATATTCACCATGCTGTATATTGGATCTCCCGAACACATCTTCTCATTACCCCCACGTCTCAGCTTCTGGCAACTATCATTCTACTCTGTTTCTCTAAGTTTGACTTTTTTTAAGATTCCACATGTAAGTGAGATCATACAGTGTTTGTCTTTCTCTCTCTGACTTATTTAGCCCAATATCTTCAAGGTCCATCCATGTTATCACAAATGGCAGAATTTCCTTCTTTTTTATGACTGTAATTTATCTATCTATCTAATATCTATATCACATTTTCCTTATTTGTCAGTGGACACAAGTTGTTTTCATTTGTTGGCTATTGTGATTAATGCTGGATTGAACATTCGGGTACATATATCTTTTTGAGATAGTAATTTCATTTCCTTTGAATATTGATTCAGAAGTTAGATTGCTGGTTTATATTGTAGTTCTATTCCTAATTTTTTGAGGAACCTCCGTACTGCTTTACATGGTGGCTGTACCAATTTACATTCCCACCAGTAGTACACAAGGGTCACCTTTTCTTCATCTCCTTGCCCAACACTTGTTACCTCTTATCTTTTCAGTACTAGTCATTCTGACAGGTGTGAGGTAATAACTCATTGTGGTTTTAATGTGCATTTCCTTGATGATTAATGATGTGCATCATCTTTTTATGCCCACATTGGCCATCGTAAGTCTTTGGGAAAATGTCTATTCAGGATTATCAGTCCTTTGGCTACTGAATTGTATGAGTTCCTTCTATGTTTTAGATACTAACCCCTTATGGTTTTCAAATATTTTCTCTCATTCTACAGGTTGCCTCTGCATTTTGTTGATTATTTCTTTTGCTATGCAGAGTCTGTTTAGGTTAATTTTGTCCCACTTGTTTATTTTTACTCTTGCTGCTTGTACTTTGGTACCATACCAAAAAATTTTTGCCAAGACCAGGGTCAGGGAGCTTTCTCCTTATGCTTTCTTGTAGAAGTTTTACAGCTTCTGATCTCTTATTTAAGTTTTTAAATGTTTATTTATTTCTGAGAGAGAGCACAAGCAGGGCAGGGGCAAAGAGAAAAGGGACAGAGGATCCCAAAGCGGGCCTCTGTGCTGACAGTGGTGAACCCACTGTGGGTCTTGAACCCATGAATTGCAAGATCATGACCTGAGCTGAAGTTGGACCTTCAACCAATTGAGCACCCAGGCAAGTTTTGGGTCTTATTTCAAGTCTTTAATCTAGTTTGAGTCAATTTTTGTGAGTAGTGTAAGATACAGGTCTAACTTTATTATTTTTTTTTTTGCATGTGACATCACATTTTCCCAGTACCATTGTTTTGATTACTATAGCTTTGTACTATAGTTTGAAGTCAAGAAGAGTGATGCCTTCATCTTTGTTCTTCTTTTTTCAAAGTTGCCTCTGTTATTTGTGGTCTTTTGGGTTCCATGTGAACTGGGATTTTTTTTTTTTCTATTCTTGTGACAAATGCCATTAGAATTTTGATAAGGACTGTGCTGAATCTTAGATGGCATTGGTCGCTATGGACATTTTAACAGTATTCCTCCACAGACTATCTTTCCATTTGTTTGTTCAGTTTCTTTCATCACTGTTGTATAGTTTTCAGCATACAGAACTTTCTCCTCCTTGGTTTAATTTATCCCTAAGCATTTTATTGTTTTTGATGCTATTGTAAATAGAGTTGTTTTCCTAAGTTCTTTTACAGTTGGTTTGTTGTTCATATATAGAAATGCAATCGATTTTGTATGTTGAGTTTATATCCTTTAACTTTATTGAATTCGTTTATCAAACAATTTTTTTTGACTGAGTCTTTAGGGTTTTCTAAAGATAAGATCATGTCATCTGCAAACAGAGACCATTTTTCTTGCCTAATTGCTCAAGGCCTTCTGAGGCTTATGTTCATAACTGAAACACTGTCATTTCTGCTACTCCTGATTTTTTTTTTCCTTTTTTTCTTTTTACCAGAGCAAGTGATGAGTCCAGTCCAGATTTAAAGGGTGAGAAAATAGATGACCACTTTATGGTAGGGTATTGGTAGTTGTAGATAAAAATGGCCTTGATAAATGATAGGTGAATAATTTGGGCCATTTTTGTAATCAATCTATCATAGATTATGAAGCATGCCCAAAGTTAAACTTTTATCAGGAATCAAACCAAGTTAAGTCTGGCCCTAGAGTCCAAGTTTTTAACTGTCACACCATTTATTTGTATATTGTTTGGTTGACCTTGCTTGAATAGTGGTCCCACAACTGAATCAATCCATTTGGCCAAAACAGTGAACATTGGTTAGGCTTGAGTTATGTCTGCACCCCAAGTAAAGGGGAGAAGTCAGCCCGTGTGAACCACGATACTAGAAGCTGATAGGGGTAGTTGAATAAAGTAAAATCATTTCAGAAGGAGGAGAAGTGTAGACGTCAGGACCCCAAGATAATGCCTCTTATTATATAATATAGAAGGTAATATTGGGGGTGAAGTCCAAGGGGAAAGCCATGTGTTGAGCTTAGAGATATGTTGCATTTGTTCTGTTTCATGAGGGAGAAGATTGAGGAGTTTCAGCTAGCTTTAATTTTATGCATCTGGTGGATAGCTTGATAAGGGTAAGGAATTAGGAAGAGATGTCTGATTGTTTGAGACAGAAATATCAAACTTCAAGTGTCTTGCAGAGTCCAAATGGAGTTTTTTACACAAATTTTGAATTTTCAGAGGGTAGTACAACTCCTGGCTTAAAAGAGACATTTATCACACTTTTGAAAAAGGGTGGATAGATAATGGATGTATGGTGAATACATACATTAGATGGATGGATGGATGCATGGATGGAAAGATGGATGGATGATAGATGAATAAATAATGAATGAATCTGAAGATGATAGGTTGAAGCCTGCATTGCTTTTCACTTCCTGCTTTGAATTTTATTTGTGAGCGATGCCAAATCAGATATGTGTTTCTCTGCTTCCATCTATCCCTGGCCTGTATGCCTTCAACCATATGGTTCCTTTTGTGTGGAATCCACTTTTTCTGGCCTAATCTTCCTCATATTTGAAGAGTCATAATTTTGAAGCCAGTTGAATGACTTAGGTGCTCCTGTAATTCTCGGAGCATGGTTATATTACTACATTTAACACTTTTTACGATAATCATCCTTTTACACACTTGTAAATTCCTCAAAGTCAGCACATTTTCCATTATTCATTGCCACACCCCAATGCCTAACATAGGACCTGACCCAGAGAGTGCATAGTAAGTATATTTTAAATAATTAAATGAAAGGGTTATTAGTGTACAAATAATGTGGATAAGTACAAGTAGTCTAGGGTAGATAATGTAGATTTGATGGCCAACAATATTTTTAATTCTCTTTTCCTTCATAAATATAAGACTGATTTTGAAAAGAAAACATAAAAATAAACAGTATTGTGGAATCCCATCCTTGGCAAACTTCTTCCCTTTGAATATTATGCTCCAATATTGTCAATGCATTTTAAAAGGGTGGGAGCTGAGACCAAGAAGAATGCTAGTCTTCTTGTCTCACTGATAACCTGTCAGGAAATTCTGGGATGCCATCAAGAAGAGGTCATTACGGGACAGCAGGACAGCAATGAGTGTCTTCAGTTTTATTATCAGTCCTATATGGAGAGGACACATTGCCTATAAATGGGGGTGATCAATTCTTTTATATCTAATCAGGTAGGCATGTTAAAGTTTAGGAATTCGTGACTTTAAATTATCTTTTTTACTATCATAAGAATAATAGCTTCTGCTCAGACAGTGCCCTCTTCAGTGTCGAGGTCTGGCTGGCCACTTTCTGTCTACTGCCTCTGCTCAGACAGGTTTTATAATCTCCATTGTATAGTTGAGGAAACTGATACAGAGATGTTCGAAGAAATTCACTGGGAATCACGTGGCCGGGAAGTGACTGGAGCTGAGATTTGAGCCCAGGTTCACACAACATTCCCTGTGTAGGACCCCACCAACAGAGAGCTGGGCCTTACTGAGATGGGCAGAGCCTCCTTCCAAGCAAACCAGTCATCTCTTTCTGGCAGGGTCAGCCCAGCAGTCCCTCCTACATCTCATCAGAGGCTCCCGAGCAAATACGTACTCAGCCTCCTGTAACGAGCTTCATGTGTGGTCTGTTGACAATCCTGTGAATACAGGGACACATAGAATATAAATGTACCCTGTTTCTAAGCTTCCAAATGCTGTAACTTTCAGACAGCCACATCTCTCTTCTAGGGGTGAGGGGTTTCACAATATTTTAGAAAAGTAGTTCTATCCCACATAAGAGCTTTGAAAAGTACTGGTGCCTAACACGTCCTTGTTCATTGCAGCATCATTGACACTAGTAGTCTGAATGACCACGAATAATGGATAAAGCTAATGTGGTATACACATATGATGGGCTATTAGTCAGCCCTGAAAAAAAAGGAAAAGGAATCCTGTAATATGCTACAACACGAATAAACCTCGAGGACATTATATAAGTGAAAGAAGTCAGTCACAAAGAAATAAATACTGTGTGATTCCACTTATGTGTGGTACTTTGAATAGTCAAACTCACAGAAAAAGAAAGTAGAAAGGTGGTTGCCAGGAGCCTGGGGAGGGGGGAATGAGATGCTATTTAATAGGTGTAGAATTTCAGATTTGAAAGAAGAAAAAGTACTAGAGATCTTGTGTACATAGTTAACATTACTGTAGTGTTCACTTAAAAATAATGAAGATGGTCAATCATATGTCCTGTGGTTTTTGCCACGATAGAGAAAATCTGAACGCCCAGCACCCCCTCTGCCCCTGTCAGACCAACTAAAGGAAAATCCTTCAGTGCAACACCCAGACTCACCCCATTAATAAAATGTCTATTAATGGAGCAAGTATCCAGGACCGAGTCCCAAGGACTATCACCTTAGGACCATTGTCTGTAAGACCAACTGATTATCAGAATCTTTCTGGGTGTATGCGAGACTTCTGCATTCCTGAGCCCCACTGAGGACATTGCCAATCAGAATCTTGGTCTGAGTCCTGGAATCTCCAGTTTTAACCAGAGACACTTTTTTTTCCCCCTTGTGATTCTGATGAATTTGCAGACTAGAGTCAGAAAATAAACCTTTTGGTTCTGATGCATCCTGGTATTTGCTTGGTTCTCAGGAGTGGCCTCATTATTGCAAAACTGGTTTTTGATACTATGATTTGTATGTAGGAAATAGTCAGGTTTTAGTATCAGGATTCTTGATCCGGAAGAGGGTTTAGTATCATGTTCTCACGGTTTTAGGGGGCAGAGGGGAAGACGGAACATATAATTTAAAAAAAAATCATATTCAGTCTCATGAGAGAAATATATATTTTGGGCAAAATACTGTTTTAGATATAAGCCATGGAGAGTAAACTTGACAAGTTTTGGCTGTTGGGATGTTCAGATCCTAGACTCTAGTTTCTGTGAATGGTAAATTTTATTGTGGGATGAGAATATTGGGTAAATATATTGCAATGCACATTTTCCAAAATGGAAATGGTTAAAATGGTATAAGTAGCATTAGAATAGAAGCAAGAGTTTTAAAGGAAATTCAGTAATTTTGGCAGATTTTGCTCCAATATGCAAAGACTCAATGACAAGAGAGGGGAAAGGGAGAAAACAACCCTTGTCTTAGTTTGAAGCCAGAAGAGATTCATGTGATTAATGCCAAAGAAATCTGCCATTTCACTCATGGAATAAAATTATAATGTTAAAGCTTATTTACCTTGGTGGAAGGCAGAAGAACACAAAAATAAGCCATTTCTTTAAAAAATGATGTTTTTTTTTCTTCCGAGTTGTGCTTACATTTTCATTATACCTATAACAGCACGTCATTAAGAAAAGTGATAATTGATTTGCCGTGAAAGAAAAATAATGACCAAAGCAGCTTCTTTGCTGTCAGCCCCCTTGTACTCCAAAACATAATGTTCATTTTGAAATATCATGGCTAATCCAAAAAATATACAGCTACACAGAAAAACAACATCAGTTCCAAATATGAATACATGATCTGCTACTTAATATGTCAGTGTATTTGTCAGGTTGATAACATTAGGCTCTGCGGCATTCAATCCTAAGCCTTGCAATATTTGAAGTCTGATATTGTACCTCACTAAATTTAATACATGGGCCTCAGTAATGGAGGGAATCACGTTAGCACTTGGCAGTTTGTTATGCTGTATAAAATTGACTACCCTGCAAATACAATAGCGATCGTAAAAACGGTGGTCAGCAGAGGGGGTGTAATGCATTTTGGAGGTTTCCGTAAAGGTCCAGATGAAATTTATTGAGATTTTTGCCATTTGGGTGATGATCAATAGAGCCGGGCTAATAATTTGTTGTGAGGACGTTCTCCCGGGATATGACATTTTGCTGAGAAACTTTGGAAATTCAGAGAGTAGACTAAAAGATGATGCTGCTCTAGTATATATAACCGTCAAAGACTTTCACATCACTCTGAGGGAGGATTTACAGTGACGGTGATTACTTCTTCAGGCATCTAGGATGTGGCGTACTCAATTATTGATATGTTCTCATGCATTTCCCCGTTTGGACTCACAATCATTTGATTGCATTGCTGTTTCAGCCCAGGGTTTTGTGGTAGGTTTGTGTTTAATTTCATTCACAGTTTCCAACTTGCTATTTTCTTAATTATGTCATTGATTTCCACTCCTCCCCACCCCCGCCACCGCTCCCCCCTACCCCCGCCCCTATCCAGAAAATGATCTTCTTTGAAGAAAACAAAAGCATTCCTGTTAGCCTCCATTCACATCCACAGAGCCTACTTAGAAACCCTGACCATTAAGACCACTTTTCTTGTTGTGTCGCAGTTGTGGGTGTACATGGCTTGTGTGCTAAATTTGCAAATGGGGCTTCTGAGTTAGAGGAGTACGTGACATGGAGATAGTGTTTGTGATCGTTACAGTTTTAATGCACATATGTCAGGGGACCTGTTAAATCACCATGAGGCAGCATTCTCTTGCTTTATGGTGGTTGCTGTGGAATTTATCTTTTTTTTCAATTTTGATTAGCTGCATTCCAAGGGAGATGAATTATCCGATCTTCACAAAGTTGGATTCCTCTGCTGACGATGCAGAGATATCATTCACAGGGGGGAAAAACAACAAAATAAAGAAGACTTTAGGGGTCTGCGTTTACAGGATAGGCTTCCTATATGCCCATTTTAATGTCCGTACTGTGAGTACAAGTTTCAATTTGAGTGTTTGTTTATTTCCCTAACTACCACATTGTTCTATTTCCTTGTGGTATTTCATTAATCTGACCAATTAAGTTTCAGCCTGTTCTCCTAAGTAATTTTTGTTGTTTTGGTGGTGGCGTTTGGATTTGTGTGATAAAGGAACGTGCTGCGTGCATTGGTTTACAGAGACTCAGATGACGTGTAGGGGGGTGGAAATCTGTCAGCACTCTGCAGAATGAACACGGAGACTAGGCACAGAAGAACAATTTATTTTCACTGAGCACGCACAAAGTAAGATTTATGGCTCTGCATCTCCGATGACATTTCTTACATTGTTACTGAGCTACAGCAAATTAAAGGGATCTGTGAATACTAAGGGGTGTGTTTTTGTAATGAGGGAAAAGAGACAGAGCAATAAGAAGATAATTAAGGTAACAACTTGTGAAAAATTAAAGCGTTTCCCTCTTTCATTTTTGAATCTCTGAGCATAAACTTTGTAGTTGTTAATTTAATTGCTGCTGTTCGCTGCATCCCTGAAGAATATTGAGGATTAATCATCTGGTTCATTCCAACAAGAGATAAGGCCTAAGTGAATTGAAATTTTACCAATTTAACCCCGTCTTCCTCCTAATATGACATGATTAACATTTTTCAATTAACAACATGTAATTATTCTGAAGGCCTCGTTCCACTTCCCTCCGTCTTTCTGGCTATAGATGTGCCTTTTCAGGTGGTTTGGATCTAGAATAACTCAGAGAAAGCTCTGTTTGTTCTATTTTTGTATCTGGCACACGTGTTCAACTGCATTAGGCCTTTGGAATTGCCTTTTGATCTGGAAATAAGCATCCGTAACAGTTGCGTGCATTTTTGCTTGTGTGCACTTTCTGTGAATTGTAGCACTGCTCATTTCAAACCCAAGAAGTAACACGGTGTTGCTGGAGCAATATTTGTGACTGAACCGAGTGAGAGACTAAATGCCTTCAAGGTGAGAATTTCGGAGGTAGAGACTGCCTGAAAATGGTTTTCCGTGGCAAACGGGAAGACATTAGGACTGAGGAGAGCCTGGCATTTCCAGGGAACAAAGTCTCATTCTCCCGAGCTCACCAGTGCGGTAGCCAGCAGCTACGGGGGGCTATTTGCATCTACATTCACTGCAATTAAACAGAATTTAAAATGTAGTGTCGCAGTCATGCAAGCCACATTTCACTGGTCCCATGTGACCAGCGACTGCCATATTGGACAGCATAGATATAGAGCATTTCCACTGTCACAGAAGGTTCTGCCAGACAGCACTGGACAAGAGGATAGTTATCAAGTGAGTGAGGGCTTAGAACTTATCAGGATATGCTAAGTCCTGAAATGGTAGGCAGAGGTTGATTTCTTTCTCAAGTGAAGTCCACTGTTGGCCTGCCCAGAGACAACAGGAGGGTTTCACTCTGGTCCTTTTTGCTTCTCCTCATGGTCAGTTGGCCACACCTGGTCACAATAGTCCTGCCTCCCTGCAAAGGGGCTTGTACTTCAGTCTTCTGTGTGCCCATTGAGCTCTAACTTATTATTTTTTACTACCATGTACTGTTTGATCCCTATTTTACAAATGAGAGGCTGAGGGCCCAGAGAGGTTAAATAATGCGTCTGAGATTAAATCACTAAGAAGCGATAGAACAGGGCCCACATATATCTGAGACTAGCCACAAAGTCTCATCTTCACCCAGCTGTAGGGACTCCTCTGGTCCCTCCTGGGAAGCCATCAGAGGATTTCTGGCTTTGGAAAACCTAGTCTGACCTCCACAAAGAACTTGGAGGAAGCTAAGGGACAGTCATCTCAGTTAAAAGCCTGCTACATGACAACAGTGACTTAACCCACCAAAGAGGTAATGGTAGGAAACCAAGGCAGGGAACATGATAGACAGTTCCCCACAAGATACCTAGCGTGGAAATTCTTAGAGAGTAAGGATCTGTTTCATCTTCAATTTAATGTGCACAGGCTCAACAACTGTTTTGGAGAGAGGACTCAGGCTTATTTCTATTAAGTATCTGTTAAATACCAGTCCTATTCTATATTTTGGCTTTCTCTGTATTAGCTAATTTAATATGCAAAACATCTAAGTGAGATAGCTTTTCTTTTCTCTTTTCTCATGGCTTTAAAGATGAGGAAATGGAGGTGAGAAAATTTAGGAAACTTACCTAAGGCCACCTAGCGGAAGAGCTGAGATTTTAACGAGGGAGTCTGTGTGCAAAGCCAACAGTCTTCCTGGAGAAGAAAGCATTGTTCAGAGAGAAGGATGACTCAGGGGTTTGAAGCAAAGCCCTGTGATGGAGGATGGTGATGGAGGATGCACCATTGACTCAGAGAGGGTCATCAGATAAAGCTAATCGAAAGGTTAGGATGTAAGCAACAGACGTGGCAGGGAACACGGAAAAATGGATGCTGAAGTCAAGAGAGATTCTAAGATTGCTGAGAGAGGATACGAAAAGACAAAATAGAGGCTGCACGTGGGGTCTTTGGGGATAAGACTTGGTGAAAAAGGCCAAGGATTTTGGCGTTGGACAGTCTTCCGTGCATCTCGACTTTGTCACTTTGTGGCATGGGCAAGTCACGTAACCTTTCTGGGACAACATGCTCTCATGGGTGATGTGGAGGAAAGGACACCCAGAGAAGTGGATGCTGTAAGGATTAAAGGAGAGAAGGCATGTGTGAATCTATGCCCACAATTGTCTCAGTTGTGCAAGAAGGAGAACATTTCTGTGTTATTTTAAAACAAGGTTAATTTTATCCTCATCCCCAATTCCACTTTACGGGCAAGAAATGCAACCTTTCTTATGCAAAGGATCCAGGCTGTTACCTGCTACCTAAACAAGTGAGGGTCAGAGGGTGGACCCTGGCTGACCATTACCTCGTTTGTTTCTCAGATAACCCAGGCTACATTTCTTCAGCCATAAGCTTCTACCCCAGAATTGGTAGATACTGGAACCACATACCCATTTGCCATTGGAGGTCTCTGATGCTCACGAAACTGTAGGCTTTGGTCCTCTTACCATTGTCTGGGAGTCTCTGTTATAATGTGCATGACATCTCTTTCCTTCTCTGTCTCTCCTTCTTTCTCCTCTCCCTCTTCTTCCTTTCTTCCTTCTTTTCTCTCTCCTCCTGTCTTCCTGTTTCCATCAGAGATACTCCCTTATTTTTTAGGCAGAACATGCAGCGTAAGTACCTTGAAAGGCTTTTGGAAAGCAAAAGGTCCTTATACGTATCACTGCCTTTCTTCCCTGTGTAGCTTTATCCCTCCCATTTCCTCATCTTGAAACCATTCCCATTTCCTCATCTTGAAACCAGAAACCAAATGGGTCCTTTCGACCTGTCTGAGTGACTAAAATGGAAGGAGAAAGCGCAGAGGGAAGAAAAAACAAAACAAAACCAAATACCTGCCTCCAGATTTGCAAAATACCCGGTGTGGTGCCTGGCATGTTATATGTACTGAGTAAAAGGTAGGGGTAACTTCCCCTAGTGCTGTTTTTACTGGCAGTGGTTAGGAGAGGAACAGCAACATGAGTAAATCAGGGACCATTTCAGGTGAGGGCTTTGGCTAAGGAGCAAATGAAGGGCAGAGTTTCAAGAATGTTGGAATGGTGAAAATCATAGTCTGTTAAGAGGTGAGAAACAGTGAGAAATAAATTGATTGGGTCTGAAAACAAGGAATTCATGGTTAGCCTTTGGGGGTGGGGGGCTTCTTCACTTGAGCGTGGAGAAACCAGCATCTAGGAGTGCACAAGTGATGATGAAGAGAGGGCACAAAGTGGGGGCGGGCAAGCTTGTGGATGTTCTGGCTGTGCAGGAAGGGGAGGGAAAGATGGCACCCTGAAAAGAAGGTTTTGGTTGCAGACCAGACGCCTGAGTGCAGATGGCAGTTGGGCACAGAGATCCTGGGACAGGTGGCTGCCCGATATTAGGCGATTGGAAAGGTTAGCCAGAGGAAGCTCCTCCTTGCCTCAGTCTTCACTCGGGCTCTCCCCTCTGCCTGGAACCCTGTCTCTGTCTCTTTGTCATTCACTGGTTGGTAGGTGCCTTCTCCTTTTTACCATTTATTTAAAATGCCATCTCCTCTTCACTTTCTCTTAACCATCTTTCCTGACCATCTAATTTACATACTTCCCTCTTCCTACTCTAGTCTGATTCTAGGACCTTCATTATTTTCTTTACACTGCTTACCGCAACTTGCAATTACATATTCATTGCTCTGTTGTCTATCCTTCCAACTAGATAAATACATGAGTAAGGAAGCCCTGTCTGTTTAATTCATTGACAGTTATCCATGACCTGGCACATGGTAGGAACTTAATGATTTTTTTGATGTATGGATGAATACATCAGTGAATTTGGGGGCATCTTTGTAGACACTTGTTTGTAATTTTCTGAATCAACAGTTCCCATCTAAAACCCTTAGAGCAGAATATCTTAGTGCTATAGCCCATGCAGTAATTATTGAAATTAGAAGTAGACAACTGGAGACTTGGATTGGTAGATACTTATCGAAAGGTAGCACTGCCCTTTCCAACATGTTTCCTTAGTGGGCTTCATAATGGATTTCAAAAAGTCACACATCTTGAAGGATTGTGAGGAGCAGGGTTCCATGGAGTTCTTTTGTGAAATGCTTTGATAACACACTGGCATTTCCAAAAGGGGATCAAGGTATGGTTTCTAAGGTGAAAGTGGGAGAGAGAAGGAGGGAGTGAGGATGAACTTCAGGTAGAAGGAAGGATGAACCTCCTTCTGCTTTATAGGGCTCTGCAGGAAGCTACCCACAGCAAACCCTGGAAACCCCCAATGATTATCTCTGGTGGTTTCTCATCCATGAGTCATGATGTTCAGCGTGGCTCTGGCTTTATGGGACTGGTGTGTCTAGACTTGCAGTGGGTTGGGGAGGGAGTAGGAGGATCCTTGTGAGGAGACTAGGAAATAGTCAGTGGGTGTTAGTTCTGGGCTCAGATTGCTTCCTATCCTTTATTGTCTGGAAACTCAGAGAGCTAATTGCAGGGCATGTATTCACATTCAATATTTATTCATTTCACTGCACCCACAGGATGCCAGACACAGTACTTGGTTCTGGGAATATAATGCTGACCAAGACAGATCAGGTCCCTGCTCTGATGGACCTCAGAACACAGCTTGGTAGACAGTATACCTTATCCGATGATTATTTAATGGAAGTTTTGAGGGATGCTGTAAGAGGAAGTATATAGGCTTCAGTGAAAGTAAAAGCATGGAGATATAATTCTGCTGGAGGTAGTCAAGATCATTTTGGGGGGGGGAGGGTAGTATTTATGACTCTCCCTGACCTGATAAAGGACCACACATGTTAATAAATATATTATGGCCACTTGTACTTCGGATGAGTTAAATGAATCTAATTTTAGGATTACCAAATTAAAATAGGCTATTATAGTCTTCCTGGATCCCCACTTGTCCTGTCTCAACATTTAATTGTGTAGCAAGTCCTAACCCAGCTTCTCCTCTCCATCCCCACTGCCAGTCACCTGGTGCAAGCCACCATCAGCTCTTTGCTAGGTGACCACCCTGCCCTTCTACCTGGACACCTTGCTTCCACTCGTGCCTGTCCTCCATGCAAGCAACCAAAGTGGCCTTTTAAAGTCATAAATCCCATCATATCACTCACCCCCTTAAAATGCTTCAGTGGGTTTCCATTTCACTTAGGAGAAAGTCCAGACTTGTTGCCATGCCCATAAGGCAAGAGCCAGCTCCTGGGTCCCTCTTTGACTTCATTTCTTGTCACTCATCCACGAACTCCCGGCCTCCACTCTACCTGCCTTACAGGTCCTGGAACATGGCCAGACTTTTTCTACCTCTGAGTAATTGTACTTGTTTTTCTCAGTAGTGTTCTCTGCATGGCAGGCTCTTTCAGAACCTTTGGTCTCTACCTCAGTATAATTTCACTATTGGGGTTTTCCCTTATCTGCTCACTTTCTCTGTTATCAATCAAAACACTTTGATTCATAACCGAACATTACCTTGTTTACATATGTGTGCTCTTACTGTCTGTCTCCCCTGCTTAGACTATTGCATTTGGGCAGGGACCACCTCTTACTGTTTGTACATTATATTCTCAGTGACTTATGCCATTTGGGGAACATAAGATTGCTTTAAAAAAGTGTTGAATGAGTGAATAAATAAGTGAAAGAATGAAAATGGTCAACCCCAAGTAATTTTCTTTACTTTTCCTTCCTTTTCCTTAATATCATCTGGTAACACATTTGAAGAGTATTTTACTGTGAGAATCCATTTCTGTCTATGATATAGCTGGTTTCTGACCCTTGAGATAAAACTCCAGAATTGGAACTAGGTGGCAGAGAGTGCTTTAGGAGAGGTAAAATTTGTCATTAGTATTATTGTTTATGTGTCCAGTGTCCTTCATATTTTTCCCTTTATATAGCATTTGACATTTGCAAAATGTTTTCCATTTATTTTTATGTATGGGAAAGCAAAAAGCTGTACGTGATTTTTTTCAAGTGAGCATAAAGGCAAGACATCTGAATCAGGGTGATATTTGTGTCTTGATCGGGACAAATTAAAATAGAGACAGAGACAAAGAGAGACAGAAAGACAGAGACAGACAGACTGAGTGGAACAATGACAAAGAGAAACGGGGGGGGGGGGAGGAGAGAGAGAGAGAGAGAGAGAGAGAGAGAATAATGTATCAAGCAGCCTTTCAGCCCTCACCCCACCCCAACCCAGCTCTCAGGGAAAGAATAGCCATTGCAGAAGGGTGTAAACATTAAACGACCCAAGAAAATGCGAAATGGTGTGGGGTGTGAGATTTCTTTATTAGTCAATTTAAAATAAAATGTGGCTCAGTAATTTAGAATGTGTCTGGAGTCAAGCAGAAAATTAGCCATATTCACATGTGCTCCCCCCTCCCCCCGAAGGCAGTGGAAGCACCAATAAAAATAAAAATAACAATACCTTGTATTTATGGGGTAGCTTTCTCCCAGAGCCTCTTCTCACTCACCCTTTTTATCTTTTCTGTGCCCTTGGAGGCAAGCAAGGACCTGGAGCCTGGGAATTCGGTTCTACAAATATCATCCTCATCAAGAAAATGTCTTAAAAGATCTTCATTCAAACATCCATCCTTTCCTTTGTTTGTTTATTCATTTATATTATTCCACAGCATTTATTGAGCATCTATTGTGTATCAGGCACTATGGTAAGTCTGTGCAGGGTGGTGTGCAGCCTGTGACGTGCTTAGTAATAGCCCCGCCCCCAGGATCTAACAGAATAATGTTTACAGACATTGGCACAATTCTGTTAGTTTTTCCTGAACCAATCATGATTTTCTTTAAAGTGTGGTCTTGTCTTCCGAACATTCCTATTTGGGTTCGTGGGTGCCCTTGAATGGCTTTAAAGTCTGAGTTCAGGGTTGATTTGTGTGTAAAGTGACCCTTTGGGGGAAAAAGTCTGCATAGGAATTGTCATCTGATAGGTAAGCTGGTGAATATCTCTTTGGTTTGCTAAGATGATTGATTGTTTTAGGAATGGCAGGCATCGACTCCCTTTCTGATCTTGGAGATATCCTCATTTTGAGAGTCTCAGAATCCTTAGAGTCTATTGAAAGCCAAGATACTTCTCCTGGAGAAATGGGTATACGCATAAAGGCCCAGCATTTTGCACCATTACTCAGGGCCCACAGTTTCCGAAACCCATTCTTGATCCCTGGTCACCAGGTTAAAAGCTCCTGATACAGATGAATCTAGACCTATTTAAAATTCCTCATGTGGACATTTAGGGTGCAGTGGAGAGTGTCTTTAAATGATGGCGTCACTCCACATGGCAGCCTCCCCCCTCTTTCCCCGGATAGACTCCCACCCACTTACATCCGAGAAAATAAAATGTTTTCCTGCATCACTATGAAAAAGAGCCTTAAATCAATAGCAAATCAAGCCACGGAGTAAAAGAGTCTTTATGGCCCGAGAAGGTGATTTCTGAAGGTTGCCATTTAGCAGCATTGGGTTTGTGTCTCCCTGGGGGTCTCCAGTAGCAGAGAGCCTGTGCCCTCCTCAGAAGTCACCCCCTTCCTGCCTCCTCCAGCGGAGGTCAGGGGGATGAGGATTCTGGATGAGTCAGCTCGCATCTGTTCCTCTGAGGGCTTTTTCTCAGCAAACCCCAGGTCAGATGGGGCTGGATGGCTCATTCAGTACCAACCGTGGACACCCATCCTGCTCTAGATGTAGGTGTGTGCAGGTCTTAGAATGGGTTTCCTAAGCCAGGGGACCCCCCACTCCCACCCCTTTTTCCTTTGCCACCCTTCTTTAGAGGGAGTTCAGGTCTTCATATCAGGGAGTGGTTGCCATGTTTTGGTTTTCCTGGCTTATGTTAGTGAGACTATTTAGAAGCCGAGTCCATTTTGTGATTGCCTAATAGCTGAGTTTGAGCTTATCTGAGCTCTGCTGCAGATCTTGACATAAGCAAACACCAGTGTATCTTTGAGCTTGATGTATCCCAGGAGCATGGCCCCATGTTGGGAAGACATAGGAATATGTCTACATCTCTCTCTGTCTCTCGCTCTCTCTCCACACCTAGTCCCTCTCCCTGGCTTACCCATATGGCTGGTCTGGTTCTCAGAGGCCCACATCCCCTCAGGTCCCCAACCCCCACGTAGCACAGCAGCAGTGGCCAAGTACTTGCCTCCATCACTATGTGGCAGCCACTGCTTTCTTCATCCCCTCTAAGCGTCCCCTCTCCCCATCTGCTTGCTACTGTGTGATTACCTGGCTGGGGGCTAAGAGTGCTGTAAATAAAACTGCTAACTCCCCATTCTTCAGGCTGTTCCAAAGTGGGGAAGAAGATTTCAAATGAGATTCACGTGTTGGAGCCCATCTGGCTGGGAGAGGGGCATGGCATACCATAAAGTACCCCAGGGCACCAACTTCTGGTCCTCATTCAAGCTACTTCCCCATCTCCCCTGAGACCCTGAGACTCGGCCTGACACCCTGTCTGGTAACTCAAATGTCATGTATTGAAATCCCAAGTTTCTCTGACACTAAAAATGATAGCTCTGTTTGCTTATAACGTATCTTGCTTTTGAAAATGTGCTTGCAGTAAGGTCTTCCTGGGCAAAGGCAGAGAAGGGCAGTGTCTGCAGGCCTGGCTGAACCAGCTGACCCCCTTACCCACCCACCCGCTCTTTTACCCCGGTGAAGTCTGGCTTGCTGGTGACTATGAATGAAAATGGGCCTTGGCTTTCTGATACTAGAGAGGACTACACTGCATAGGCCATTGGGGTCAACTTTTGTATTTTCTCCAGCTCTTCTCGAGCTCCTCATTGTAACAAAGCAAGAGCAATGCACCTTTGACATAAAGCTTGCCCCTCATCATTCCAGAACCCCTGCATCTGGCAGAGATACTACAGAGAATAATGCCCTCCATGGAGCAGTGTTTGTAGTGGAAATTTGCATTCTACTTTATCATGGATCTTCATGTTATTCGAAAGCCTGCCTGAGATCTCCACTGTGATAGGTGTGGTGTGTATCATACAATATAGTATTCTATTAATTCACCAGCCAGGAGCCATAAAGTGAATGTTTTAGAAGCCAAAGTGCCTCCCCCCAGCCACCACCATCACCTCCACCTTGCCATCAGTGCTGTTGCTATCGGTGATTACATAGTTTGTTCCTCGGGAGAAATCTGCTCAAACAGCACTTTGGGTTTGACAGCAAACAAGTAGAACCACAGAGTCCGTGACTTGTTGCAGGACGTCCACGGAAGCCATTACTGGAATAAGGCCGAAGGTGTGATGAGGAGTGGGAATGGTGGGAATATTTTTCTGAGTAACTTTCCAAGGAGCGGTTTCCACTTGAGCACCTTGCAGTCGTGGAAGGTATGCAAAGGGTGAAACCTGTCACTGCAGAATCAGAGGCCAAGTGAAAAGGTTGCTCTTAAGCAGATGGCCAAGGATTGATGGACACAGCTGATCACAGCTAGTCCAAGGAAATGAGGCAGTGTCAATGGAGAGAAATCCAAGAGTGCTGGTTCTCAGCCCTAATTCACAGGATCAGATCTTTAGACCTTGTAGTGCCTGGACTCCGTCAGACCAACAGCTACGATGACAGCAAGACGTTTATTACAAATGGGTGAGAGTTAAAGTTACCCTAGATACTGTCGAGAGGAGTCTCTCTCTTTTTTTTTTAAATTATCCTTTCAAGAAAACCCCAAGAAGGTTTATCTATAGAGGAGTCTGGATCTCAGCAACTATACAGGCTATTACAGAATGAATTTTTTGCATCCACTTATCCTGCCCCTCTCTTTTATTTTTGCCTTGTCTCAAGTTCCTCTTTTACATATTTTAACACCTCTTTTGTTGTGTGCGTCTCTACCTCAGATCCTTTTTGGACACCGACAGGAGGCTGTACACATTTAGTGTTTTAAGGCTGCAGTGCCCAGGTCCCTGGGCAGAAAGCATAGCTGTTTGATCGAGAGTGGAGATTTTCCCAGTTTGATTTTCTAACGACTCACCCTTTCCCTTGTACTTGTGATAAATTCCAGTTGTATAGTTTAAGTGGTCATTGAATAGATGTGCTGCTCTGCTGTCTACAGTTTTAACATGCTTGAATGATCTCAAAATGAGGCGATCGTTTGAGCAGAAACCCGAAGAGGCCTGGGAGGCAGAGCCTGCCTGAGACTGATCCTGAGTCCAGCAGCCCCAGGCACTTGCCTGCAGACAGGCTCTGAGTAGGTTTGTACCAGAGTGACCCATGGGTCACCTTTTTCAATCCCCCTCCTTCTTGCAGGACTCAGCCAGATGACTCGGCATGTGCCTAAAATCATTCAGTCTGATGCCTTTTTGTTGAAAGAGGCATCAAGATAGAAATAACCTGGAGCCATAGAATTTTGCTATTTTGTGTCTTGATAGATTTCTTCAAGGTCAGAGGCCTTCTGGTCTACCTGCCCTCCACTTGGCTATTACTTCTTTCTGAAAGAGTCCCTTCCTCGCAGCGGGGAATGGTCTTTGAAGACCCAGGTTTATGGAGATGCAAGAGAGAAACCAAGTCTTGGGAGTCATCTCCTGCAGTGCAGTTTTCTCAAACCTCCACCTTTATATCTGACCCAGAACCAAGGCTGCCGGACTTCCTGGTGCTGTTTATCTGGTAGCAGTTGCATGGTGGCTGTTTGCCTGTTAAGGAGTTGGAGATAGTCACATCACCTAAGACTCAGGGTGAAGAGTCAAGTCTCTGGGTTTTATCTCCCGATAATCACAAAAATATAACTCTTGATTCCCTGCTGCATTCCCGTTGTGGGGTCTTTGGTTAAGACCACTAACATCCCTTGCATGGATTGGCACAGCCTCCCTGTGGTCCTTTCCTTCCCCTACCACACCCTCTCTCCACTCCATTCTGTCAGGTGCAGCCCTAGGGATCTTTTCATCAGTAAAACCTGATTGTGTCACTTTCTACTGAAGGCTGCTCGAAGGCCAGCTGTGGCTCTCAACAGAGAGCATCTCTTCCTGACACATCCCTTCTCATGTGGCCACTATGCACCTTCGTGTATCTATACTCCAACTGCATCAGGTAACTTGTTGTTCCCAGAATATGCCATGTTTTTCTTATGCCCTCACCTTTATACACACAGTGTTTCCTCTGCTGGGACCATTCCTTACTTCTGTTCTGCCCCCCCCCCCACACACACACTTTTTTTTTCCCCCTGTCATTAAAGAATCCAGCAGAGATTTTAAATCTTATGGGAAGCTGTCTGTGAATCTTCTGCCCCAGGCTGAGTTGCCTGCCCTTCTCCTTTTCTTCCCTTGTGTTTATTCCAACTCAGAGGGTTTTCTTGGTCTATTGACGCTTGTTATTCAGTAGCCTCTCTCTGTTAGTACAGGCACACCTGAAAGACAAGGACTGTGCTTTATTTACCTAGGAGCTGGTGACAGTTTAAATGCAAGGGAAAGACTTCCTATTTGTGCAGCCTTGACTATGTCCCTTAATTCTTCCTGGTTCTCTTGTTTTGTCTTCTTTATTGCTTACATATTAGGCTAGGGCCCACCCTGCGCTAATGCCCCATGATTTGAGGAGATTATTTGTGAACATCATAAACCTAAATCGGTCCCTAGGCTGTATTTGAGAGCTGCTGATTCACACTACATTGTATAAAGTCACAGGCATAACAACTTCTACCCTTACTAGCACTCAGTGATGATAATAGCAATTCTATAAATGATCACACTATGGAGAAAGTAAGGAATGGGCTGTTTGATCAACTCATAGAAGGTGGTCTCTCTGTTAGACTACATTGCTCACTTCCAGGCTGTTTCCTTCTCCACTCACCACTTAATTCTTTACAACTCTTAACTCCTCCAAAAAGAATTATTAAAAGGTGCAGGAATGTTATGAAGGAGATAAATCAAAGATTATTTGGATATCAGCTGTTAACTTTTTGCTTCTTACTTGGAAAAAAAAATAGAGCCAGCAGTGTGCACTGGAGCATGTGTGGGTTATTAATAATTTACTCAATCTATTGATGCTTGTTAATTGCAGTAGCTGAGAAAAGTTAGTTAATGATGTGCCTGCTTGCACCACATTATAATTATGATGGTAGTTCCCCTATTATTAGGGCTGAGTAGGTGTTCCCATTAGAAACCTTAATTTTCGAGCTGATTGTCTTAGCCATTTTAAATTACATTGGGCCACATCTTGGCAGACACTTTCTGAAAGCAGATGTATTTCTTTCCGAAATTATTTTCATGGTAGCACAGGAGTTTTCTCCCTCAAATGACAGAGACTGGAGAGTGGGTTCAATTTGCAGGAACTATTTTGTTAAGCCCCAACCAGCATTCCAGCATTGTCATGCATGAAGTTGTTAGAAGGAAAGATTTTTGTTGACCCAAAGGCCTTCTTGGCTACAATCAGACCTCTTTGGGAAAGCAATGTTTTAAAAAGTCAGCCGTAGAATGGGAGGCTGGTCACACCTTTCTTGCCTTCACGTGGATTCACCAGAACACTTTTTATTGCACATGACAAAAATTAAACTACAACAGATTTAATCTTGTTTTTTTAATGATGAGATTTATTGGCTCATGAAATTAGGAATCCAAAAGATATATTTTCGTCAAGTAGGGCTGTGTCCGGGGCTTCAAATAATGTTACTAATAGTATGTCTCTTCTCCATCTTTTGACTTCCTTCTGAGTGTTGATTTCATTCTTGAGCAGATTTTCTTCATGTGGCCAATTGTAGCCTTCAGGCTACATTCCTAACAGCTTATGTTTTGAAGCAAAACAACATCTTCTCTCTTCTCGCTTCCATATATAAAATTAGAGTGGTATCAACTCTGTTTGGTTTACATCCTCATTCCTGAACTGAACCCTGGGGCTAGAGGAAGAGAGAATTCTGATTTCCAGTCAAGACCATGTATCAATAACAGTAGCACAGGTGGGGTGTGCCTGGCATTTACTAAGCCCACCACATGGAAAGCACTCTATCAGCGGAAAGAGAAATGTTGCTACCAGAAGAAATAGGGAAGAGATGATGAGCCAGAAACAGAATGTGGACTTGTGCTCCACAGGTGTATATACTTCCTCATCTCATCCCTTGGCTGACCTGATGGCTAAAGAATGTTGCCATTAACTCTTCATACACATCATAGTTCAAAACCCCATTAAAGCTCTCATCTCAACTTTGAACTATAGCTTCTTTAAAAATGGTGCCCATAAAGTCTGATGCTACCAAATAGCTGGTCATGCAGCCTTGGTAAAGATGAGCCGTAAGGTCTTTAGATTCCATTTGCATCCTTTCCAGTAGTCTCTGTATTGTGCCAGTGTCATCAAAAAGACACAAGTCTGGTGTATGTACATGTCAGTGAGAAGGAATTAATTTCACCTTGGAAATGCAGCGTGAGACAAACAAGTTGTGTCCTGGTTAGTTCAGGTCCTAGAAGAAAAAAAAAAAGAGGTTTAGATGAGTTCTTTATGGGGTATGAACATGAGATTTTATGTCCAAACATGGAGGACCATTTTTCCCTCCCCAGAAGAGACCACAGACAGTGAGCAGCACAGAGCCTGCCATGAAGGAAGTTAATTTTTTGGAAGACAATAAAGGACCTATAATAGGCATATATAGTTTCTGAGAACAGATGTAATCTGGGCAAGGAGTGGCCATTATCACTGCATGAAGCCTATTTATTTTTATCCAGAGCATGTCTATTTATGATTCTGATATTTTGTGTTTAGTTATCATTTGGTTAAGTAGATAGAAACATGACAGAGTTTAATAATTTGTACAAAACTTGTCTTTGTATGTTACAATCTGAGAGAAAAACAAAAGGAGCTGAATTTCCTCCTTCCTTCCTGTTATGAATATATCTGTGTCACTTGGTGGACAGAAACATTTTTTCATTCTGCAATAACTCAACTTTGGGGCTGGGTAAAAACCTCTCTCAAATGCATATCTGGAGGCATGGGTCAAAATCTCCTGAACTTTCCCGTGTCTATTGATTGAAATAAATCAATAAACATGATCTGGTTTAGTCTCTATGGCCAAACTATAAATGCAATCTTTTATTTTAGTCTTTCTTCCCCATCCCATGTTCCAGGAAAACTCTGACTTAAGGACAGAGGACATTTATTGGATAGAAGGGGTATCTACTTTATTGTTATGCTTGTTATCAAATAGTCATTTTTAGGGGAAAATACTGTAAGTTTCCCCCAAGAATGCAGTCATCAGATGCTTTTGCTCTTGATACCAAGGGGAAGGAGACAGATGTAAATTATCCTAGTTAGGCATTAAAGCTGATAAAAACATCCCTTCTCAAATAAGGAGAATGGAAATAAAGAGACAAAAACATTCTATTGACATCTCTGTGGGTTTACTTTTCAATTTATACATCACTGCCATCATTGTTGCTGCTTCCATTATTAATATTTTAACAGCAGATTTGCTTAAATATTCTGTCAGAATATTTAATGGTCTAGATTTTGTAGGAAAAACTTTATAGATAGAAAAGCACTCCAGATTGATTTGCAAGATTTATTTTATCATCCAGAAATCATCCACTGAGTACCTACTGTGTGCCCAGTTACGTGAGATTAAGAGATAAATAGGGTCAAGTCACTACCTCGAGGGTTTCCAGTCAGAGGAATATGTGCTATAAACCTACAAACAGTTGCACACTATTGCACTGTAAAGGAGGCAGGTGAAAAATACCATACGTGGAAGACCATATGGTGGAAGCCATCTCTCTCCTCCAGGGAGATTAGAAAAACTACAACTGGGGGCATCTGGTGACTCAGTCGGTTAAACGTCCAACTTCAGCTCTGGTTATAATCTCGCGGTTTGTGAGTTTGAGCCCCGTGTTGGGCTCTGTGCTGACAGCTCCCAGCCTGGAGCCTGCTTTGGATTCTGTGTCTCCCCCCCTCTCTGCCCCTCCCCTGCTTACACTCTGTCTCTCTGTGTCTCTCAAAAATAAATAAACGTCAAAAAAAAAAAAAAAAAAACAACCTACAGCTGAAGTGCGTGGCACACATTTTATGCTGATATGGGAGGGATCCTTAAAATGAGCCCCATAATGGAGAGACCCTGAGATCTTTCTTTTGACTTATTCCAGAAGAGCTCATTGGCCTGCATACCTTCAGTGGTGGGACTGCCTCACAAAGCAGTCACTTGTACAAGGCTTTAATTGTTAGAAGTTCTGCCTTATGTTAGATTGAGCTGAACACCTACTCTCCTTAGAGTAGAAGAAGGCATTTTGAAAATATTGAGGATAGGGGCGCCTGGGTGGCGCAGTCGGTTAAAAACGTCCGACTTCAGCCAGGTCACGATCTCGCGGTCTGTGAGTTCGAGCCCCGCGTCAGGCTCTGGGCTGATGGCTCAGAGCCTGGAGCCTGTTTCCGATTCTGTGTCTCCCTCTCTCTCTGCCCCTCCCCCGTTCATGCTCTGTCTCTCTCTGTCCCAAAAATAAATAAACGTTGAAAAAAAAAATTAAAAAAGAAAATATTGAGGATAAACAAATCATTGTAAGCAAATGGTAACAGATAGTCATAAAAGTTAGTTTGGGAACTTGGCGGACTCTTTGCCTTCAAGTGTGTGTGCGTGTGATACATACACACGTGCACATGTTTACATAAACCGTATGTAATATTAACCGAACATTACTATTGGATAGACATTTTACCAAATGCTCTATAGGTATTATCTCATTTAATATTTTCAACAACCTTATCAGGTAACAACTTTATATATCCCATTTTATAGGTGGGCAAACTAGGATTCGAGTTTGCTAAGTTGGTGAAATTTACATAGTGAGTGGTGGAGAAGAGTTACTTTAACTCTACTTTAAATAACTTTAGTCTCAAAAAAATGAATCGTCTTGAATAAAGTAGGTTCAATACAATAGGAGTTGCTATAGAGCTGAAATATAGTGTGTGTGTGTACGTGTGTGTGTGTGTGTGTTTATGATATTAATGCAAACTTTCCAGAACCTCTTGTTTTTGAAAGATCAACGATTATTCTCAACATGCACATCTTTGAAAAGGCTGAGCACTATCATGATGTGTATGTTCTTTTTAAAAAATATTTATTTTTGAAAGAGATAGAGTGTGAGAGGGGGAGGAGGAGAGCTGTCGGCACAGAACCTGACCTAGTGCTCGAACTTATGAACCATGAGATCAAGACCTAAGCCAAAGTCAATAGCTTGACCGACTGAGCCACCCAGGTGCCCTGATATGTACATTTTTAACAACCAATGCTGAAACAAAGTGTGGGGATTTGTTTTTCCTAAAGATTCTGAATGAGTGAACTTTAAAACATTAAAGGGCTTTATTGAGCTATATATACACATATGTACATACGTACATACATATGTGTATATATACACATGTATATATACACACACTCACATACAGAGAACTGTATATATTTAATGTAATGAGTTTGGACATATACATACACCTGTGATACCATTGCTACAATCAAGGTAATCAACATATTCAACTCTATTCAGAATGTCCTGTGTCCCTTCATTGTGTATGTGTGTGTGGTGGGGTAATAGTCACCAAGAGTCACCCTCTTCCCAAACTATGAAGAACTTACTTTAGAACTTAGTCGTCTAGTATAACTAAAGCTTTATACCTTTTGAATATCAACTCCTTATGTCCCCCACTTCACAGTTACCTTTGGACCTCCTTAGAATAGCTGATCTTGAGAAAGGAATTGTGGAATAGGAGAAGTACCAATATTCCCAGGAATTGGTTCATGAAAGATTAGCCAGCCACAGAAAGAAGGAAGGAAGGAAGGGGGGGAGAAAAGGAGGGAGGGAGGAAGGAAGGAATTCTAGCCACCTAGCTGATACTCTTTTATAAATAAATGTGCCATGTATAATAACTACACTAGATATATAGAACTAATTTATTCTTTTTAATAGCTTCATAGTATTCCATTTTATGAATAAAACAATATTTAATAGATTTCTTATTAATGCACATTTAAATGGCTTGGTTTAGTTTCTTTTTTTATTCTATTTCAGACACTGCATCTATTTATACATCTATATCTCAGTGTTTGCTATGTATATTTATAGGATAATATCTTAGTTCTGCAAGGGCTCTGTCAATTTGCTTTTCATAGATATCGCTAAGATTTGCCCTCCAAAAAGGTTTTATTCATTTACATTCGTACAACGTAGGTAGTAACCTGTTTTCTTCACACACACACACACAAACACAAAGGGGCCTTTTAAACAACATATTTTTTAATAATAAACACACACCCTCTGCTGTCAGAAAGTGAAAGGCTGAAGGAAATTTGCAAGGAGCTCTCCCATCCTGCCCCTATTATACTTGATTATGCTACTAAATATTCAGCAACTTCCATACTACTGAGTGTGGGAGAATGCAATAATATTCTCATTGGCACAGGTTAATTGAAGCAAACTCACCTGAGCATCTTTTCAGCTTTAGAAATACAGACTGAAAAGCTCCTCCTTGGGTGGATGTAATGCCTGGCAGTTGGTTGTGAACGTGACCCGGGTTCTTGAAATGGGAAGACAGACCATACACTTCATTACTAAATGAATTCACAGGACAAACTATCACAGAAAACATGTGTAGTACAAGATACCGTTTCAATTTGGAAATGAATGTAGGGTAAATGGAAGGTTGCAGCCCTTGCAAAACACAGTTAGGATATAGGGTTGCCATGGAATCAAAGGAAATGTTATGCCAGCAGTTAGATGCAATCCTGCTTTGGAATGTTGGTACTCTGGGATTGGTTGCAGGCTGACAGAACCATTCAGAATCAGAGTCAACAAAAACTGCAGGGTTTGGGATAGCTCAGTTCCAAACTCCAGCCACATGTCAACATCAGAACTGGGTCTAGGAACTCTGAATTTTTAGCATTGTCCCTGAGCTGCTATGAACTGAATTCTGATGGTGAAGTTGACAATATCTGTGCACCCCAAAGCACTTTCACCTATCACCTAATTTTGTTTGTGGTGACTGAAGCCTGTGTCAAAAGGTTGGAAATATTTTTTACAAAAAAATCAGAATCTAGGCAAGAAATTAGATTTGTTCTATTTTTTTCTTTGGTTTTGAGAGTATATGTGGATAAAATCCCAATGATCTACTCTAGGAGGGACAAATAGATTTCAACTTATATGTTTACTTTAGTCCATTGGTAGATTTTATTTTACTTTATTTTATTTTTAAAATGGCTGCTTTAAAAAAAACTAAAACTTTTTATGTTGAGGTCTTTGTAGATTTGTAGATTTACGTTAAGCTTACAAAGTAATAGAGAGAAACTCTGTACCCCCAGAGTTACATCTTAAAAAACAATCATAGTATAGGAAAATCTGTGATTGATCTAATTCATGCAGTAAGATCTACTGATGCTCTTATTCAGACATTGATGCCATCTACTAATATAATCTACTTATCTTATTCAGATTTACCCAGTTTTATTTGTAGTCCTGTGTGTGTGTGTGTGTGTGTGTGTGTGTGTGTGTGTGTGTGTGTATTTAGTTCTATACACATTTAGCACCTGTATCAGTTCATGTGTCCACACTGTGGTCAAGACACAACACCACAAGGATCCCTCATACCGTACATTGGCTCACTTCCTCCATCCCCTTCCCCCATGCTTAACCCCTGAGAACCACCATCTGTCCTTCATTTCTTAAATTTTGTCATCTCATGAATATATAAATAGAATGTGTACAGTATGTAAGATTTGGGGATTCGCTTTTTTCACTCAACATAATGCCCTCGAGATTCATCTACGTTGTTGCATGTATCAATAGCTTATTCCCTTTACTTACTGAGCAGTGTTCTATGATACGGATTTACCTGTCAAGTTGCATCTTTGGTAGAGATGCTGGGGCTGAGTGGGAAAGTGTCACGTCACCTAGTAATGTCTGTCCCAAAGGTGGAGAGTGGGAACTAACTTGTCTGGCTTAGGTGGATATGCTCATATTTGAAAGGGAATCAGGAAGGAGGGAGAATTAGCATCTATTTCATGCCAAAGAACAGAATTCCCAAGCCTTATGAAGATTGTCATTCTGAAGCTGGTGATAGGTTGGAACTCCCGTTCCATGAGCTAGATCTGGAGCTCTGGTAATGGAGGGCGGGGTTTGGGCAAGCACATCCATCCGTCTGCTCGGGGCTCCATATTCCATTCTCTCTGCTGTTTTCTGTCACTTTTCCTTTCTCCTGGTGCTGGAGAGCTCACAATTTTTTTAGGAGGTGGTTTTGTTCACATCTGCCAACTACAGATGTGACTGCCTAGTCTGTTGGAGGGCTTGATAAACCCCAGAATTCCCTGCCTTTACTCCCTTCCATCAAATAGCTGGACTCCTCCAATGTACATCTTCCATCTGTACCAACAGAATGTTGGTAGTTTGCACACTTAAAATGGAAAAGTAATCTGTGGCATGGCTTTGATCATATATACTAATTATTGCTAATATAGACACCAGATGATTACATTTTATTATAACTTTGCTTTTCACTAAATGATTTGAATTGCTTCCTTGGGGGAAGTTGTCATACTAATTAATTGTTTTGTGTTTTTCTTGACATATCTCAGCATTATCTGTGCAATTATGGCCATGAGTCTGTTGTTCTAAATATTTAAGGCATTTATAACAAGAATAGAACTAATTTCTCCCCATAACTAAAACAGTATCCTTTTTCAATTTACTAGTTCTGTCAAAGGAATTTGATGCTTTCAGGTTTCCAAACCTCATGTAACCTTTGACTTTTTGTCAATTTTGTTCACAGGGTAGAATTATTTCCTATCTCATTGTTGTGTCTTTGGTCAGATTCTTTCTCCATTCTTAAGCTTAACATGTCCTCTGGTCTCACCTTTGGATTGCTGTAATGTCACCTCACTTACTTTCCTTTTGTAGAACTTTTTTTTTTTAATGAATCTTTCAGTTCTTCCTAAACCTAGAACTGATTTCACTTTCTCATCCTCACCCCACTGTGGGATCCAAGAATGGGCTCAACATTTAAAAAGGCATCCCCAGAATGATTGGCTTAGAGATGGGGCCCATCTCAGACTGGGATCCTAGAATACTTTTATTATTTCAATGTGGTTTGTTTTGTTTTGTTTTGTTTTTGAGAGAGAGCACGAGAGCAAACAGGGGAGAGGCAGAGAGCAAAGAGGAGAGAGAATCCCAAGCAGGCTCCACGCTCAGTGCAGAGACTGACTTTGGGCTCCATCCGTAATCCTGGGATCATGACCTGAGCCAAAATCAAGAGTCAGATGCTTCGCCAACTAAGCCACCCAGGCACCCCATCAATGTTTTTTTTTTTTAAGGAAAATTAGTTCACCACTTCCAACATCCAGCCAGTTACCAAGTCCTGTTGATTTTCTCCCCTGAACAATTTACCAAATCTTTCCAAAAGCTCCACCTTTGCCTAAACTGCCACCTTCTTTCACGTGTTCTACACCAGTAGCATGCTAACTGGTCTTCTTGCTTCCAGCATGTATCCTTTATAGTCCCTTCCACTGACAGAAGCCAGAAGAACTTTTAAAATGCAGTCATGACTATACCTCTATCCTGCTTAGGCCTTTCAGTGGTGTCCTCTTTTTTTATTATTATTATTTTTGTTTTTCCTGGAGTAAGACTGAGATCTTTAACATAGTCTGTAGGATTTGTATGCCCTACATCTTTCCACCTTACCCAGCTTCCTTTCCTACCATAGTCTTCCTCCCTCCTTTCCAGCCACATGGCTTTCTTCTCTTGCCTGGAATAGACCACCATATTTAAAATTGGACGTCTTACCCCAACATGGTCTGCTTACTTCCCTGTGCTACTTTTCTTCTTTGTAACGATCACTTGACATATTATGTACTTGTAAAATTTTTCTTGTGTCTTCCTCCACTAGGCATGGAAGTTTCAGAAGGGCTGCAGTTCTTATCTGTTTTATTTACTGCTCCTTCCTGAGTAGTTATAACTGTAACCTAGTTGGCCATAAAGGCATGTGTATTGAATGAATGGATGAATGAATGCTTTCATTCATCAGTGGATAAAAGGCCCTTGTAGAATGCATTTACGCATAGTATGTTCTCAGTGGTTGTAGATTAGGATTGCTTAATGACTGCTCGATGGTCAACCCCCTTCCCCTTTTTTGGTGTGTTTGTGAATTCATGTTAGTGGGAGGATTGCTTGCAGGCACAGTGTCAAGCTAAAGAAAGTCCACTGTGTTTTTTGGTCATGTGTCACGTGATGGTGAAACCCACATAGGCTTCAAAGAGAGGGGAATATTCCCAGTGACTGGTCTTGTTTCCTCCTCCCTGATTGTTGCAATAACAGTGTGCCTGCTCCTGGGCTCCATTGTTTGTTTGTTTGTTTGTTTGTTTGTTTGTTTGTTTTGGATAAAGTACAGCAAAGAGGTAAAAAGCTGTATGTTTTGATGGCAGATGGGGCTGTTTTTTCCTGACTTTGACACATGCCAGGCAAGTTACTTGACTGTCCTGAGCTCCAGTTGCCCAATGTGTAAAATGGCAATTGAAAAAAAATTCCTCCAAGCAAACAAACCTTTGTTTCTTCTTCTTCACCTTTTCCTCTTTTTTCCACCTTTTCTTTCATCCTCCCTCCCCCACTTCCCTCCTTCTTGTCTAAGATTGCATAAAATAGTATATGTTAAATACCTAACATACAGCACGTAATATGCTTATGGTAAAATATATCATTGCACTTGTTATAATTGTTGTCTCTTTTATAATTTCCATAAATTTGTTCTTGTTATCGATTCCATGAAGATCACCTACTTCTATTTGCTAGAAAGTCACAATACAAATAATTAAGCTACCACTTTCTTTTATATGATTGACATAGTCCACTGCCAATCCTTTTTGAGGTATAATCCTCATCTTAATTTTACTGAAGGGCCTTTTGTAATCCCTGTGTCACATTTTCAGGCACTTTCTTAGCACAGATAGCTGAGCCAATCTTTTTTTTTTTTTTTTTTTTTTTTTTATTGTTGAGTATTGTTACTTTCAACCTTGGAAGCTCTCTTTAATTCCCCAGTTCAACTCAGAATTCATCAGTCTGTCTTTTACTGCTCTCTCATCAATATTGCATTTTGTCAGCCCCAAACCTTCGATGCTTAGGAGCAAAGAAGTCAGCCGTTTACTTTCTGCCGTAGACCTTACACTCCTTTTTTGTGAGGGTTTGACTGAAGTCATTCCCAGCTACTCAGATGTACTCAAATGGCTACTTTCATCATGATTGCAAACCTTTAAATTTTTTTTTTTTTTTTTTTTTTTTAGTATTGCTTCTACCAAGACCAGTGTCTGGGATTATGTCACTTCCTATCTCTCAGTGATTGGTCGTGTCTGTCAGCAGCTTGAGTATGTAGAGGGTTATGAGGGGTCCTAGATAGGTTCATGGGGAAGAAGTGCCATGATCAATTAATGATGTCTGCCATGGTCGGGGAATAGGAACATACAGTATGTGCATGTTTATTTGATTAGCTTTAGCAGCACGGTGCTTACTTCTGACTCAACTCCTGATCTTTCCCTTATTTTGTATTCCCTCGGCACTTCATGTGCTCACTTAATTCCCCCTCCTTTCAGGAAGGTATTTTCACAATACATAGGAGTGCCGAGTGGAATTTGGCATGAACAGAGGATGTGCAGCAGGTATCTATGGTTTCCTGACCCTGATGTTCATGTAGCTTAGAACATAATTGGTCATCTTCTTCCTCCTGCAGAAAGGAGCCTCTGGAGGCTTGTGGAGGTAGTTTACAAGTAATGATTAGGGGCTTGATATCTCCTCTAAGCTTTTTCTCTCCCATTTATCCATAGCTCATCAGGAGCTAGAAATACTTAAAGTACTATATTCTCCTACCACATTGGACTTAAACATAATTATTTTAAATGGATGTGCTTTTTAATATTTGTTGTATTGCTTTAGAATGGGTAATGAAATCCATTAAAGTTTGTTAAAGATGCCATTACCCTTCCTACTATGAGTAGGAACATTTACTGCGAAGTGTGAGACACTGGGTAAAGTCTTCCAATCTTTTTTTTTTCTTTAAATCCTTAGGTCACTCTAGAATTAGGGAATATTATTATCCCCCTTGTGTAGATGGAGAAACAGAAGGACATACTGGTAAAGCTGCTCACTATACCTAGTTTCATATATACCTAGTTAACATCAAAACCAGTATTTGAATATAGGCAGTCTAATTCTAGAGATCTCTATGCTGGGGAACTGAAGATAAGGCTTACGAATGCAGAAATAAGTGAATTTTTCCATGGGGCATTTCTGTTCTTCATCTGAGCAGGTACTCATGAGAATCATCTTGGTAGATATTTGCAAGAAAGAACACAAGCCAGCATTTATAGAAGTGATGTCAGCATGAGTTCTGGATGTTCAGACATTTCTGCTCAGTCCTAAAGTACGGAGATGGAACATGGTCAAAGACTTCCATTTGGAGCCCCTAGAACAAGAAAGCCAATGCTCACTCTTCCCTGTAAACAGGCTCAAAGGTTTGAGGCCTACCCAAGTTGAGTTTTCCAGGCAGTGAACCACTGAAAACATATTTGTTCCCAGAATACAGCCAGCTAGTAAGGTTTTCCCACTGGTGCTGACATTTACTGTAACAAGAGCCTGTTTCCTTCTCTCGGAGCTGCAGTCAGCTCTTCACAAGGGAGTTGGTGTCTTGCCAGAGAAACCCCTCCAAGCTCCAGCAGACGTGCCAGGGAAGCCAGCACTTTCCTGCTGAAATGTGCCAACAATGGTGGGATGATGTTTAGTTTTTAAAATAACAAAATGAAATATTATCTATATATCATCCATCTGTCCGCCCGCCCATCCTACCATCCTATCTATCTATCTATCTATCTATCTATCTATCTATCTATCTCCACATATATATGATTCTATGATGGTAAAATGAGTATGTCTGTCTCTTTTAATACCATAGTAACTCCATAGATGTAAATGAGCAAGTTGCATTATGCCCCATTAGTACAGATGATATAACTGAGAAAAAACAATCCAGGTTTCTTGATTGCTAGGTGAATAAAAGGAAAAGATAAAGTTTATTTTTTTCAAAATTTTTAATGTTTATTTATGTTTAAGAGCAAGAGAGACAGAGCATGAATGGGCGAGGGGCAGAGAGAGAGAGGGAGACACAGAACCCAAAGCAGGCTCCAGGCTCTGAGCTGTCGGCAGAGAGCCCTATGTGGGGCTTGAACTCACGAAACGCAAGATCATGACCTGAGCCGAAGTCGGACGCTTCACCGACGGAGCCACCCAGGTGCCCCATTCCTTTTGTAAGGCAAAGGTAAATTTTAAAACAGCTCTCTCCTTCCTCCTCACTGTTCTCCTTCCTTTTCTTCCTGCTCTCCTTTTGTTGTTAAGGAGCCCTACACTTAAAAGCTGGAGACACGATGTGAGGTGTTCTCTGCTTCATCCCCCCAAATGGCATGTTGAAGTCAAGACACCTGGGCCTTAGTTCCCATTTTGGTCCCCACCTGGCTTTATGACCTCAGACAAGTTGCCTACTGTCTTCGCTTTTGTGTCACATTGTATGTGAATGCAGACTTTTCTGTGTATGTCTGAGATCACAGGGTCAGGCTTATGTCCATCTTATTTATCTACCAAACATAGTGATGCACACATAAATAATTCTTACACTCATGAAAGTATCCTCAGCTTGAGAATCTTAACTTTTCTTTTTTTCTGATTCTAATATCAGCCAACAGAGATTTGAAAAGGTTTTGACTTGCCTGAGTTGAAGTATGGAGAGTCTACTGGCCAATTTCCTTTGAGTATTACCTTGTTTGATTTGGATGAAGGGGCAGGGAATTGTATAAATGTCACTGCAGAGAGCCCTTGTCCCCTGGTAATTAGTAACCTTATCAATTCAGAGCAAAGAGACATGTTCAGAGATTTTGCTTTGGAAAATGGCACACGGATGAGGGAATTTTATGACTATGTATGAAGTGCCTGGTCTGGTGATGTTTTGCTTTTGCAAGTGGGTGACTGACCTCATTCACCATCTGATATGTCCTTTTTATCTCCTGGTTCTTCTGCTCCCTTTATTATTCCCTAGAATCTCAGTCTCTCCCCCCAACCCCCACTCAGAGTCTCAAAAAACTTCTTCATGATCTCACTTTGTAAACATCGAAATAGTTTGAGGACATTTCTTTCAAGTTTGATTTTTAATTTTTTTCATGACCGAAATAATGCATATCATTTGCAAAAATTCAAAACAGGAAAAGACTAAGGGGACACAAAATGAAGGATTCCAAATTCTACACTCTGAAGATAACTGTTTTCAATAGTTTATAATTTCTTCTCTGCAGAAACATACACACAACACACACACACACACACACACACACACACACAACCACATTTCAAAATCATCTTAGTATACACACCAAGTTTTTACTCAATTTTTTCCCTACCTGATGGCTGTATAAAAATCTTTCATTAGGATTGTGGCATAATTTAATCCACAATTCCCCTTCTAATGGACTACTATGTTATTCTCAATTTTTTTGCTTTTAAAAACATTGTTGCTATACCTCCTTGCCGACATTTTCAAGTAACTGTAGGAGGGGCAAGAAATTTTAAGTAGGCTACAAAACAAACGGCCTGCTCCTAGAATTAACCCTGAGTAAAATAAAGACCAGGGCTGGTAAGGCCCAAGGCATATCACCACAGGCCCTACCTGAAGTTGAAGCTCCAAAGAACAATTTGCTATAGTTTTAGTCATTTCTTACGGTCTCCAGACCATAGACACAGAGCTACCATTGCAGTTCCCACCTTTGTCTTTGGCTTCCCAGGATACAATCCTATCATTATTTACCCATTTCACAGATCTGTGTTGAGAACCTACTCCTGTCAGATGCTGCCGGTGTCAGGCACTGAGCATTCTGGGTTTACAAATGGGCTCGGTTCCTGCCAGGGTACAGCATGCAATTGCATTGTATGTGTGCTGTTCCAAAGCACCTAGCTGTGGAGGGAGGGATGGATGGCGTGGGGAACATACTCTGCTCACAAGCCGTGCACCCTGGTGTGGGACTGAGTCCAGCCAGGGGCCCAGGTGGGATTAAACACTGCCAGAGGCCCTGGTCGCTTCTCTTCCGGATCTCTCACTTTAACACTGTTTCTTCCAACTCTCAGGTCTTTGATTCTGAACGGGGTGGGGGTATCCATTTTGATTTGCCTTTTTCCAGGCAGTAATCAAGAGATGATTATTACTCCTTTTGATGGTTTGTTCTTCAGTAGTTATATAGCAAAAGATTCTCCTCTCCCCCTCTCTCCCTCTCTCTCTCTCACACACACAGCATTTCTTCCAAGGGAGTGAATAATCTCTATTTAAGAGAAAAACTTAAATCAGCAAACAACTTGTAGGTTAAAGATGAAGTTATAGGGCATTAGTTATATGGAAAGAAAGAAAATTAGAGAAAGGTGCACGAATAGACTGCGATATGGTTGGCAGGTCGGGGGAGGGGATGGGAATTGAAGGTTAGAGACTATGGTATGGGGTGACATGGAGAAGTCCCAGGGTTCGGATGGTCAGAAGATGGTTAAGAACAGCCTGATAATCAGTTATAAGTTGTTTGCATTACTGTAGCAGTGGACCCGCCTTTCTTCTGATACATCTGAACAGTCAGATGAGAAAGGGATACAGGGGTGCCTGTCTCCGTGCCTCAGTCTCCTCTCAGCTGATGTGCTAGGGTGGCTTCAAATGGGAGTTCCAGGCAGACAATAGCAGCAACATCAGTGGCATAAGGTGGGAGCATGAGGGGTCCAGAGGAATGGCCGTAACTTGGACTCAGGATGGATAGCCAACAGCACATCTCTCAAAATACATGGTAACATTCCCCAGGATGCGGGACACCTCACTGGTGGGACTTAGGTGGGACCTTAGTTGGGAGTGCAGGGACACGGCATCTGGTCTTTCTGTCCTGGGTTTTCTTTCTGTCCTGGATGGCAACAGGGAGATAGTCCCAGACTGATGCTGCATCTACACCTAACTCATTTCCAGCACTTGGCCAATCTCCCTTTGTAACAAAGAATGGGCAAATTTCAGACTTAGCATGTAACTATAATAACAATGTCCATTTTCATTATAGTTGTTTTCCTTTTGCCTTCTGTGCTCCAAGTTCTGAGACAGAAAGGGGCACAGTTCTTTTAGAACACGTGTGGTGGGTTGAAGAGCCCTCCCCACCCCCACCCTGCTAATTCACATCCACCTAGAAACTCAAAATGTGACTTTATTTGGAAATAGGGTCTTTGCAGATATAAAAAGTTAAGAATATTGAGGTGAAATCATTTTGGAGTCAGAGCATGTCCAAAGTCCAGTGGCCAGTGTCATTTTAAGAAAAACAGAGGGAGATTTGGACCTACAGAGGCACAGAGGAGAAGGCCGTGTGAAGGCAGAGGAAGGGGCCGGAGGGATGTAGCCATAAACCAAGGAATGCCAAAAGCCACCAGGAGCTAAAAGGGGCAAGAGAGATTTCTCCCCTAGAGCCTTAGGAGGGTTTGTGGCCCTGCCAACGCCTTGAGTTGGCCTTCTACCCTCTAGAACTGTGAGAAAAATGTCTCTTGGGGCGCCTGGGTGGCTCAGTCGGTTAGGCGGCCGACTTCAGCTCAGGTCATGATCTCGCGGTCCGTGAGTTCGAGCCCCGCGTCAGGCTCTGTGCTGACAGCTCAGAGCCTGGAGCCTGCTTCATATTCTGTGTCTCCCTCTCTCTGACCCTCCCCTGTTCATGCTCTGTCTCTCCCTGTCTCAAAAGTAAATAAACGTTAAAAAAATTTTTTAAAGAAAAATGTCTCTTGTTTTAAGCTACTAAGTTTGTCATTTGTTTCTGTAGCCAGGGGTTGGCAAACTAAGACCTGAGGGCCAATCCAGCTTAGTGCTTGTTTTTGCAAATGAATAATACTTATGTATTGTTCATTCATTTACAGCATTGTTCATTCCTTCATAGCACTGTTCATTCATTTACATATTGTCTCTGTTGGCTATGAAGGTACAACATAAGAGCTGAGTATTTGCAACAGAGACCCTATGACCTGCAAAGCCTAAAATAGTTACTGTCTGACCCTTCACAGAAAAAGTGTGCCAACCCCTCTTCTAGGAAAGTGTTTGGTCTCTGGTGCTTTCCCAGGAATGGCGGGGGATCCAAGAGACTATTCTTAACAGAGTAGAAGAACCACACAAGGTGGAGAGTATTTTATTTTCTTAATTAAAAAAAAATTTTTTAACTTAGCTTTTCATTTTTCAAGAAGCAGGTTTTTTTCCTCCCCAGAGGAAAACATGAAAATGAAATGCTTTCGAATAGTTTACAGCATTAGCTACATTTAAAGAGATTCAATGAAACAAAATTGTCTACTTTCTTTTCAATCAATCAGCATTAAACTTCACTTTACCAATGGCAGCTTTTATATGAGCAGCAGCTTTGCTAATGGGAGTGTGGTTTCCCCAGCAAGCTGAGGTTTGATCTGGAAAGTTTGTAGAGCATGAGTGAGTTTCTCCACTCTGAACAGGAAGTGGGCCAAGGTCTGGTCTGCAGCTTGCTGAGGAGTGAAGGAAGGTCAGCTCTGGCTGATATGTGCCAGGGAATAACTGACCAAACGAAGCCAGGCAGAGATGGGAGAAAAGTGAATACCATAATTCCATGGGCAAATTAACAAAATGAAAAAGGCAACTCATGGAATAGGAGAAAATATTTGCAAGCCATATATCCAGTGTTGGGTTAATATCTAAAATATATGAAGAACACCTACAACTCAATAACAAAAACACACTCTTATTAATAAATGGGCAGAGGGACCAAACAGACATTATTCCAAAGAAGACATCCAAATGGCCACCAGGTATATGAAAAGATGCTCAACAGCATGAATCAGAGAAATGCAAATCAAAAGCACAGCAAGATATTATCTCACACCTGTTACAGTGGCTGTTATCAAGAAGACACAAGAGACAAGTATTGGAGAGGGTGTGGAGAAAAGGGAGTTCCTTCTGTTGGTGGAAACATAAACTGGTTCTGTCACTATGGAAGACAGTATGAGTGTTCTTCAGAAAATTAGAAAATCAAATTACCATGTGATCCAACAGTCCCACTTCTGAATATGTATCTAAAGGAAATGAAACTGCCCTCCGGAAGAGACATCCACATTCCGATGTTTATCCCTGTCTTGTTCACGGTAGCAAGAGAGGGAAACAACCTAAGTGTCCATCAATGGATGAATGCAGAAGATATGTATGTGTAAATGTATACATAGACAATGGAATGTTATTTAGCTATGAGAAAGAAGGAAATCCTGCCATTTGCCACAACATGGATGGACCTTGAGGATATTTTGCTAAATGAGATAATCCAGACAGAGAAAGATATTTTATTATATTATACATGTGGAATGTAAAATAGTTGAATTTGTAGAAGCAGAGGATTTGTAGATGGTTATCAGGAACTGGGGGTGGGACGTTTGGTGAGATATTGGTCAAAGGGTGCAAACTTACAGATTAAAGGTGAAGGTGATTCTGAAGGTCAAATGTATTGTACTATGATTATAGTCAGCAATACTGTATCATATACTTCCAAGCTGCTCAGAAACTAGTTCTTAAATAGTTTCACTACCAAAAAGATATAATGACTGTGTGACTTGATAGAGATATTAGCTAACACTATGGAGGTAATCATATTGCAGTGTATAAATGTATCACATGGACACATTGTATGCTTTAAACTTATACAATGCTATATGTCAATAATATCTCATTAAACAAACAAACGAACAAACAAACCAGGGGCACCTGGGTGGCTCAGTCGGTTAAGTGTCTGACTTCAGCTCAGGTCATGATCTCCCAGCTAGTGAGTTCGAGCCCCACATTGTGCTCTGTGCTGATGGCTCAGAGCCTGGAGCCTACTTCGGATTCTGTGTCTCCCTCTGTCTCTCTCTCTGCCCCCCCCCCCCCCACTCATGCTCTGTCTCTCTCTATCAAAAATAAATAAACATTAAAAAAAAAAAAAAAGACCCAACGGTCAGATTGTACTCGTCTCTCAATCAATGTGAATTTGTGAACCTTATCGGCCAGCTCAGGAAGATAGCCATAGGAAACCTAATTAATTTTGTTCATAGTGGTAAAGAAAACTTTCAATTAAAAGTGGAAGAGAAGCAGCCACATATACACAAGAGCGAAGCAGTTAGAAGGGTTTATCCTTGCTTTTTCTACTTTACTTCTTGGTTCAGGCCATTTTTATGTCCTTCCCATATTTTACTGAGAAGCCTCAACCACTTCTAGCCATAACTTCCTCTCCTTCCTGTTACGAATTTTCTTCCTAGATTCACTCTTCAGTCCCTAAAAATATCCGTCCCACATTATTTATTCACTCCATAATGCATACCATCCAAAGACAACAATTTTGCCAATAAACTGTTATTCTAATGAATAATTCATGCAGCCTTCATTCTCCTGACATGAACAAATATACTTTCAAATGGGAGGCGTGTGGCTCTATTTTAGTCTTAACTTCATTTTCTAACATAATATTTTTTAAAGGTTTTGTGATGTCCTTCTTGGGTGAACTCCATAGGGAATAATTCTAAGACTCTAATTAAAAGAAATAAGCTGTGGCACAGAATCATAGCTGAAGTTATAGAGGGGGGTTGCTCCAGGGACAATAGTGTTTGGATGTGGAAGAAAAAGGGACAAATCATCCAGTATTTCGGGGTAGGGAAAACGTGGAGTTTTCTCCTAATAAGAAGGCAACGCCAATCATTGTTTCAAATTCTGCTAACATCCATGGGCCCACAGTCTTCTTGTACTTGCGTGTGCAGGTAGCAGTGTGATGGTGATGATGAAGAGGATAATTATAATAACAACAATATATATATTTTTTTCAGTTTCTATTAATGCTAGTCATTGTGCTAAGGGCTTTCCATATATCAGGGTTTTTCAACCTTGGCAGTCTTGATGATTTGGGTTGGATAATTCTTTGTTAGGAAGCGGGGATGCCCTGTGCATTTGTAGGATAGTCAGCAACATCCCTGACTTCTACCCACTAGATCCAGTAACAAACCCCCTCAAGTTGTGACAACCAAAAATGTCTCCAGATGTGGCCACATGTCCCCTGGAGGACAAAACCCCCCAGTTGAGAACTGCAGATATACATGAACAAATTATGTCTTCATAATATCCCTTCACAACAAGTGCATTATGAGCCCCACTTACAAATGAAGAAACAAAAGTTCAGAATAAGTGATAGAACCAAAATCTGTTACAGGCTTTACTGCCACACTGCAGTTAAGGCTATTTCGTTGCATGTGACGGTTTAGAGTATCCGTTCATCTGCCTTCTCCTCCTGCCCAGGTGATATTTTTAGATTATATTTCAGGTTATATATTTGATATAATTATTATTTTGGCATATGTGCACTGGATAATTAATATTATGTTATGTTTGTACAAACCCCTGATACTTCCTGTACAGGAAGTATAGATGATATGAATCATTGTTATAACAAAAATAACGATAATGTCAGCCATCCCTTTCTCCCTCCCCCAGCACTGTGTTTTCAGGCTAAGGGGTTAGTCAGCCTGGATTACCCAGGTAACTCCCATATCTGAGAGGTACCTACTTTGGTTAGTCTTAAACCCAAGACAGTGTGATTAGGCTTTCTTTTGTTCTGTGTTGTGTCCTGAGTATTGCAAACAATGTCTTGCGTGGTGGTCGAATGAGGTACTTAAGAGGGGATGGAACCTTCCAGAAAATATAGAGATGGCTGAAGTGGTGATAAATCTTCAACTCAGAGGCAGGGAATCTGATCCCACAGCCCCCACTGCTGCCCATTGTGGCCCCTCGTCAGTGGTCTCACCAGAGCTACCCCAACCCTTCCTCCACTGAACCACCAGGCTGACTTTCATGACTCAGGTCAGGGTCTTACAGTTTTTTCTTGCTGGTGAAAGCAAAAAGCACTGTCTCTCCTGTGTCACTCTAATCCTTTTGCTCAGTTTCTGTTTCCCAGCTAGAATGTCTCCTTCATTTCCATTTTTCCAAATCTTACTGAATTTTTGAGATCCAGATCAATCCTGACAAACTTCCGGAACATTCTCTCCTTATTCTTGACCTCTCAGTGCCTCACAGGATGCTTGCTACCATTACCAATCAGCAATCCACAAAGATCTATGCAAAGCAGATATGCCCAGGATTAAATCCCAGGACTTTCCTCCCAAGAAGTAGGATCTGGGGTAAGCAACTTAAACTCTTTGAAGTCCTACTTCCCTCCACTGTCTACTGACAGCAATAATGTTGCTGGACACTTGAGTTTACTGAGCATTCTATGAGAAAATGCTTAGCATAGCCCTTGACACTTAGTATGTTCTTAATTAATTACTGTCATTAATTCACTTTCACACTATATTGTGTATCCTCTAATTGAGTTATATATGCATGTCTCATCTCACCAACTAGACTGTAGGATTATAGAAAGAAATTTCTTTCAGAGAGGATCTTTAATGTGAATTCAGCACAACAGGTAAAACGGTGGCCTCAGTGTTCAGAACATAATTTTCTCTCCTTGTGTTTCGAACTCCAGTGTCTTTATCAATAACACAGAAGAGGCCATTTCCATTTACAGAAGGGCTGTTGCAAATGGGTTGATTTATATGGTGGGCAATCAGCTAGTGTTTTCTGAGCTTACAAGCACCAGGACTGTAATAATACATTATCTGTCTCGGTGCTTCATTGACTTTTCAGAACCCTTTAAATCTGGCTTTGCTGATGTCTTTTTATATCTTTAAAATTTTGCTTAACATATAGCTTAAGGAGGGGTGATAATTGAGGCACATCTCTAGTTATAAGTGCCACTCAAGGGGGGGATATATCCCCTAGGAGAGTAGTGTCCGGAAAGAAGATGTGCATTCAGATCCCAGATCCTACCTCGGAGGCTATGTGGTATAGTGGCAAGATTATAGCATTTCATGAACAGGCTGGTTTCTGGTTCTGGTTTTCTCTGGATTCACATGATTTGGGGGCAATTCAGAAAAATCTTGGTGTGCCTCAATTCTCTTATCTGTGAAATGAAGCATCCAAATCAGATAATTTATGAATTACCTTTCAATTCTGTAATTCTGCATCCCAGAACTGAAGTTCATTCATATGAGCCAATAATTCCACATTTTCCTTGTTTTATCTAGAATCCACATACCCCACAATAAATTTCCCACAATAGGGCTTTCAAATCCCATTTAAAAAGTCTGCTCTCCTCACACACACACTCTTTTTTTTTTTTTTATTCCCCAGTGCCCCACACATTTTCCTAATAAAGTATGTAATAAAACTAAATCTTCCCACTACTATGTTTGTAATGGGGAAAGACATTGTTGTTCCCGCCATGGTGTTGATGGATTAAAAAAAAAGTACATACTTGTCTCTCTCTGGAAACCACCCTTTGATCCCCAGCCTTTCATCAACACATCAGAAGTGCTACCTTCTACAAATTACCACCACCTCCTGAGAAATTGTGCCAAGACCCGTTACATGTAATGTGCGTTCCTGTTGTTTTGTCTCGTTGCAAAACAAACAAACAAACAAACAAACAAAAACTCTGAATTACCCTGAACACAGATCATCCCCAAGTTACACAGACAGCACTGGGGTAAGCCTAGAAACAGCATCTTAACGCACAACTATGCACTCACTTCATGGGGACAGATTTTGAAGAATCAGAATCTTCATTTTATCTTTGCAAAATGTATGTTGGCATTCTCCACGTGGAGTTAAACACCTGGCACATTGCCTTCTGACATGAAGGTTTGGGGGAACATGGGGAGATAATCATCTCCCTCCATTTCAAGCTGACCCGTCCTGGGGTTCCAAAGCAGAAGACTCAAACACCCTAGAGCAATACATTTCAAAACTAAATTTTGGGCCCCCCCGCCCCATATGGTTTCAGTATAAAAGAATGGCAAACCAAACAAACAAGAAACAAAGATCGATTTTCCCTAAAACCCCATATTAGACATGATATTTTAATACCCAATAAGAAGAAAGATTATGAGCTCTGAGGAAAGAACAGGGCTTAATATTGGATACATTTCATTACTAATAGTTATCGACAAATAGAAATATTATTTTATTTAATTCATTGTGGTAAAAGTTATAGAATTATCTTATTATTTATAAAAAACTACAAGAAAAATACTACTTTGCGCCCCCCTCTTTTATTTTGAATTTTGCCACAGGCTATGGAAACTTAGTCAAAGCAAAACAAACTGCAGTTAGAATCCACTATTGTAAGGGACTCTTAGCTGAGGCAGAGTGCCACTGCCAGAAACACATGTCCCCCCAAAACCCACTTACTTTAATGCTATAAAACAGAATTCAGGAACAACCAGATATATGTGTCAATCTGTGTTGAAAGGCTCAGAAAGGAGGGTGCTAGTTTCAGATGTTTTGTGTGAAATTGAGTTCAATTTGAGTGGCAATTTTTTTTTTCTCTCGGAAGCCATTTTGTCTCTTTACTTCTTGCCTCCTTCCTTGTATTTCAGCATTTTGTCATTTCAATTACAGTACTGCAGACTATTTTTACACTTCGAATGCAATTTCCAGAAACACTGGGGAAAGAGCAGTAAAGATATTAGGAGGTGGTAGTTAAGACTGAGAACGGCTCCAGGAGGGTGGAACGAATTTAGGACATTTTTTATTTTAATCATCTATAAAGAAAATAATTCCATAGACTCATCTATAGTGAAGTCCCACTTACAGCACAAAGCATCATAAAACTGAATAAAGTCATATTCTCTAGCACAGTGTCGTAACTATTATATTATACAAGCGAAATAACTTACGATGCCCATTTGCTTCTCTGAGAGTTGAGGGTTAGAAGCAAACATTCCCTACCCCGGATCCCACTGAGTAATGAAATGAAAGGGAAATCACTTGATCTCCTCCCAAAGAAAAAGTACAGTCAATATAGGGAGCTGATTGGTGGAGGTTTATTCATTCAGCAAGTATTTATTGAGCACCTTCTTTGTGTTCTATGAAGGATGGTGAATAAAGTGCATACGACACTTATCCATGAGGAGCTTACTGCCCTTTTCCCATGCAAAGCCAATTTAGCTCTTTTTGTAATCGAATTAACTGTGGCTCTTTCTATTGTTACTAGAAACTCCATTTGGACTGAGTTTAAGTGAAGGGAGGTGCATTTCTTAGGTCGTATGATCAGAAAGGGCATGTGTCATTGGAACCAAGCAATGACAATGAAGACTGTTCTCAGTATCACCATATTGGCTTCATTCCCTTCCACTGAAGATGGCCTTTCTGTATGAGGCAGGTGGCAAAACCTAGGCAGCTCTGGGATTTTATTGTCAGAGTTTTATTGTGAATCCAATTGTTCACCTAGATTCCATCATGTTCTTCCCCTTCCTGGCAGAGGACTGATTTTACTCATGTTTCCATCTCTCTCCATCAAGTTCATGTGACAATGGATAATCTGACAGCAACCCCATTTGGAGTTGGAGCAGGACAGGGACTTAAATGGTATAAGCCAGTTAAAATAACCCCTCTGCCCTTGTCAACATTTCATTCTGGAACCCAGTTTTCTGGCTATCATTGGACGATGGATGACCCAACTAGTATTTGGGCATTTGACCAAAAAGGGCCCAAAGAGATGGAAAGCAAGTATGTTTGTCCTTGAATTATTGCAATGTGCGATATTAATTCCTTTAGGGTTTAAGTTAATTTTAGTATGGATTTTTGTTATTTGCAACCAAAAGTATTCTAATTGATAGGCACCCAAGAAACATAACACACAGAGTTTTTCTTGGCTGACTCCACTTAGAAAAATTTTGAAGAAAGACATGGTTTGGCTATGCTTATATGCTGCACAAGGAAATAAGAGTATCGTATTTTCTAGGTTTGAGTCTTATAAACCCTCCTCTGTATCCATGATTTGTAGCCTCCACTAAAACACGTGCATGGAATGAATCTTGGCTTAAGACTTAACAACCCAGTTGTAGCGATAGAACCTGAAAGAAAGAGATCATGCACATGGAATTTCTATTTGTTTGTAGATTATTAATACATAATTTCACATTACAAAATTTGGTCATTTAAAAAAAATTTTAATGTTTTTATCTTATTTTATTTTTTGATAGGCAGAGAGACAGAGTGTGAGCAGGGGAGGGGCAGAGAGAGAGAGGGAGACACAGAGTACAAAGCAGTCTCCAGGCTCTGAGCTGTCAGCACAGAGCCTGATGTGGGGCTCGAACCCTTGAATGCAAAATCATGACCTGAGCCGAAGTCAAATGCTCAACCGATTGAGCCACCCAGGTGTCCACAAAATACAGTCATTATAAATGTATAATTCAATTCAATTTTAAGTGGACTTATAGATATGAAATATTTTCACAATCCTGTTTTAGAATAGTTTCGTCACCCCGATGAGTTACCCTGTGTGTTTTTGGGGTTCATCTATGTATCAGTAGTTTCTTTTTACTGGTGAGTAATAGTCCATTGTATGGATATAGCACATTTTGTTTATCTGTTCATCAATTGATAGACACTTCTATTGTTTCCAGATGTCAACTATTATGTATAGTGTTGCTATGAGCATTGGTCTCCATGTTTTTGTGTGGACATATGCTTTTGCTTCTCTTGAGTGGCTACTTCAGAGTGGAACTCAACCTGCCAAACTGTTTTCTAAAGTGGATCCTCCATTGTATATTCCTGCCAGCAACAAACAAGAGTCCTGGTGGTGTCCCATCTTTGTCAACTGTTGGTATTAGCTGTCTTGTGAATTATACCCATTCTAGGAAATATGTAGTGGCATCGCATGGTCGCTTTAACTTGCATTTCCCTAATGTTTAAAGATCATGAGTATCTTTTCACATTCCTTACCTTTTCATGAAATAACTTTGTTCGTCTATGAAATGGAACTCACTGAATCTTGAGGATTCTCACATTCTTTATCAACAGTTCCTTTTCTCTTGTAAATAAGGCAGCAAAGAAATGGGTAGAAAGGCAGTAACTGGGAGAATGAATCCCGTCTCTTTTATGCAGAAGTGTAGGACTGGGAAATGAACCTTCCCCTACCCTGTTATATTCATAGCTTATAGAATAACTGAAACAAGGCATAGATGGGGCGCTGACCTCATATACAAAACGATCCCATTTGTGGACAAGGTACACTTTGTTCAAGAACTCTGCTTTGGAGATGGGTAGGATCTGGGCTTATCACCCTGCCCTTGCTGCTTGGTGCTGTGGTGTTTGAAAGGAACACACAACTCTATTAGAACAAGCTTTCTGAGGTTACCTCTTCCAGCCACACAGTAGTTGGTGTTATTTCTTTTATCTTTTGATAAAATGACTTGCTCCCTCCCAGGGTAGAGCTGTCTCTGCACATGTTTCTCAGCTGGGTTGCAGTAATCTGTGCTTTCTAGGAAAAGGTCACTTCTTAGAGGGTTGAAAAGACTCAAGGTTCATACATTGCCCCCCTGAGCACATATGAGCCCAAGATACCACTTCCTCTGTAGTATAGGTTTTCAAACCTTGAACACTCTGAAACCAAAAGACTAAGTACCTGGGAGGTGAGTACATACCAGTATGCTCATTATGACGCCTAACTGAGGCGGACTTCTGTCAGCAGAAGTCCCCACCGACAGACCACACTGGTGTGGTTAAAAGCATGTACTTTAAATCAGATTTCTTCCATTGTAATCCTGGCACTACATGCTGTGTGTGTGATTTGGGGGCAAGCTACTTAACCATGTTAAGCTTGAGTTAACTCAGCTGTAAAATGGGATTAATAATAATACTTGGCTCTTAAAATCATTGATAGGATTAAATGAGATAATGCATGTAAAGTGCTTAGCATCATTCTGAATTTCCTTAGCTGTTATAATTTTTATGTTGTGTTTTATTTCATATCATTAGAACTTGGAAGAAAGCCTGACATACAGTGTGCACTCAGTGGCTATTGTTTAACCACACACAGTTGAGATATTCATTCATTCATTTGCTCATTCATATATTCATTCATTCAGTAATGAATGCTGTGATGACTTCATTCCGTGTATTCATTGATACAGTAGATATTTATGAAGTGCCTACTATGTGTCAGACAGTGTTCTAGGTCACGAGTTAGAAAACTATAGCTTTGGAAACAAATCCAGCCCTCTCCCTGTTTTTGTATATGAAGTTTTATTGTTTTATTGTGTATAAAGTCACACACTCTCATTCTCATGCCTGTGGCTTATTTGTGCTCCCAAGAGCAAAGTTAAACAGCTATGACAGAGATTGTATAGCTTACAAAGTCTAAAATATTTACTGTTGGGGGCACCTGGGTGGCTTAGTTGGTTGAGCATCCAACTCTTAATTTTGGCTTAGGTCATAGTCTCACAGTTCATGAGTTCAAGCCCCACATGGAGGCTTGGGATTCTCTCTCTCCCTCTCTCTCTGTCCCCCTTTGCCTTTCTCTCTCTCTCTCTCTCTCTCTCTCTCTCTCAAAATAAGTACCCTTAAAAATTAAAATAGAATAAAATATTTACTATTTGGCCCATTGAGAAAAAGTTTTCCAACTCTTGGTTAGATACTGAGAATAAAATAATGAACATAATTAGATAATATTCTTGTTCACATCATAGTCAGGATGAAGACAATGAACAGAAAATAATTTTTCTGTTTACATATTTACATACACATATAAACATAAAATATCTATGGTGATAATAGATATTATTATTATCAATGAAACAAAAAACAACAACCAAAAAAGGAAGTATAAGAGCATAGAGAAGAACCAGGGACAGGGGGTGGGAGGAGTTATTTTAAAAATGAAAAAAAAGTTTTCTATTTAAATTTTCTAATTTCAGGTTCGAAGTTCAAAGTTTCTCTTTGATAATTTACTTACAAGGTGATTTACTGATAGCAAAATAAACACTCGCTGCCCATGAAGTCTCTCTGGGCACATTCAGAAACCATCCTGGGCTGCCAATAAATCCAGATGTAGCCTACTTTAAAAAGCTAGTTTGGAGAGACCTCATGTACAGTGTTATGAAACCAAGCAAGGGCAACTTGGCATTTTGCTGACTGGCATATATTTCTATCTGTTAGTGGGTCTCCCCACATGGACAATAGTGAGGACATCACTGCCTCCAGTGACAGAGGAATGGCATTTGTGGCCCTCTTCCCGGCTGATCATCTGTGGACAGACTATAGTAAAAAGTATCTATTCTACAAACAAACAAGGGTCCCATCAAGGCCTCTAGAGCTGATGAGAAGAGCGGTTAGAAGCAGGTCAGGGATGCTATGTGAGCTTTTCTGTCCTGTGTCTTATTTTCAGTAAGGTTTTTCACAGCAGTCACCTTTTGTACAGCAGGTGGCTTCCTGTGACAGCTGCTATGCAGGCAAGTTGCATTATTGACGAGATGGTAGCAGAAAGCGGGGTGCTTGCACAATATTCTAGTCTGAGGGTCAGGAAACCTTTTCCATAAAGAGCCAGACTGTAAATATTTTAGATTTTGCAGGTCTTATGGTCTGTGATGCAAGCACTCATCTCACCTGTTGTAGCACAAAGCAGCCACGGACAGTCCATAAATGGATGAGCACGGCTGTGTTCCAATAAAACTTTATTTACAAAAGCAGAGAGAATTTGGCTTCTGAGTCGTGGTTTGCTGGCCCATGTTCTAGTGTACTTTTTCCTCTTTGGATGTGCTCATAAGATTGACTAGGAGCATGTGAACCACACAGACGCTGTGTCCCCTCCCTTCTGACCTATTGACTCAGATCTCTAGGAGTAAAGGCCACCCATGTGCACTTGTGCCACAACTCCCACAGATAGTCAGTATATGCCAGATTATGCCATAGTTACGCACAAAAAATCTCGTGTTTCTTGTTCATATAAAGTCTTCCACGGGTCTGGGCAACTCTGCAGAGCAGGTGATGACCTAGCAATTCAATCTGATGGAGGTTCCATCCACCAGTAGCTTCACTTTTGAGGACACACAGCCTTGTTGTTTGATGTAGCTGAGAAAGACCAAGAGTGGGACGTCTTGTAATGGCAGTTAAATGACTAGGTCACTAATGTTTTGGCCATAGTGAGTCACATGGTTCTAACCAGCTGCAAGGAGATGGAAAATGTAATCTTTCCATGTGTCCAAAAGGAAAGAGAATACAGATATGAGTAAGCATGAAAAGCTTTTGTTTTTTGACCATTTGGATGATTGAATAATTGATTTGTAGTCCCTGCTGCCAGTGAAGACTCTGCCTATGCTGCATTTATGGGGGTATGCTGTTCATATCACCAGAATTTGGCCATTTATCCATTGGGGGAATCTAAAAGGAGAACACTCTCTAGGCTCAGAGTCACACACTCCTTGCCATTGAAAGCCATTGGCAGTGTTGTTGTTTCCGTGCCTGACCTTGGAATGGGTCTCCGTCTTCTGAAAGTCAAGCACAGTCTCACTGACCAAATGTCTCTTAACATTGAGTTTCCCCTGTTCTAGAAGTCATGCCTAATGAACACTCATCGTCACTTCGTATACTGATCCAGTTTGATTGACTTTACTAATTTGGTTAACAAGACCGTAAATAATAATCCAGTCCCCTTTGTTTATGGTTAACAATACTGGCCCGTTATAATTTTCTATGGCAGCACATATGGTGAGCAATAAACTAACTGATAGAGCTGCCACATGGAGGATAGGTTTGCTTTTATTTTTATGGCTGTTTCTTTGATCTGATACATAATTAATGTGCAAGGTTCAACTTTTTCTTGGTCAGGTCCCAGTTTATTTGAGGTGTTAATTTTCTTGATGCATTTGTGGGTAGGAGAATAGGATACAACTATACAGCTCTTTATATGGAAAGATGCTCAACCAGGAATTTTTTTGAAAGGAAGACACTTAAATTACCTTTGCTTTTGGAGTTCATTTCCATTGAAAATGTAAAGTAATTCTATGTTCAGACTTTCTCAAATCACCCCCCACCCCACCGCCTTACTTAAGAGAATGGAGTTCTAAAAATCTCCTCCTTGGAGAACAATTTTCTCTGCCTTCCATCTCTCTCAATGATTTGTTCAGTCTCCACAATTTGTCTGACTCCCTCTTGAACTGATTTACGATTCACCAAAATCTGTGGGAGAATTTGCCAAGCTGCAGACCAATTAATTATGTTTTGCTGTTGGACCTATCTGTCAGGTGCTGGCATTTCCTTTTTGTCATACATTTAAAGTTTAATGTGCACACGTGTGTTGCTTTTGTTTTTCTTAAGTACCAAGCTGACCACACAGGGGTGATTCCAACAACAGCAGTAACAAAATTCCTGGAGTTGCATTGTCCTTCATTTGTGTACAGAATCTTTGAAAAATTTACAGTTTTCTCAGAAATGTTGCACGAGGGTCTGTTTTCATTAGAGAAAAGGTTCTGTGTTTTGTCCACAATCGCCCTAGTCTTCACAGTAAATGGTGCTTTACAACACTATTATTATACAAAATAATAATAATATCCAAACAATAGCAATTGTTCGTAAACACTTACTGTATATCAGTCTTTGAACATAGTTTCCATATATTAATTATTTAAATTATTATGTAATTTTATAAGGAGGGAGGGTACTATTATTGCTTTTATTCTTTTCAGAGAGAAAACAGGCACAGAGAGGTTAAGTAAGTGATTGATGCCACACAGCCAGAAAGGAGCAGTTTCTGGAAGCCTGTTTTCTCACGATGGATTACTCTTCTCATCAGATGCAGGGCAGGGCAAGTCCCTACATTCTGAAGGCATGTTTTCAGAAAGCCCAGACACAAACATGTTTATGCACTAGTATTGATCTATCTGGTGGGGCCCTTTGATTTTATTGGATAGTACTTTACAGGCTGATAGATGAGTTGCCACTAAATATAGTGACTAGTTCTTTCCTTTTTTGTGAAAGGTAAGAGGGTTCCCTGTGGTGTTAGAAAGGATTGCAAGAGATTTGCTTGGGGAAAATTATCTTTCCTACTCCTCTGCTCTATTTCTACTGTGAATTATTATGATAAAAAAAAATAAAGAGAAAGAAAGAAAGAAAGAAAGAAAGAAAGAAAGAAAGAAAGAAGGAAAAGACAGAACACTCGCTTCAAGGTGAAAATATTTAAGTACAATATTACCACAGGGGAAGTTTATTTTCAGCATCATGGTTAAGAAGAAGCATGTGTCAGGTTGAGGATTTTATGCTTAACGCTCATAACAATGCCATAAAACATTGGTTGGCAAACTTTTTCTGTAAAGGGCAAGATAGTAAATATTTTAGGCTTGTGGGCCATACGGTGTCTGTCACCACCATTCAACTCTGCAGGTGTAAAGTAAGAGCAAACAGACAACACATGAAAACAAGTGAGTTTGGCAGTATTATGACAAATCTTTGTTTTCAACAACAGGCAGCGAGACAGATTGGGTCCTCAGGCCGTAGTTTACTGACCCCTGATGTAAGGGAATGGCCAGGAGTTCTAGAGATCGGGTTTCTATCCCGGCCTGCCATTTGCCAGCCGAATGGTCTTGGAAAAGTCACAGAACCTCTCTGATCTGCAGTCTCCCCGGCTGCTAAATGGTGAGATGGCTGGTTACCTCTTAGCATGGTCATGAGAGCTGAGTGAGCACCAGAACTGGATGAGTTGAACTGCCAGACTTCATCCTTCTCTGCTCTCTTCAGGCTCTTTGCTCCTTCTTCCTACTGCTCATGAGTTAATAAGTGATCATAGTTACGGTTGCTTGAGAATTTTAGAGTGCTTTTATTTGGAGCCCTGTCAGTGTTAGAGAAGCACCCCAGGGGGGATCTCTCTGAATAGTTGTGGGCAAGGGTGTTTTGAAATAGTTGCTAGGAAAAGAAAGGTCTCAGCCATTAAGGTAGAGGGAGAAAATGGGTTAAATCCTCTGGAACAGGGAGAGTGAATGAAGCACACACCGCCTATTTCTCCAGTCCAGCACCCAAGGCACGCACCACTGGATGATCACTGTCTTTGCTGATGAGCTGGACAAGGCTTCAGAAGTGTGTTCATGGTGGGGCACCTGGGTGGCTCAGTCAGTTGACCCTCTGCCTCTCGATTTCAGCTCAGGTCGTGATGTTGCTGTTCATGAGATTGAGCCCCACATCAGGCTCCACGCTGAGCTTGAAGCCTGCTCAGGGTTCTCTCTCTCCCTCTGCTTCTCCACCCTTCTCCCCCACTCATGCTCTCTCAAAATAAATAAATACACATTAAATAAAAAAGAAGTATGTTCATGGTAATTCCTCAGCCACTGTAAATGGTTTTCAGTTGCCTCTTAAGATGAACCTTATTGTGGTATCTTCGACCTAGATCGTGAGCTTTGGGGGTCGGAGAGTTTAAAACTTTCCTTAACTGTAAGCTGTGTGAAGCTATTGAAGGATTGTCATTTTATTCCTGCTTTGTAAACACTGATGTTCTTCTGTAGGGAACTTGACTTGAATTCTACAGCCACAGATAAAAAACAAAAAGTAAAATCCTTCCTCAAGCCGGATTTCTTCATGAGACGATCTCACACGCACACTTGCCGAGCTTCCTCATATCCTTGGTTCCAGAAGGCTGAGCAGCTGCTGAATATCTCTTCTCTCTCCTTGTCCTGAACGTTTTTGCCCTTTTCCAGATATTCTGTTGTGAACTGTTGCTCTAGAAATCCGAGGATAAGAGGCAATCCTAATTCTTCTTGGTGAGAAAGCAAAACCAGAAACTCCCTTCAGATTCACATAAGTGAGAAAGGAGAATTTAGCTTCAAAATATTCCATAGATGCCAAAAGGTATACAAAGAGAAGGAAGACCAGCCTGAGCCAGTAGAATGAACCAAGGACCAGCAAAGTCATCCGTCCTCAACGCTCAAGACCCTTTTCTTTGCAGCTTATGGCCAACCCATCGGATTTGCCCTTCTCTCCACCTTGCACCTTGCACGCAATCCTTCTGAGATGCTCCCCGCAAATGCTCATATTATTGGTTCTTTTAGGTTAATTGCATTTTGGTTCATGTTACCTTTTCCAAAGGCCTTCCCTGGCCATACCAATCCCATGCTGTGATCATACATTATCTTACTTTCTTCGTCTACTCATTTCCCATATGCTGCTCCCACTAGACCCTAAGCTTCTGAGAGAAAAGACTTCTTCTGAACAATGCTTTACATATACTGGACATGTAGCAATGTTGTTGAATGTATAGTATTATAAATAAGAGAACGACATCCTGGATTCTAAATTTTCCAGGAAAGAGAATTAAATTGACCCAGCTAGGATTGGTATTCAACCCTGTACCTATTAATTGAGGTACAATGGGTTGAATCACATAAAACAACCGTTGCTTATGGATATTTGTGTCTGAGAGGAGATTAGCTTGATTTAGGGGAGCCATCATGGATGAAAGAGATGTATCCCCAATAATTGTAAGTATACTACTGTGTTTATGAGTTTGCAGGGGATAGTGAAGGTAGGGGTTGAGCTTCTAATTTGGCAGAACAAACAAGGCTAATTGTTCTGCTTGAAATTTCATACCAGCTGCTGAAGCCCACTGGTCAGCATGGAATTATCCTGAACCCAAAGTCTTTTATTTATTTATTATTGTTATATAATTAAACCTTCACAGGTCAATCCAAACTTTAAGTACAACTGACGCTTTGCACTCTTTCTCCCCCTTTACTTCATCAATACTTCTGAATAAAGGTGTGTGTGTGTGTGTGTGTGTGTGTGTGTGTGTGTGTGTGTGTGTGTTATTTTCAGGTTCCCAGAAGCCTGCATTAATGATCTCATAGGAGCCTGAAGCAGGAAGGTGTACTCAGAATACAGGGCCAAACCATCTTTGCCAGGCAGGACTCAGGGAATAGCTGACTCACACAGAAAGTGAGCAAGGGCTGGGCATTACTGTTCAAATAAAATTAATAAAACACGTGGAGAACTTTTCATCGTATTTAATTTCCATTTGGCAAGGAGGTACTTAACACCTCCTGTTGTCAGGTGTCATTTTAGGTATGAATGTTACCAGGTCTCTGCCTGCATGAAATAACCATTCTAGTGTAAGGAGTAGTTTAAAAGATATAAAGTAAACCAGTAAAGAGAGGGTAAGATTTCAGACTGTGATGAGGTCATTCAGACAGTGAGATGGGATGCCTTGAACTGGAATGACTAGGGATGATACTGATGCGAGGGTCGGGGGAAGAGGAAGACAGGATCTGTGAGGCGAGCCCAACAGTGTGAAGGCCTGTGCATGGTCATTAGCAGGAAAGGGTGTGGTATGTTTGAAGAGCAGAAAAAGGGCCGTACGTGTCTGGAATGAACCCCAAGAACAAGGGGGAGAGGGGATGGTGGAGGAGCAGATGAAGGAAAATTCTTTGCTCATGGTAAGGAGATGGAATTTTAGTCTCAGAGCAACAGCCTGCCATTTGAGTGGCCTGAGAGAGGGGGCATCATCCAATTCGCAATTTTCAGGAATTTTGTGGAGAGTAGACTCAGGAGAGGGAAATGGTGGAAGCATAGGGATAATCTAAAAGATTTCAGCAGCAGGCTGGGGGAGAGATGATGGCAATCACAATATATCCACAAATTCACCCCATGACACAGGACATCTGTTTATCTGCATTGCATGTGGGCTTTTACTTCCCCCATAGTTACCTACAATCCCAATCTCATGGTCAAACATTAAATAATTTAAGTGTGGCTCCTTAAACATACCTTTCTGACAGTCCTTTTTATGTTAGTAAATAGTGTGGTACTGCAGTATCACAGGGTCATAATATACAGGTCTTGATCACATGGGTGTACCTAAAGAGATATGAACCCCCATGAATGACTGTGAACTCTTGTGAAATCTTATTTTTTTTAAGAATCTGAGCAATAGGGACCTACAGATAGTTTGAACTTTCAGACTCAGAACAACGTTAGTTCTAAATTTCCGTGCTTCTATTTGTCAATCTGAAAACCTTAGACAAGATCCTTAAACTCTGAGTGTGTGTGTGTGCGTGTGTTGAAGGGGATACTAATTAACCACAATAATAATGCTTACTCACAATTGTTAATAAGTATAAGAATTCTTACTTTGTGCTAAATGTGTGCTTGAAACTTTATATATATTACCTCTTTGAAGCATTGCAATGACAACATGATATGCATATTAATGTCCCACAGTGCAGATAAGGAAATTGAGCCTTAGATTACGTAATACATTTGAAATTGTGCAATAAGTACATGGAGGAATGTTCATAGAGTTTTATCTCGTTACATCCACTGAACGGATGGGAATATTATGGGATAGTGTCTGGCATAGTTTCAGCCAGAGTGGGTACTTGATAAGTTTCATGTTATGTATCGCTGTGTGGATTTCAAATATTTATGACCACAGAATTAATTCAAAGGAAAGTAAATTGAAGGAGGTGTTTGTGTGTAATTTTTTTCCCTAATGATTCCACTGTACCCTTGAGCATCTCCACGTTTGTGTTTAATCACAGAGTCTCAGCCATGATGTTTCTGACAGGTAATTTCCTTAACGCATTTGACAAAGGTGGATTGCATGGAAGAACATTGGATCCCATGCTTTTGTCTGCAAGTGACAAGACTAGATTAGAGCTATCTGGGTCTAGTGCCTCTGACTATACTGCATTATGGGTCATCTTTGTGGACACACACATTCTTGGATAGATGGCATACACCATTTGCAAGAAACCCCACCACTTTTTTTTTTATTTTTATTTTTTTTTAAATTTTTTTTTCAACGTTTTTTATTTATTTTTGGGACAGAGAGAGACAGAGCATGAACGGGGGAGGGGCAGTGAGAGAGGGAGACACAGAATCGGAAACAGGCTCCAGGCTCTGAGCCATCAGCCCAGAGCCTGACGCGGGGCTCGAACTCACGGACCGCGAGATCGTGACCTGGCTGAAGTCGGACGCTTAACCGACTGCGCCACCCAGGCGCCCCGAAACCCCACCACTTTTATTACACCTTGAGAAACATCCGGGCAGATATTTGTGTGTCACAATCGTAGATCAATTTAGTCCTCAGAGATAGACCTAGTTATGCAGTTTATCTCCAAATACACTTTTTTTTCTTTTTTCCTGCTATAACCAAAAGTGTTAGATGGTGAGCACACATGTCAAGATATTGAACTCCTTTCAGGTTGTAAAGCCTTTACACCAGCTTGTGTAGACCCGAGCCTCACAGATTCTTGGTGAGCCATGGCAATTTCGGTTCCATACCATTTCATCCCTAGGTACCAACAAGCCCAATCCATTCTCAACAAAAATGCAGTTACCCAGTGGAGACTCACTTCCTGACCCTTTCTCCTCCTCCTCTCAAGCAGGTGCCAGCCTTTAGCAACTATGGTTGGTTGGTGTGTGTGAGTACAGATCCAGGGGGCCAGAGAGGCAGGGTCAGGGAACTCTGGTGTCTCCGGGAAACACAAATGCTATTATTTCACAGAATGTCCCCTTAAGGCTACTCATGGCACCTGCTGTCAGCAGTCATTCCATGCAGCATCGTGGCATGCCAGAAATAGAGGCTTTTTTGTTGCCAAGCTACTAGCAGTGTCTTCCACTTGAACTACAGGGTCCCTACTGTGTGCTTCCAACCCCCATTGAGAAGAATGTTCTGGTTCCATTCTTTTTATTTTTCATTTTTTTAAATATTTATTTATTTTTGAGAGACAGTGAGAGACAGAGTGTGAGCAGGGGAGGGGCAGAGAGAGGGGGAGACATAGAATCTGAAGTAGGCTCTAGGCTCTGTGCTGACAGCTCAGACCCAGGACTCAAACCCACGAATGCAAGATTATGACCTGAGCAGAAGTCGGACGCTTAACTGACTGAGCCACCTCCATTTTAAAAAAGTATTTTTATTATGAAAAATGTCATGCGTACAGAAAAGGAGAAAGAATAATACAGTGATCATATACTCACATTGGGATTTAATAATTGTGCAGATATGTGCAACCACTTTAAAGAAAGTTTCCAAACATCATGAAACTTACTTCTTAGTAGCTAAAGAGATGTCTATATGTATATGTATAATATATATATGTATATATATTGTATATGTATGTATATATGTATATATATGTATATGTATTATATATGTATGTATATATGTATATATATGTATATATGTATATCTATGTATATATATTATACATATTTATACATATCATATATATGATACTGTATAAAACTGCAATATCATTATTAAAATGATACTACCATCAAATATCATCTGTATTAGGATGTACTCAGTAGTCTCATTAATATCTGTTATAACTTATTTTCAAAACCTAGTTCTCTAGGTACTTTGAACTACTAAAATTGTAGATAAGGTACAAGGGGGCAGGTGGCATAAAATAGAACATAAATATATTTTTTCTTTATAGCGCACCTGCCCTTCCTCAGTTATTTTGAGAGATTATCAATCACTTTAAAAATTGTGTGAAGTCTTAAAAAGGAGTATACATATAATTTAGCACTATGGGGAAATCCTTTTCACATCATGGAAACAAATATGGCTCCCTATAAAAGAATATTTATCAGCATTTTTTGTAATGGTGAAAAATTGGAAATAACCTAAATTTCTGACACACAGAATTGGCTAATTTATGGTGGTCATATCGGACACTGTTCACAATGTATTGTCAGTAAACAAAGCAGATTCCGCAACATGGTTCAGGCAAAATCACACCACTGTAAGAATTAGCTCACAAACAGAATAGAAATCTTGAATTTTTTTTTTTTTTTTTTTTTTTTGGTTTGCTAACCATAGTTACCTCTGGATAGTGGGATTGTAGATCATTTTTACTGCATTTTACTTTTTCTTTAATTGCATTTTCTGAATGAAATGTGGAATGTTTTGCTGGTTGCATTAGAGAATTTTGACGAATTAGCCAACTCAGCTAGAGATGTATTATTATGTAACTGGAAAGGATAGCAGAGGCACAAATGTGATGGAATGAAACATCCTTGAAATGGACCATGGCTGAAAAGCTGGAGAAGGTAACTGAAGTGCTTAGGCTAAAATGAGGAAGCCATAATGCATCTTCCTGTATTTCCTTTGGCTTTGTAAGTCTTGCATTAAAACACTCTGATGTTGTCTGAGTAGGGTTTTGTTAAAAACTCTAAAGTTGAAATTTGCATTGCAATTAGTTTTAAAATGCCATTTGGAGGAAGCTTTTAACTGCCTGTTAGAGAGGTCTAACAGACCCTAACTGAAGTCCTGCAGGAAGTGTGTGTGTGTGTGTGTGTGTGTGTGTGTGTGTGTGTGTACGCGCATGCATGTATAATTTTCTCCCACCCCAATCCCTGAGTGTTCTTTTATAGTCTAAGCAGACGGCAGATCACACTACTGACTTGTCCCATGAGCATTGGCTCAGCACAGCACTTTCGGTATTGCCATCCTGAGCTGCTTATGTCCCCATATCATTTGGGGGTTCTGATGCAGATCTGTCTCACGACTGCAGAAAGTATAGCCATGAGAGATAGCGTAGGGCATACTGCAAAGGAATAGAGGAATGACATTGAGTTTGCGGTTAAAAGTGCACGTCCAGAGTTAGGATCTTTCAAAGAAATGGTTAAGGACACAGCATAGAGACCAGCAGGCAGCTAGGGATTGGAGGAGGTTCTATGACACTATGGAGGGCTGTAACTGTAGCCTGGGAAGCAGGATAAACCATCCAATGAAGGTTTGGTTCAGGAACTCTAGCCAGAGGCAGATCCAGACTTTTGGGCGTTCAGAGGGAAGGCTGAGTGATTCCTATCTGATGAAACCTGGGAGGGTGGCATCTCCATAGTGAGCATGCTCTCAAGGCACACTGATTCAATTCGTTTCCCCAATTCTAGGAATGTATTTGCCCCACTCCAAAACACCTCCTTCCAACACACACACACACACACACACACACACACGCACACACACACCAGAGGACATGAGGCACTCTGTGAGGCATAATTATCTCTATCCCATTACCAGTCTCTTAATTAAATCTCTCAATTAAATCTCTTACTTTCTAAAGCAGCCTACCACTGGGAAGAAGATACTGTAGGTTGTAAATCACTGGGGAAGTCCAGGTCAGCAGCCTCACGACTCCCAGACACCTGCGGGCAATCTGCATAACTTTCCCAGTACATCTAGTAATAAAGTTTTATTTCTTTCCACGAGTTTTCTCGAAGAATATATCCTAGCCCATCTATATCCTGATTACTTGTGTGTCTGGATGGGTCCAACTGAAATACAGAAGACAAAAGGATCATTATCCTGATTGAAATAGGATTGGGCAGGACATCAATGAGCACCCCAAATGCAGAGTTCTTTGTTGACTGATTAAAGAAAGTCTCAAGACTTCCTAAAAAGTCACTAAGGAGTAGAATACCATTGATAGAGTAGCTTGTGCTTAGCACAATTAAATTTAAATGCATTTATAATTTTTTTTTAATTTAAAATAAAAATCCTTTCAGCCAGAGTCAACTGCCCTCATTCTTTTGTTAGGCTTTATAAGCATTGATCCTCCTCATTGTTCAATAAATTCCCAACAGAGATTTTGACTTTTCAGCCAGATACTTTTTTTTTCCTGAATAAAACTCTGATCTCTAGATTATGAGCTAAAGGGATATGGGAAGTGACCTAAATTGGAAGACCTAAATTGAAGGGGTTGGGCATACAAAGGGATATAGTTGGGCAGAAGTTAGCAACACTTGAAGTATTCCACCAGCAGATGGACTGATAGGGAGTATTGCTCTCCTCCCACTGTGGTTCTGTGTAGTGTGTGTTGTTCACTGGAGCACACAGAGTTCATATTCATTGTATCTTTTTGTGTCGTTCATCTGTTTTAAGAGTTAAAACAGACTTGTCTACAGACACATGCACATGCTTGCATGCATGTGCTAAGGAAAGCTTGGTTATGCTTCAGAGCATGTTAACTATTCAGACAATAATGAAGGAAGCTTTTTTCTTTTTTTTAGAAAAAAAATGGGTATTCCCAGGCTTCTCCAAGTCTTCTCTATTAGAGGCTTGAAAAGGGGGCCCAAGGTGTATATTATATGCCCCCTCCTCACATTCACATAGGATCCTGCTGTGATCATTCCAGCTTAGGGACTCCTTCGGTATGATCTGAACATTATGAAACTGTGCTTCATAACTCAGGGGAAATCTGTCTTCATTCTTTACCATCATACTTAACTGTTTATAGCCAGTCCTCTCTTCTAAGAAACCCCTTTATCCCAGTCCCACTTTGTAAATATGGAACTTTGCCTTAAGAACGGATTTCCCCAGTCTTTAATATTTGATTGGAGAAGTAATTCTGCTCATGGTACATCGGAAAGCTGTTTTCCCCCCTCTTTCTAATAAGAACTATCATCCATTGCTGACAAAAGATCTCCACAGCATTTCCTGGGTGCTTTGGAATATGTTGTGACAAATGGCGTCTTGCGTTGTACGACCGTCCTCGTGGCTTGTAATACATCGTTTAATGAATTGATCACAGTGGAATGTAAAGATGAAGCAGCATTTATTTTGTATGTTATATTGCATATAATTTTTAGAGTTGACATTTATAACCATGGAGGCTGTTATTTTACATATCATCTTCAAACCATATCAGCCTTAAACACATTTAAATTTAATAAGCAAGTAGATTAGATTTGCTTTTAAGCTAGGCATATCATTACAGTGCGTGTTTCCGGCAGGAGGGCACTCTCACGATTCAATACGGTCTTTAGTTGTCTTAAAGAAACCAAAATTATACAGAAGGAGGTTAGAGCAGACGCTGAAATAATTAAGTATGAAGCCCATATACCCTTTGATGGACCACTGTAAGCAGGGCCCTCCAACCGTTAAGGCAAAAGAGTCCATTCAGTTTTCTTAACCATCATCAGGCAACTCTGAGGCTGAATGCAGGCCTTGGGAATGAAATGCAAATTCTATAATAGGAACATCATTGTGATAATAATTTATTAAATTTCCCGAGCCGTCTCCCTCTGAGGAGGGCAGCATGATGGCCCTGGTGATTAATTTTCAACATCATTTAACGTTTTATTAGAGGGAAACAGTTTGTAATCTATTGATGCCCTTTCTGTACAATTCCACGAGCTGTTTTCAAAACCAGGAGGAAGGAGGGAAATGGGGGAGTGTGAGAAGGATTGCTGGTCTCCTGCTACCCAACATCTTAGACTCTCCTGTGCTTTCCTGCCATTTTGTTGTTTTGGCCTCACGGGAGCTTGTTGGTGTTTGTGAAAGGGGAGAGTTCATTTGTGAATCTGAAGTTAGGGGAAGTGCAGTATTTGGGGGGAGGGTTCATCTAAGAGACTTGAGGAGGGGTGGTTCTGAAAGTTGCTGGATTGGGGCTTCTCAGCATCCTAGCAGTGCTTCCCTAGAGGCTGCAGATACACATACCTGCAGAGCCCAAAGGTCCCCTGAATAGACATTATTCTGCCAGGCAAGTACTTGGTGGCACCATTCACTTCCACCAAATGTTGACTTGTTAGAATGTCAACTGTAAGAACAGTAAAGAGAAATAACAGCAAAATGCAAGGTGAGACCCTGGATGGGATCCAGGCCCAGAAAAGGGAGATACGTGGAATAAACGAATGAACTCCCATTGTGATCTGCATTTCAGTTACCAGTATTGTCCCAGTATGAATTTCCTGGCTTGGATCACTGTAGTGTACTGTTAGGGGAAGCTGCATAAGAGATACACAGGAATTCTCCTGTTATTTTTTGCAGTCTTTATGTAAATCTAAAACTATTTCAAGTTAAAAGTATTTTTATAAGCAATAAAAGGAAAATGTGGGACATATCAAACATACTAGTAGGACAGATTATGTTCAAGGGTCACCTGCTTGACACATCCCTCTGGGACAGTCTTACACACTCTTTGAGAACAACATAAAAGCAGAGAGAAAGACCATGTCTTCTGTTCTTTGTGTCGATAGCTTTCTCACACTTTGGCAGTGTGGTAGGTAATATAATGCCATATACCCCAAATATATTCACATTCTAATCCCTGGAGACTGTGAATAGGTTAGATTACATGGCAAAGAAGAATTAAGGCTGCAAATAGAATTAATCTTGCTCATCAGCTGATCTTGAGATGGAGAGATTATCCAGGATTACCTGGATAGGCTCAATATGATTCCAAAGGTCCTTGTAAGTGGAAGAGGGAAGTGCCCTGAAAAAAACTTGACAGGCAGTTGCTGTCTTGAACATAGAAGGGAGCCAGGCACCAAGAAATGCAGGAAGCCTCTAGAATTCCAGAAAAGGCGAGAACACAGATTCTCCCCTAGGGACTCCAGAAAGGAACCCAAGCCCCCCAACCTTACTTTTAGCTCAACGAGACCTGAATCAGATTTCTGAGCTACAGAACTGTAAGCTCGTAGATTTGTGTTGTTTTAAGCCATTACATTTGTGCTAATTTGTTACAGTGGGAACAGGAAATAAAAACAGGCAAGTATTCAATATAACAGCAAATGGTGACATGGTCCTTACATGTGCCAGGCATTGCTATTAAGCATTTTACATTTTACATAGTACTCAATCTAATGAGCTGGGTACTACCTGGTACCCTGCTTTATAGAGGAGGAGACTTTGCAGAGAGATGTGAACTTGCCCAGTGTCATACAGCTGGTGAGTAACAGGGCAGAGAAGTACAGGTATGAGGTCCATGTCTGAAATAACAATCTGGTGTATTAGCACTTTGCTCTGGCATAGCAAAGCTTAGCAATAGATTATGGTAGTATATTTAGTTAATTTAAAATTGGGAGAAATGTCTCCACAGTAAGGAGAAAGTGAAAGACTAAGTTGTCTTAGAGAGGGAGCTAGAAATAGGAGATATCCTAATAGCAGTCGAAAAGACAGGAGTCCATCTTTTTTTTTTTTTTTTTTTTTTTTAAGAAAAGTATTGTCTGGAAACTGTCTTTCCCAACGTATAAATCCTATCAGATTATTATGGACTTAGGTGACACAGAGATGCTATTAAATAACATTAAACCAATCCTTTGGGGACAGAGTTATTCTGTTCTGAATTTTCTTTCCATTTTCCTGTTTATGTTATTGAGAAACTTTTCGTGTGGTGCTAGGGCATCTTAAACATCTCTCTAATACTTGATGATCCCCATTTTTAATATTAAAATAGAGGCCTCAGGCTCAGTGTCTGCAGGTAATGGTAGCAAGATTTTAATAACTTGTGATTGCGTTGTACTTATTTTATGGTTAGTCTCTATTTGGAATAAGTGATACTATTTTTTTTCTTTTCCATTTATAGTATTGGTATAAAGTCGCCTTGTAAAAATAATGTGTTTAGTGGAAACCAAGTACACCAGCGTAAAGTCATATTAAGCAGCTGATAGTTTATCATTATGACACATGATGGCCATTTAGCGACAGTGGCAGAAAGATGGCTAAGGTTTGGGAACATCTGATTCTTGGGGGCTGAAGATCTCAAAGTGTTGGCTGTAATCTCTAAAGGGCTGTTCTTTACTAAGTTGCAAGTTCCTCAACTATCTTTCAGTCTATTTTCTTTTCCACCTCGTCACCAGAAATAAGTAATTTCTCCGGATTTTGAAAGTGGAGGCAAATAAAATTTTTTTCAACATTAAATTTGATTGGTATTAACTGAGCCCTGTGGTCTTTAATTTGCTTGCCATTCATTGTTCTGCTAATTCTAGCACCAAAATTTCTAAAACCCCTACTTTAGGACCTTTTTTAAAAAGCTCTTACTCTCTGTTAGCCTCACTGTGTTTTGTGCCTTGAATCGGGCCTGGGTTTGGACTTGCTATATCAGGAGCTGAGCTTGTATTCTCTTGCTGGTCCAGCTTTCCCGGGATAGCCTTTTATTTGGTGATAGGAAAGAATGTCTCTTACTAAGCCTCATCCTCTTACATTGCTTATCTCACAGGCTTGCAGGATATGGTTTCTTGTGAGAATACCGGTTGGGCTGTCAACCCTAACCAATTCTAGCAAGGAACTCATGTGCAAACTTTTTGTCCACCACATAAATTCCAGGTCAGACGAGGTGAGCATTACCGCATGGGCAGGGACAGGCACCTGACATCTGTCACCACATCTGGCATCTGATATGGTAGAACAATACCATGACTCAACGGCACACATTTGGAAGAGTTAATGTGTACCGAAGATGCTCACAGTTTAAAGAAAGGTGCTTGGCTTATATCCCTTATAAATGGATTACTGAATGTAGCTTAGCCCACGTGACAGGCTTTTCCTTTCGTTCTTGGCTGCATTTCTGTTTGTGGCAGGATCTAAGGAGTTTCTCCTGGGCCCAGAGCATGTGGAGAATGTGAACATCATCTTGCTCAGCCTTGCAGAGGAGGTTTTGAAGCTTCATTGGTTACTGTTTTGTTTTGGTCCTTCCCCTCCCTCCATGGCTTCATCCTATTCTTCTCCTTCCCCTTCCTACTCTTCCTTCTTTAAAAAAAAAAAAATTTAGTGTTTATTTTTGAGAGACAGAGAGAGACAGAGCATGAGTAGGGGAGGAGCAGAAAGAGAGGAAGACACAGAATCCGAAGAAGGCTCCAGGCTCCGAGCTGTCAGCACAGAGCCGGATGTGGGCTTCGAACTCATGAACCGTGAGATCATGACCTGAGCCGAAGTCGGCACTTAACCGACAGAGCCACCCAGGATCCCCCAGTTCCTTGTTTTATTCATTCAAAGACAGCAAAAGCACAGGCTTGGTTTAGCAGTTCTGAAGTCTGCATCAGTGTGCCCAATAGTCAGAATGGCAACAGTAATAATAGTTATTCTGGCTCAATACTGAGCACCTGTGTGTGTTGTCAGAGTGCTGCTCTTGGCACTGGTCATGCTAAGTTTACTCTCACCTTCCATCCTGAAGAGCTCTCAGCAGATCGTTTCTCCACCTTGCCCTGTACCCCTCTTCCTGACCTAGCCCCATTTTCCCCACTTGCTTCTCAGTGCCCAGTCAAGAGTCTTTTGTTCAGACCATTGACGGCCTTGAAAGTGCAATAATCCAAAGGTCCACATACTTCACAAATGTTTATTAAGTACCTACAACGTCCAAGGTTGTGCTCTTTACATGCATGAGCTCACTTCATCCCAACAACGACCCTGAGAAGTAAATATTTGTATCTCCAATTTTAAGAGGAAGCTGGTATCCCTACCCTCAAAGAATACTTGGTTAGGAAGAATAGACAGGCCTGTGTAACTCGAAGTAAAACTGAATGACGTACTTATACATGGGAACAGGCATCAGGCTGAGAAGGGTATCTTGGAAGGTTGGAGGAGACAGGGGATTTCCGGACAGGGTGTTGAGGATAGGTGGGCATTTCCAGATGGATGATTTATGGAAGGATGTTTCAGGCAAGGAGGACAGCATTTGCAAAGGGAAAGGGAAGTGGAATTCTGAGCAAAGATAAATATGTACCGCTAAATATAGTTGGAGTGGCGTGCAGAGGGGAAGTTGGGTTATCTGAAATATATAAAGCCAGTGGCATCATATTTGTATGCAAGTCAGGGTGATTTTTAAAGAGGATTTAAAAGGCTCCATTTCAAAGGTGTATACCACAGCCGGTCTGAGTAGCCAGGCTGTTCATCTCTCTCTCCTAACACCTCAACACATGGCATTATTCCTTCTCTGTCTCCCCTAATTGTCCTTTCTCCCTACATTCCCCCCCCTTCACCAGGCCTTTTACCCCACATCCTCTGCTTTCGCCAGGCTGCTGGAACGAAGTATGATGTGGTTCCTTTAAGCCTCTCCCACAGCTGTTCTCCTATGGGACAGAGAAAAGGAATAAGAAAAAATATGGCTCTGAGCATCTCATGCTTCCTGTTGTTGTATTTGAAGCAGGGAGAGGTGAGCTTGCTGTTGATTTTAACACCTGCTTTTGGGAATTTCAGAGCTTCTTTCTGTTTCTGGAGTGATCTTTTCTTGAGCACAAAGTTAAAAATGGCATCAAGAGAAAGGAGTGTTAAAACCTGTGAACGAAAATTACTGTTACTCTGTAGAAAATAGGTGACAGTTCCTCAAAAAGCATAGAGTTACCATCTGACCCAGCAACTGCACTGCCAGGAATACACCCAAGAGGATGATAGCAACCAGGTCCTCAAACAAAAAGTTGTACATATAGGTTCATACATTGTTCACAATAGACAAAAGTTGGAAACAACCCTGATACCCATCAGTGGAAGAATGAATGAACATGATGTGGTATATCCATACAATGGAATATTATTCAGTCATAAAAAGGAATGAAGTGCTGATAAATTCAATAACATGGACGAAACCTGGAAACATGGTACTCAGCGAAACAAGCCAGACACAGACAGTCACACATTGTATGATTGTATTTATATGAAATGTCCAGAATAGAAAAACCATGGAGACAGAAAGCACAATGGTGGTTCCTAGGGGAGGGAGGGATAGAGAGTGACAGTTCAATAGGTAATGGGATTTTCCTTGGTGATGATGGAAATATCTTGAAACTAAATAGAGGTGGCTTTACGCAGTATGTGAATGTGCTAAGTGCCGCTACATTGTAGTTTAACATGGCGAATTTCACATAATGTGAATATCACCTCCATTAAAAAAAAAAAAAAAAGTCACTAGTGTAGAAAACTCAGCATAGGTTCCAAGGAAATGAGCATTCTGAGTTGCACACAGTTTGCCGGTACGGACTGTGCTTACAAGAAGCCCCCAGAAGTTGATCCTTGAAGAAGCTAAGACCATTCGGAGAGTGGAAAAGGAGGCGGCTCCGAGAACCAGCCCTCATTTTCAGTTGCAAGAGGCCAGTGAAGTATGACCACCAACATCACATGGCCATCCTCCTCCCCAGGGAAGTTGCAACCTGGGAAGGTGACAGCTCATAATGTCAGAAACCAACGATGAGAAAATTGGAAATGGATGGAGTTTTATGGCAATGCATTTTTAACTCCACTTCAGCGTAGAGGGGATGTTTTAAGGAGCTAAGAGCTTAAACCAGACAAGATTTCCTCCAGTGTGATAATAAATACACCAAAGTGCCCTTTTATGTTTAATAATTCAGGACCCACTGAGTGTTTAAAGGTTTTCCTGTTTTATCATTTGAAAAATCGAATGGTAATCGGTTAAAAAGTAATAGATGAGAAATGTTTTCGAGATGGGCCCTGAATCATGCACTTTAAAACGTCTTTGGAAATGGATGTCTGTGTGTTCTAGGTAACAGGCGCCTGAAGGTTTGGAAGTTTCAGCACAACCAAACACTTGTCATGCCTTTGGGTGCTTTTATTTGGAGAGATGACAGCCCATTTCACATGACATTGGCCTGTAGTCTGAGTGGTGTTTGAGCAAAATTAAACTAAAAGAACACTGTGGGACCGCTTTTGCAATCAGCCATTCTTAAATGTGCTCAGAATGTAGACAGCAGCATTGATAGAGCCAGATTTCTGGAAAATTCCAGAGAAGAGGCTAGAAGCCAGGCCATAGCAACATTTTATTGTCAGGGACATTAACACACGGCATCAGTAAGAAGAGGTTTGAGTTATTCTGGCCTGCAAATTGGCTCCATGTGGAACATAATGCTAAATTCTCGGAGGCAGCGATTTCTAGAAAGGAAGCGCCATGCCTCTTGCAGATGATAAGAATGGTCCTATGACTCTCAGATTTAAGACAGGTGGATTTTCCCAGGGAGGGGAATGGAGAAGAGGGTGGGCCTATGGCAATACTTAATTAGCCTGTCTTATCATAGAATCTGAAAGGCAGAAAGAATCCATGTGTGTTCTTAAATGTCACGTTGGAAAGTAAAAGTCACTACTGTGCTTCATTTTTGATCAGCAAATGTTACTGCACCTGTGTTTATGATGTGCCCATCAGCCACTGAAACATGCACTGGGGATACTGTATTACCCCACATGGACAAGATCATTGCTTGTGTAGAGCTCGTATTTTCTGGTAGAGGAAAAGCATTCAAGAAGGAATTGTGACAGAAACTGCCAGCTGCCTTTCCAATAGCCACTTATCCCTTCTTTCTTAGTAATTGACCCCTTGGTAATGGGCCCCTTAGTCACAGCCAAGATGTCCAGATTAAAGGAAAATAATACTGTGTTCTCCAGCTTTCCTAACAGAGAGGGATCACCAGCAAGATGGCAATGGTAATTATTAGGTGTGGTTTCTGGGAAAACCCTTTAATAGGGGCTGACTCACAATGCCAGGAGCATTCTTGTGTTCTACCCCTTTCTCTCTCCTATATGAAACCATGTGTTATTGAGGCCACTTTGAGGATGGATTCCATATGCTAAGAATGGTGGTGAAAAAAAAAAGTAGAAGGGTCAACAAGATTTACTATGGACTGCCTCGCCCCAGACTTCTTTTAGGGGAGAGAGCAATAAACGTATGTTTTGTTTAAGCCCCTGTTATTTCAGAACTCTAAATAGCAACCAAACCCAATTTTGTGAGTTTGAGGAAGAAGACACAATTATAAAATAATTTCAGAAAGCGAAACCTTCTCTGTGGGCATCAAAGAGAGATGGGAGAGAGACGAACCGGCTAAGGGGTGAGGCTACTCTGGAATGGGAAGGGAAGAGACTCTCTGAGGCATCAAAGGCAAGATGGGTCAGGTATGTGCAGGTCTGGAGGAGGAACACTTCAAGCCAAGGGGATGCCAGGTGCTGACGTGATCAACGTGGCATAACCAGGAAACAAAAGAATGTCAGAATGGTCAGAAAGTGGTAGAAGATGTAGAGAATGTCACCAGATGATGTCAGAGTGACAGGAAAGACCAGGCCCCGTATGTTCTTGTAGGCCATGCTAAGAAATATGGGTTTTATTCTGAATAAGCCAGGAAATTCTTAGTTTGATATAGGCAGGAGAATGATCTGATATTTCTTTACAAAGCTCATCCTGGCTGCAATGTAGAAAGTGGGCAGAACAAGCAGGAAGTCAGAAAGATCTTTTAGGTGGTGATTGTAGACCTCCTGGCCAGAGTCGATTGTGGGATTGATGTTGGAGGTAGCACTCATAGAATTTAGAGCAATTTGGGAAGTCAGTGAAAACCTAAACAATCTATGGTAGAAGGATTAGCATAGATGTAGCTCTATATTGCCTTTGGAAGAATCTCTCACAAGTCTACCTATTAGAGCCACTTGACTGTGTGCAAAAAAACCAACATGGGTTACTCAACAACAGCTTGCAAAAAACCCAAATCAAAAATGGGCAAAGAACTTGAATAGGTATTTTTTAAGGAAGGTATACAGATGGCCAATAGGCACATGAAAAGATGCTCCTCTCACTAATCACTAGGGAAATGTCAATCAAATCATAATGAGATACCACTTCACATCCATTAGAATGGTTACCACTAAAAAAAAAGAAGAAAGAAAAGAAAAGAAAAACCAAAAATGACAAACATTGGTGAAGATGTGGAAAAATCAGAGTACTTGTGCTCTGTTGGTGGGAATGTAAAATGTGAAGCTGCTGTGGAAAACAATATGACAGTTTCTCAAAAAAATAGGATTACCGTATCATTTAGCAAATTGACTTGTGAATTGTTTCAAAAGAATTGGAAGCAAGATCTTGAAGAGGTATTTGTACATCCATGTTTATAGCAGCATTATTCACAATAGCTAAAATGTGGAAGCAACCCATGTGTCTTCTGATAAATGAATGGATAATTCATACAATGTAGTATATTCATACAATGGAATATTATTCAGCCTCAAAAAGGAATGAAATTCTGACATATTCTGCAACATGAATGAACCTTAAAGACATCATGGTGAGTGAAAGAAGCCAGTCACAAAATGGCAAATACTGCATGTTACACTTATATGAGGCATCTAGAGTAGTTTGAATCATAGACAAAGTAGAGTAGTAGTTGCCAGGGGACTGAGGGAGAATGAGGAGTTAGTGTTTAATCAGTACGGAGTCTCACGTTGGCAAGTGAACAGAGTTCTGGAGAGGATGGTGGTGATGGTTGCATAATATGCATGTACTTAATACCAGTGAAATGTACACTTAAAGCTAGCTTAAATAGTAAATTTTTATGTCCTGTATGTTTTAGCAGTTAAAAAAAAAGGAAAAAAAATCAATATGGGTTGCTTGCCCCTGGAATTGCAGTGAGTTCTCAGCCAGTACCACCTCGTCTATCCTTCTCAAAGCTCAGAGCAGGTGTCTTTATCTGTGCGACCCAGCCCACCATCTCACTGGCAAATGGTGTCTCTGTGTTTCCCATTTCCCTCTGCAAATATCAGCTTATTAATGACTCTTTCTCAAAAGCCCCTTCAAACCCAGTAAAGGCAGCCTTCTGCCTTGAAAAGTGAGAGACTCCCCATCCACTGATTTAACTGGAAATTTAAGGATGTCCGGAGAGCCAATCCTCGGGGGGGGGGGGGGGGGGGAGGGGCTGAAGTCAGAACTAGTCAAGGAGGACACATGCACATTTACATATGATTTGCATCTGCTTTACATAGGGCTGCACAAGCTGTGCTGTGTTCTCAAACATCACTCACATTATATTTTAAGACTGTCGCAATCTTTGATTAACATTTAGATCTGCAGTCTGGGTACCTCGAACTTCTCCAGCCTTCTATGTTTAAACCAGCTTCATCCTTTATCCATGGGCGGTGGGAAGTTCAGTGCCCCTCCGGGTAGCTGCAGACGCCTGGAAGGACTCCGTACTTTCTCACAGTTAACACCACCCATTCCAATGTTCTGTTCCTGCCTCTAACTCATCACCCCTTTCTCAGACCTACCCCGAGCATGCAACATCACCCAGGCCATTGTGCATAGCGACTTTTTAATATCAAGTTAGAGATGATGGCAGAATACAGTCCTAGAAGCAATTTAGAAGTCAGTGTTAGTAGCAGCCTTGTTTTTCAAAGTTCCTTAGTGTTCTCAGGGAGTGCTGACTGGAAGTTTTCCCCCTTTACATGGTGACCTCTATCCTTTCTCTTATCCCCCAACCCTTTCCTCCCCTTCTCTCCCCTTCCTCTCCCTTCTTCCCTTCCCATTCTCTCCTCTCCATTCATCTTCTTCTCCTCACTTTTCTTTTCTCTTCTCTTTCAGTGGACCATGGGCGAGCCACTCCTGTCATCCAACAGACATGCATTTTGTGCCTAATGAGCCAGTAAATAAGACGTACAAGTCCCTACCCTCCTGAAGTTTAGTGTTGTGCTGACAGATATACCCCCCAAAAGTAAATAAATAAAATCAGTGAATAAATTGTCCCTGCCACAGTGAGAGATGATAGGGCATATTCAAGAACTTATGGAGGGTAGCCAGCTGAAATGGAAGGTTGGGAAGATGCCTCCATGCAAAGGTCAGGGTAAGGAAAAGCTAACATGGAAGGACAGAAGGACAAAGCCCTAAAGCTGAAGGATGTCAGCATGCTCCAGAAAGATGAAAGAGACCCGTGTGGATTGGGAGTGGGGGTGACTTGCAGGCAAAAAGAGACATGAGTAAGGAAGAAGAGGCAGGTGGGGATATACCTTATAGGGCTTCTGATGCCCTATTACATATGGATTTCACTGTTGGTCTGTTTCATGTAGGGGTGTAACAGGACCTCATGCATATTAAAAGCATATCACTCCGATGGCTCAATGGAAAACTACCACCCTTCTCATTTTTGCCCTACTTTTCTCCATGTTCCTGAGCTCATGGTTTCTCAGGGGCTGCCCTTTAGAACTCCATACCCCTCTTGAAGAATAATGCAACTTTACCTTCAAGCTATTTCACGTGTGTATAGGGGGGGCAGGCAGAGAGGTGGGGGCATTGGGGGGCATTATGCCACCCCCCAGGAGGTTGAGGTAGAAACTCAATCTCATGGAATTTTGATTTCCCTTATAATGCTTCCTCTCTGCCCTTCCCCCAGTGATATTAAGACAGAGGCTGAGAGATGAAGAAAATCGCAAAAGAGATGAGCATTGGCCAGATGAATATTTTGGAAAATTCCAACTGAGTGAAAACTTACAGAGATAAATGCAAAACTTTCAATTGTATGTCTCGGCCCACCATGTTTATATTTCTGCCATATGTGTTGATAATATATGACACATTTTGAAAACTGGATTTTCATGCCTTTGTAGCCATTAATAGTGTTGACATAAACCTGGTCATTCAACCTGTGGTCTTGGTGATAGGCAGAAGGACTAGGAAGAAAAGGAGGCCGCTGAGTCTTCTAAAAAGGGCAAAGGTGAGTACAGGGACCCTAGTGATTGTCTCTGGGAGAATTGGTACCTCCCCACAAGGGAAATGTGTGTAGTAGTTACAGAGGAGCAAATACCGTTCTGCTTACACATCCGAAAGCAAGACAGTCATTAGTGCCTACTCCTCAGCTTTTGTGGTGGAATACAGGAAGATTGTCTGGCTTTCTCATATGATTCTGTTGACAGCATGATGCGTCTATAGCAGATGGTGTTCTTTGAACACAGGTGTGCCTTGGCCACCCTGATCAGAGTCGAATGTTTTGTTTTAGTTGAACCAACATCAGGAACTCCATAAAATGCTTAGCAGATTTAGGTAAACACTTAGATTACCGTCTAATTTGGAAAAATAATCCCCCCTGTATAGTGATATTTAGTGTCAGAATAAGCCAGGTGATACAGACTGATTATCTTTCTAGGCAAACTTAACAGGTAAAATAGATTTAGTAGGGAATAATGTCTTGATAGTTTGGTGTTTGCACTGCAAGGATCTGGCTAAGTAAAAGATGGGGAGTAAGTGGGAGTTTTGAGATTGTATGCAGTGTAATGTGTCTTACTTTACATTGCTCAATACACCTACCAGACCCTTTAGAAATACACTGATAGCGTTGTTAGCAATTAGGGCATTTGTCTACGGTATTTTCCTTTTTTTGTAAGAGAAAACTTGCAAGCTCTCCAAAGTGTGTTGCCCACCATACCATAACCCTCTGCCAATCATATGGGTTAAGGCAGATTTTATTGCCAGTCATATTGTACTCCAGTTGAAGTGTTAAGAATGCTGTCTTATCCCTCAGCTGGATTAGCTTTAAAAGGTGATCTTGGAGTCCTGTCAAGCACAAAGTGAGGATTTACGAAGTGACAAACACATGGCCACGACATTTACTATGAGATTTCCCATAACTGAATTCCCAGCTCCTGGCCAAGAAGAAATATGCAATGGAAGAACTCGAAGGAGAGCATTTTAGCACAGACACATTTTAAAAGGCAGGCAGTTCTTTTTTGTGTGTTTAGGTTGGGATTTCTAAAGAATCAAACAATGCCATTATCTGAAAAAAAGCTGGGGAGGCAGGAGCAATCATCTTGACTTGGAACACCGGTTTCTTTCTTTCTATGGCCACGGTCTATCCCCTCTCTGTGTTATAGGCTCACTTACAGTGCTCAGGGCTTCATGGCCTTTTGCAGCCAATTTAGCCCTTTGTAGCTCATCATAATCTCATTCCTCATCCCAGCGACTTCAAGGGCTTTATGGAAATACCAGACAGATGTGTATGTGCTTCTATAGAGCCTTCAAATAACCCCATCCATCTTAATGGCATTTCTCCGCTGATCAGCAAGAGGTTTACATTGTATTTTCTTTTACAGCATCTTCATTACCTTTGTCTCTTACATAGCTGTCCACTTCCATGTACGCTGCATCATCAGCCAGGCTTTATGGTGGTTCCTCTGGTCACGCTCTGGCCCTTCATTCAGCTAGCTTCGGGTTGATCAACCATGCATGTTTCTGAGCAGACAGAACATGCTTTTCATTAGTGCTCCACCGTCCCTTCCAAGAACCCTTACTCCACTTTCCAGTAGACTCACATGAATGGTGGAAAGTGGGACTCCACAGCATAAAAAAGCCCTAACAGAAGCTTTATTAAAAGCGAATCCGACACACCCCGGATCAGCTCCTAACGGTGCCTGGTACATGACAGACGATCCGGTGAATATTGCTTGAATGATGACATGATTGAATTACTGATCTTGCTACAAAAAGTAATGAAATGGAAATAGGGCCATTCCAGTTTGGGCCCAGATGGGTAATCAGTGATACTAGGACTGTAGTCTTACAGTAAAACAGTGGTCGGTGGTAGGGACTGTTTCTGTAACCTGAAGAAAGATGGTAGTAAAGAAAGTTCTTACATTTTTTTTTAATAGAACCCAACCATTGCGTAGCAAGTAGGGCAGTCGCTTCCAGCCCATGCAGGGCTAATCTGTCTGTTGGACCCAGTTCAAGTGGCTTTGTGCTAGAACCTGCACTGATGGAGGGCAGTCGGCCACCATCTGTCACCAGAGACCATCTTACTTCTATTTAGGGGACAGAGCCACTGCTGCAGTGGAGGCCAACTCCAAGGGGCTTTCCTTCCCTGTCTCTGTGTGTTAGGAAAGCTCATCAGTTGCCTATTTGGGGCCTCTTGTAAGTGGAATTTATTTTGTCCATCACGCACTGAACTTAGTGCGTGCCATGCTTTCTAGTTAGCTGCAACTTTAGGCATCACCAATCCTGCAGCAGATAATGGAAAGAGACCTGTGTGGTCTCTGCAGCAAACAATGGAAGAGACTCAGACTGGAAGACTGAGTATTGTTATTTATCTCTGGAATTTGGCTTTTGGAGGCAGGGATCTTACTGGAGCTAAGGTAGCAGATTACCACCAATTCTCTCACCATCTATTATGGGGTTCAATTATGTTTCCTCCAAATTCATATGCTGAAGTCCTAATGTTTGAAGTTTCAGATTCATGAGAAAATAAATCTCTGTTGTTTAGGCCCCCAGCCCCCAGTCTGTGGTCCTGTGTTAAGACAACTCTGGCAAAGTCATACATCACCCCACCCTAAGTATGTTCCCATGGAGAATGTGGAAGGACTGACCCCACAAATTGAAACACAGCTGAAATATAAAAGACTTCTGGCAAAGACTTACTGATGTGATTGTGGGGGCCGGCTAGGCAGGTCTGAAATCCAGAGGGCAGGCCATCAGGAGGAGCAGTCTGAGCTCTAGGGCAGCAGCAGACACGGCAGTGAACAGGAGAAGAAATTTCTTCTTCCTCAAGGAAGCTTCAGTTCCGCTCTTAGCGCTTTTCACAGATTAGATCAGGCCCACCAAAATTTCCGAGGATAATCTCCTTTACTCTAAAGAGACACCTGATGGCTGACATTAATCCCATCAACAAAATACCTTCACAGCAAGAAGGAAATTGGTGTTTGATCAAATAACCAGGTGCCTAATCAGGTTAACACATAAAATTGACCGTCCTAATGATGGTGATGACAAGTGCCCTCCTCCGTTGTACTCTCCATGGGTGTCAGTCATGCCACTGAGGTTCTTACGTGTATTATTTACATTTTTATCCCAATTATTATCCTCATATTATCTATAAGGAGGTTCAGGGAGGCTAAATGATATGTCCCAGGTTGCACTGGATTAAAAAGTAGGTCTGTGTGATCTTCAAATCCAAGCTTTTAACCCCTGGGCTGGTAGCTGTCAGAGAAACAGAAATCCTGGGCTCTTGGGCTCCATCATTAATAAATATAGGAAACAGTAAAAACTCCAGGGAACATCTTCCATGTAAAAAGCATCCCATGAATCTGAAATGAGGGAGAAAGAGCATGTTGCTGGAATCTAGAGCCACACCTGGGAAGCAACGCTAACCTCTTTTGTTTCCAAGGGGAAATGAGCAAGAACCTAAGTAACGGTAATTCCTGCACTGGTGGTTTTTGGGGACATTTCCTCTGCAGCTCACAAGCCAGGTGGGCAGGAGCCTGAACAAGGAAGCCTGAGAGGGTGTTCCCTGGGCCCTTGTCTCTGGGCGGCTGTGAGCCCTCATATCTTCCTCCAGTCCGTCCCCGCCCTGAACACGCTGTGGTTGCAGCATTTCCTAATATAAATGCAAGCAAAATAAAATTAGAAATGTGCCAGTGGGAGAAGCCAGCTACCCACAGGCGCCGTAAATTGCCTTTCTCTCTTACCCCTCCTCCCTTCTGCCCACCCCCTCTCACCCCCATCCAGCCACCCCGAATAACCTGCCTTGCCTGGCTGAGTCACTGTTGCTGGAAAAGCAGGGCCAGGGAGGTTCCACACAAGTCAAAGGAATGATGATTAGCCGAGGATCAGCAGTGACTAGCTCAGGGACCACAAGAAAGGTGATGTGATTAACCTGTGTGGGTGGTGGGTCCAGAAGGGTTGCTTGGAGCAGACAGCTTGAGTGAGTCATCTAGGGTCAAGAGGAAGAGAGAAGCACACGCTGCTAGATTTTGTCATCATGTCATCTACCTTTGTGCACGATTCCTTTGTTTCTGTTTTTCCAATGTTGGCACAATTCTTTACTCCCAGCGAACGTAATCTGTTGGCCATACCATCAGTGGTTCAGTATTTGATGAGTGAGAAACACCTGTTATATTATCATCCTCCCCGCGGACACACTATTTTAAACGTGTAGGTGTACTTCAACCTATGAAGAAGCTACTTTAGGATGTAGGGAATTCACAATCTAGGTATACTCCAGAATGGATTTTCTCTACGTTGTCAGGATCCCTAGGGCCTGGGCACTGACCTTTTTGCAAGCAGAGGAGCCTCAAACCCCTGGGAGGCTGAGAACTCTGGCATAAGGCATCTTCAGCAGCTGCTTTTTTGTTTTTGTTTTTGTTTTTAAGAAAGCAGTAGCATCAATACTTGAGTTCATTGATGATAAAGGGATACAATGCTAAGGTGATAAAGATGATGGTGACCTTATTAGTCACAGAAGCAGTAATGGTTACATATGATCTGTTACTGAGCTATTTATTGCTTTGCCATGCATATTTTGAGAACCATCCCGTAGAACATGTCACTTGGTCCTCCCCCAAGTCCTGGAAGACAGTACGATTGTCCCATTCTTGCTTTTATAGATGAGAGGAAATAAACAAGAGCCAAGTTGTTGAATAGCTTGCCAGGATTATGCTGCTAATGGGGGTCGAGAGTGGCTGGTTTGTAGGTTGTCTGAAGCCTAGAGTCTGAGCTTCTAACCACCTTGAAACCCTGCCAGAAACAGGGGACGTGCAGGACACTTGGGATAATATCGTGAGCAGAGGGAAGGAGGTACCTTATTTTCCGCTTCACCAGTGGTTTTCCATTCTGCTCTCCTATTAGGGTCTCTTGGGATACCTTAAGAAATAGTGTTGTCTGTGTCCAACTTCAGACCAGGTAAAGATAATTTTAGACAAGAGAGGGTTGATGGAGAGCCACAGTGGAGAACCACTTCCTGAGATCAAAGGTTTTTGAAATGTGGTCTATGGATCCAACTTCAGTAAGTCTGTTCAGAGTTTTCATGCATGAGCATTTATTGAGGGTGTGGGGCATGGCTTTTTCTAATTCTCAAAGGTATCCCATAATGGCAACAAACAAGCCAAGAAAAGATGGGAAATCGTTGCCTTGGAGGATGACGGTAACCATCACAGCTTTCAGTGTAGAGCCTACTGTGTGCCAGGCACTAGAATGGGCTCTTGGGATAAATCTCATTTAATCATCCTAACAGCCCTGGTATTGTCCTATTTTATATATGAGGGAGCTGAGGTTCCAAAAGGCCAGGGAACGTGCCCAAGATGTCACCATGAATAAAGGATTGAGCCATAAACCAACTCAAATCTATTTAATGCCAAAGCCAGTTCTTCCTAATAGACTTCCCTGATGGATGAGGGTTGAAAAAGCCTTGCCCAGAAATAGGGAAACAGACTCAAAGACAGCTAGAGGGCTTTGCCAGCCAGAGGGCATGCAGGAACTCTAAAGTGGTGCATTGTTAAGGAAGTAAAATATTCCAAGTTTGTACTATATAGCTCAGGATTAATCTCCACTGTCCTGAGGAGCAAGAGAGAAGGAATTTGACATTTCCCTCTTGCCTGGAACCTGATCCTTTCTGGAAGCTTCTGAGCTTCCTTATGGAGAATGTCTTTTTTGTTTGTTTGTTTGTTTGTTTGTTTTTGCTTTTTGCTTTTTGCTTTTCCTGCCACCTTGTTTTCTTGGTCTCTGACCATGTATCAAGCAAGGAAGTTTTCTAATGAAGCAGATGTAGGCCCTTAATTTAATCAAGAGTATGTCTTCCATCCTATTTTCTTCTAATCTTTCTTCCCCGAAGGGCTTATGAAATTTCATTTCTTATGCACCTGGGAGGAGGATGTCCTTCACAATGACACAATGCTCTTACCCAGAAAATATGTTTCCCTACAGAGATCCCTGTGTTAGCACATGGCATGACCTTGTTTCAAGCTAAACACCTCTGAACCCTCCTCCATCCCTGCCTCTTGCGTCACCTGCTCTCCTCTCTCTCCATCTAGTTGGTCACAGGTCCTGACATGCTTCTCAGGTCGCCCGTTCTCTCTCTGTCCACCACAGTATGCCTTTGTTCCAGACCTCTTGTCTCTCTCAGACAGGAAACCACCATGGGTCCTGCTTGCTCAGCCCTGAACTCCTCTTACTCCCATGCCAGCCAAGCCATACTCTTTCATCTGTGTCCAATCATGTCTCTCCGTACTCGAGACTCTTCTCCACATGCCGAAAATGCACCCATGCACACACACAAACACACAAATACAAATACAGTTGGCTCTTGAATAAGCCGGGGTTGGGATGCCAACCCCCTGTAAATCCACATGTAACTTATTATTTTTTTTATTTTAGCGAGAGAGCACACGTGAGCTGGGGATGGGGCAGAGGGAACGAGAGAGAGAGAGAGACAGAGAGACAGTCTTAAGCAGGCTCTATGCTCAGCGTGGAGCCCTGATGTGGGGCTTGATCCCACAACACTGGGGTCATGACCTGAGCCAAAATCAAGAGTCAGATGCTCAACCGACTGAACCTTCCAGGCGCCCCCATGTAACTTTTGAGTCCCCAAGAATTTAACTATAATAGTCTGTTGACTGGAAGATTTCTCAGTAACATAAATAGTCAATTAATACATATATTATATATTCTGTATATTTTGTACTGTATTTTTCATTTAAGTCTATTTATTTTGCTTGAGAGAAAGAGAGAAGGTACAAGTCAGGGAGGGGCAGAGAGACAGGGAGAGAGAGAGAATCCCAAGCAGATTCCACAAATCAGTGTGGAGCCCAATGCGGGGCTTGAACCCACAAACCGTGAGATCATCACCTGAGCTGAAATTGGACATTTAACCAACTGAGCCACCCAGGTGCCCTTATATACGATATTGTTAACAATAAAGTAAGATAAAGAAAAGAAAATGCTATTAAGAAAATCATAAGGAAGAGGAGAATACTTTACTATATTTTATTTCTTGAAAAAAGTCTGCATATAAGTATAACCTTTGACATTCAAGGGTCAGCTGCACACACACACACACTTCTCTGGGTCCTGCAAATAAAGTCCAGAATCCACATGGCTGACCCCGTGAGATAATGGTCTTTTCTTCTGTTCTCATGTATTTCCATTTCTCGTTGGTTGCCATCTATGCAAAGCCAAGTTAGTAAAAGTTCTTTCTGTTTCATGCCTGCACACATGAGGTTATGAGTAGGGTGGTCTGGGTAGCTTGTCACGTACAGTGAGAAAGAACTTTTTTGTTTATCAAACAGCTTTATTGCGATATAATCCACTTACTATAAAACACACCAATTCAGTGTTTTGGGGTTTTATTGTCGTACATTTGCAGAGTTGCACAGCTGTCCCCACAATCTAATTTTAAAGCATTTTTATGTCACAAAGTATGCATACATCTAATCATCACCGTGTACACCTTGAATAGAGTGCATACAGTTTTTGTCAGTTACCCCTCATTAAAGCTAGGGGCGGAGAACATTTGCATCATCCCAAAAGATCCTCGAACTTATTAACCTTCACCTACCCCTCACCTCAACCACAGGCAACCACTAATCTGCCTGCTCTCCAGGTTTGCCCGTTCTGGATAGTTGACCTACAAAGAATCACACACTGGGCGACCTTGCATGCATGTCTGGTGGCTTTCACTCAACATCACATCTCCCAGGGTCATCCAAGTTACAGTGGGTGTTGCCAGGGAACATTCTCTTGTATGGATATGCCATATTTTATTGATCTAGGCACCCCTTGGTGCACATTTGGGTTATTCCTATTTTGGGTCATTGTGGATCATGCCAGAAGCTGCACGTCATTTAGGGGCATCAATAAATCTTCCGTGTACTGTCAGAAACAATTCAGCCAGCCGTTTGATTCATCTATGCCTCCATTCTCTTTCCTGTAAAATGGGAATCATGATGGCATCTTCCTCATGGGTCTCAGCGATAATTAATTACCATGATGTGAGTAGAGAGCTTAGCACAGCGTCTGGTACATAATTAGCACTCCATAAACCTGTACTGTTCTTATCCGATTCTCTCCGTGTTGGAACACAATGCATAGGGGAGCAGCTGTTGATGACTACTGGTTTTTCACAAATATTTATTTATGTTTTACTACCCCCTAGTCATTTGTTCATTCTTGTCAGGAAACCTGTGATACAGGCATTACGTTCTTGCTTTATATGTGAAGACACGAAGTCGGAGAGGACTCAGGAACGTGTCCATGTGCTTATCTGTAAATGAAAGTACCAGCTGGAATTCTGGCCAAAACCACTGTATATTTGGAACCTGCATTTTTTTTTCTTGGTGTTTGTGACCCCCCCCCCCCCAAATCCCACATCTGCTACCCTTGGTCTTATCCCTCAGAAAAGGGTCATGAGCTAGCTTGTTCTAAGAGTATAATCAAGGATGTAGCTTCCAAGAGAAAATGTAGAACTGCTTCTTAACCACGGGAAGGAGTGTTTGCTGGACAGTAGCTGTTCACTTTCTTCTGAGTAAAAAAAAAAATGTTTATTTATAGCAGGAAAGACTGCAATGAGACATCAGAAAGAACTTCCTAATAGTCAAGGCCTGGGGATCTTGGAAAGCTCATTAGGGACTCTTCTCTAGTCTCTAGTGCTGTCGCACTATCTCTACTGTCTGTGTTTGTGTGTTTGCGTGTCTTTGTATGTGTGAGTGCATGCATATACACACATATATATGTTTTGTGTATATGCTGGTGTTTGTGTATCTTTTTGTGTGGGGGTGTTGGGGTGTATACGCACCTGACCACAGGTCCCCTCTTTGGAAGCCAGGCTATATCATTCCATCTTGCTGATTTTTCTAACCCTATGATTTTTTTTTCACCCAGGGAGTTGGGAAGTGAGCTTAAGCCTTACATTTTCTTTTTATTCATAATTCCAGCTAAATCCTCTGCAAATCACTGTCCTCTACCTTCCCAAGATGTGTTTGGGAGTAGCAGTTAAAACATACAGACTACCCAGGCCTTTATGCATGTACGTTTCTTTCTCTAATTCTCATTCGATTTGGACGTCACGGTGGACAGACGGATGGAGCTGGATGGATGGGTGGAGAGATGAACATGAGTCAGAGAGCGAGAGGGCCCAGGAGACTGAAATCTGTATCCGATCCCAGTCAGGGAGCTTCTAGAGGACGATGCAGGTTTGAGAGAGAAAATAGTAAAACAGTAACTAGGTGTCACTCTTTTACCAACCTTCGCAGTAATTGAGCAGAGAAGTAGGCACAAAAAGAAAAGAATGATTTTGTTAACCAGGGGATGTGATTTGGCTCAAGGATTTTAGGGTTACGCAGTGCGTGCCTGTGTTTTTTTGCTCCTACCTTATTTCCCAAGTCATCCGTCTCAGAGTGATTAAAAAAAAAAAGGAGTTTTCAGCAGGGATTGCCTTTTATTTTCTCACTTCCCCTGCAGTGAGGTAATCAGGAACTTGTCTGGAAGCATCAGAAGCCATGGCTGCATTGGGTGGGCTTGAACTGGCCCACCTCCCCTACCGTCGTCAGCCCCATGCGGAGAGCGCGTTCAGCACAACCTTATCTCTGGGGTCTGGGCAGGCTTATGGGCTGTCCCTAGCACAGATTACAAAAGTGCTTACTTCCTGCTGGTGGTCACAAGAGAAGGAGAGGCTGAGAGGGCTTTGGGGCCAGACAAAGCGAGCTTTTGCAACCGAACGTGGCATTGACCACCAGCAGCCTTCATTATCCCCATCGTCACAGGCAGTCGGGCTGGCTTTTTGTCAGCCCTGTTCGGAGAAGCCTTGTTAATTCACCCCCATGAAAATGGAAGTTTCATAGGCATTGACATAATTAATGAAGAGGCAGGCAGCATGCTCTACCAATTAACACCACAGGGAAAAGTAAAATGGGCTTTCTTTTGGAGTGTTGTGCCAAAGTTAAGGACTGTAACACACAGCAAATAAATAGAGATGCTTTTAATGAGCCGCAAGATCGAGCTGAATAACTCAGAAAGGATGGTGGCTAAACACTGCCAACTCTTTGCACCGTTAGGAGTAATTGATGAGCATAGTTAAAAGTTTGCGGGGTAGAAGGGACTGTCGGGTGCTACATCCATGCTCATTTATAAATGTATTTTCCCCTGAAAGTAACTGTTAGGTATGTTAAAGGATGTAATGTGCAGTCGGAAACAAATATGATAGACTAGGCGTTTTGTAGTGCCCAGAAAATAGGAGACTTAGCCGTTCCAGAACGAATACCGTGGTGGATTTTTCACACTTGATGGGATTGTCTTTGTCAAACTCAAAGCAAAAGCGGGCTCCTCGGCTGTAGATCCCTGCTCTGTGTATACTCTGGAAATGGAAGGAAGGGGATTTTTAGAAGTGGTGCTGGAGCCATTCCATTCCTTTCAGAAAGCCAGATGGATAATTGAATAATTTCTCTGCGTTCGTAAGATTAAAACACGACCTTCCACAAAAGCGTTTCTTATTGTTTCTGAAAGAGTGCGTTTGTACCAAGAGGTTTTTCTGACCATAGAGGAATCTGTTTGATCAAAAAATAGAAACGCATTGGGTTTCGGTAGCTATTTTAGGAATTTCTAAAACTCTGAGTTCAGTTGGCTTTTTGTTAATGTGGTGTATCTGGTCCAATTAAGCTTCATTTTACAATCAAAGCGTCTACAGTGGAGTCACGTCATTCACATATTTAACCTGAAAGAACTCAATTATGTGTGCCAGGCCAATAAGACCCAACAATTCCACCTACGTAGCCTGCAAGTGCCCGCTCCCAATAAGCATAACAGCACAAGTACCGGAGGGGAATTGTTGGTGTTGGTGGAAAGCATCCTGTGAAGTGAGCAGAGAGAGACCACTCAGTATGGTGCCCCATAGTGGGCCTCAGTTCCTGTCTGTGTCTCCTGGTTCTGGCACCTCATCACGTTGAGCGTGGTTCCATTTTCACAACGTGTATCACTCATGCCGCATGGTCCTAAGCACAGGTCAACAGTTTTATCTGTTGCTCAGAAAGAGCAGTGCATTAGAGCGCCAGAGAAGACACTGTCTATCCCAGGTTCCTGAAGGATGGTGTCTTGGTGCCGACATGCACCCTCCTAAGCAGTTTTCTCAGATTTCTCCACATTTCTGTTCCGCTTTATGTCCTCATTGTGGGAATGACCCTAGTAGTAGACCTGTCTCTTGGAAGCCACACCACTTTCGGTTACATTACTTCCAGGTAAGATTGCTTCACCTTCCTTCCGGTTGAACTAGTCCCTATGCTTCTCAGTTACCTGCTCTGTAAATGACTTGTGGCAGTATTTTTCAGATTGTAGTTTCTGGATCTGCCTTACAGTCATCTTGGATGCTGGTCTTAAGTGGAATTCAAACCCACTTTGAATCTATTACATCAGGAGTATCCCTAGGATCCACAGTTTCATTGGGCTTTCACTGGTGTCCCCATGATCTTCTGATCTCCAAGAACGTTGACATCCCATTTTGCTTTCTGTCTGTCACGACACAGTATACTTCTGGACCTGTTCTATTGGATGTGTGCTCAGGAACTCTAAATGAATTTGCATGTCAAAAAGTGGTAAGAAAGAGACACCTGTCCAGCTAAGAAAACAACCTGTTGTTCTACAACCCCAACAAAGAAGAGTTTCATGTTATGGGTTTGTTGTCAGACTATGAAGTGTGTGTTCACTTTGTTCCCAGAGATGAGGCCAGAATAGTTGTGACTAGTTGAGTTTTGATCTGATTGCTACATTTTCTATGGTGGCTCTTACTTAGATGTCTCTACAAGAGCTACCTACCTCTGTTTCTTAGAGAGTTTGACCCCAGACAGGTGCTTTGCACTTACAAGAGTCCAAGAAATAGTTTGGAAATTGTCAGAATAAGGGCCTCACAGCCACCAGGCAGGTCTCAGAAGGCAAGGTGACCAAATTATAAAAGGGGGATTCTGGGGCGCCTGGGTGGCGCAGTCGGTTAAGCGTCCGACTTCAGCCAGGTCACGATCTCGCGGTCCGTGAGTTCGAGCCCCGCGTCAGGCTCTGGGCTGATGGCTCACCCTTCACACAACATCCACACACTTGAAGATTTCAGTGTGGCTATTCACTGCCCATTGAAGTTTTTTAATCCACTGGAATGTTCACATCTTTCAGAAGTGAGACCCAAGAAAGCAAACACACTGAGAAAAATTGATTTCTTTTCCCGGAGGAGTTGCTGATGTATCTTCATCATGCACAAGACCCGACGTCTCAGCATGTCCAACCACAAAATGGGTAGAAAAACCATGAAATTCAGAAGAGGTATCTAAGTCTTGCTTTTCTTCTCTGATGGAAAAGTGGAGAGACGGCATTTTATTTTTTACCATTATCAGCCAACCTGTCAGTCATTGAAAATTTCCTCGTGAAGACACAAAGCCAAGTTTTGAATACCGTGTGTCAGTCCTTCCAGCTGATCTTATGAAAAGCGGTGGTGAATATTCCATCTAAAAAAAGATTCCTCATTTCAAAAGCTCAGCTGGAGGCAAGACAGGGCCACAGAAATGACCGGAGCAGAGGAGAGGTGGCCCACATAGGAGATCAGGTTCCTCTTTCTTCTTGTTTATTTTCCACGAATGCAGCGAGTTTCAGCAATTGAAGTCATAATGCTGCATTTGACAGGCCAACAGCCCTAACGTACGAAGTCTCAGGTTGGCTGTGTACGTAGTTTCTGTGTCAGTCCCAATTATTAATACATTCCTCAGCAATGAGTGTTTTGTCATTCATTCTTACTGAACTGTTAGGACAGGTGGTAGCCCAGAGCTCTGTCAAAATGAGTTGTCCTCCCCCTGAAAACGTGGGCAGGGCAGGGAAGTGACCACCTAATAAATGCTAACACTCTCTCTCGATAATGGGACCCAGGGAGGCAGGGGGGCAGTACCCACAGTGGTGCTGGCATTCTACATTGTACTGCCCAAGTTCAAGTCTGCCTGCTGCCCCTTGTGAACTATGTGCTTTTTACACGTTTCTTAGTACTTAAAAGCCTCTCTTCCTTTTAGGGTCGTTGTGGAGATTAAATGAGATAATGTGTCAGGTTTAACCCAATACCTGACACACAATATGTGCTCTAGAGCAACTGTGATTCAAATCAGAAGCAGGAACCAATGCAACTCCAATCAGCCCTCCAAGGCATTCACCACAAAAGATTGCTATGGTCCATGGATAGGCTTTATTCAGTGGTTTACAGAAAAGGGTCTTTGTCCAGGATCCTCACACACTTAAGTTTTTCCAGCCAGACTTCTCATTCATGGTATATTTGTTTCTGTGAGGGTCGCTCCTTATTCAGGGTAGACTTCTCTGGAGTGTGGCCATGCCACTCTGGCTTATGCCCCATTCTTCTTCCTCCCAGACTTGTGAGCTAAAGCCTGATTGAAGGACAGATTTCTGTTCAGATGTCAGCAGCATCCTGGGAGGCTAGCTACCAAACTGGATGAGGCCAGGTCACTTGTATCTACACGGGTTAGAAGCTGGAGCCCAGGTGGATTAGCCAGGACCAGGAAGGTTATCACTAATGGCTGGGTCAGCCTAAGAATGCAAGTTTGAGATTAGAGTAATGAGGAGTAAGACCTCTAGGGGGGGGATCCTCACAGTTCCAGGTGAAACCACCTGTGCCTCGAATTCTCAGAGCATGGAAAAGGATTTTTCTCTGAGAATGGAATTTGACAGTCAGTAGCAGAGAAGGCTTCAGGATTTGATGGGTGTCTCATCGTGGGCTACATTGATAGACGTGAAAAGAGAAACCAAGACAAAGTGTCATTTTCATTCAATCGTGATAAATTAGCATTGGTAATGTTAATAATACAACATGATAGATTATGCTTAAGAGCTTTACCTGTGGGACGTACTTAGCACAAGTCCCATTGTACAGGTGAGTCGACTTGGCTGAGAGTCTTGCAGGTCAAGCTTCCTTCGACGTCTGCTTAACTCCCGAACTGTGTTCTTCCAGGTTTGGCTATTCATTTCTGTGCCTCACACTTAAGAGCTGCAGGAGTGTTGAGTCAGTTCCCCCCACTAGGTGCAAACACTGCTGGGCATTATGGGGCCTACAGAAATGCAGAATATACAATTTCTGCCCTCAATGGAGCCTTCCGTGTGGAATGAGCAGGGAGCAGAGAAGGTGCCCTTGGTAATTTTTTTTGTTTTTGTCGGATAGAAATGGGGATACTTCCTAAACCAAAAGAACACATTTTTTTTTTCTAGAAGTAGTGATTTCTTTATTAAAATCCATATATCTCTCATGGCTGGTTGGTTAGCACACCTAATAGTTTAAACGTACTGAGTTGAAGTGGACATATATTAGGGTAGGGACGTGTAATGACTTCTCATATGCCTTATGCACTTTCTGAAATAATATGATTTACAGGTACATAAGAAAAATATATTATTAATATATATCTTTAAATTTATGACTATTGGAATCAAATACTGATTTCTTAAGCTGATTGTTGTAGATTTTGCAGGAACTAGACTGTCCTTTTTTAATGTTTATTTTTGAGAGGAAGAGAAAGAGAGAGAGAGAGAGAGAGGAGAGAGAGAGAGAGAGAGGACAAGTAGGGGAGGGGCAGAGAGAAAGGGGGAGACAGGATCCAAAGTGGATTCTGGGCTGACAGCAGAGGGCCTGATGCAGGGCTCAGACTCAAAAACTGTGAGATCATGACCTGAGCCGAAGTCAGACACTTAACCGACTGAGCCACCCAGGCACCCCTGCAGGAACCAGGTTTTCAAATAACATTTTCTACTCCGGCTCCCTCCTTTTCTAAAAAAAAAAAAAAAAAAAAAAAAAAAAAAAAAAAAAAGTCTCTGTTGAAGAAGTGGCTTAATGCAGTAACTTCATGGGAACAGGTCCACACTACTAATACTCCATTACAGATGACTTATGTTAGTCTTAGCACAGGCAGGCAGAAATTATGGAATTTGTTTCTAAAGACTTGTAATAACATTTAGCGTCTTTCATGTCGATATATTCACTCTATCGAAAGTCATCAGCAGCCCTGGTGCCATTTGAATTCTGCCCATGGAGTTTATGGGGTCTGCTATCACCCTGTCACCCTTGGCCTGTGGTGTCCCTCTCCAGGGGCTTTCTCATCCAGTGGGTCTCAGTCTTACCTTCAAACTAGAGAGGTGCACATATACTGCCTCCTGGGCCCCACCCTCAGAGCTTCTCATTTAATTGGTATAGAAGTCTGGGCATCTGGATTTCAAACTTTGAGCTTTTCAGTTGAGTGTATGTTGGGATATGGTAGAGGCCGGGTCTCCCAATGGCAATGTTTATTTTGATTAAAAGTAAGTAAGAGGATCAAATAAGCTGTGTTTTGGAAGAGCAAGGAATATTCTGAAATCAGTTAGGATTCTCCCTTGGGCTATCCTGGCTTTGTGTGTCCTAGGTCCTTGTTATTCAAGGTATAGTCTGAAGACCAGCACCATTGGCGTGGGGACTGGGTAGCAGTGTAGAATTTCAGGCTCCCCTCCCACACATCCTGAATCAGAATCTGAAGTTCTCCGTGATCCCCAGGTGATCCTCTGCACTAGAGGTCAGTGGCGAGGAGAAGGACAGTGATGACACGGTCTGTTTTATTGAGCATCTGCTATAAGTCAGTTTCTAGGTTAAGACATTTGTGGGATACACTGCTCTTTAAATTGTTCTAGGAATAGCATTTCATGAAGAACAGTATGCCCAGTGTATGATATCCAGACAGAGTTTCAAGAAGTGGGTTATTGTTATCTTGTTTGGTCCTCGCAATGACCCAGTAGAGAAGGTGATGTTGTCCCTTTTGTATAGATAAGGAAATTGCGAATAACTTGTTCAAAGTCCCCAGGTAGTAGATGGAAGACTTAGATTGCCAACTGTCTTTCTTCAAAGCCATGCGCTCAGCCCGTTTGTCATACAATAAAAGAAGAGGAAGCATGAATCTAGATGTTAGTTTGCAGATTGTCTGCCTTCCACAAACCACGTGAAGCAATGGGATTTGGCCTTGCTCTGCTGGGATGGGGGAGTGGTGCTTTTTTCCGCAAACTTTGTAGTTTATGAGTGACAGAAATACAAAAAGAACTGCCTTTAGTCCAAAGTGAAACATGTTGTACTTTTAAAACTGTGAATTTCATGTTCCAAAGTGGGTTTCAGGTATGGCTGGATCAAGGTGACCAAATGATGACATCCTCAGGAATGTGCCTTGAAGTCTGTCTAGACTGCCTTACTTGGTGTTGACTTCAGTGCATGGCACATTATCCCTAAATGATGGTAAAATGTTCACCTGCAACTCTGGACTGATATCTTACCAGTTTATCAAGACCAGCCTGAAAAGACTACCTCTTTCCAAATTGTGCAAGGCAACATCCCAGGGATAATTCTCCTGTATCTCATTCCCATCCTTGAACCCATTATTCTGGTCTGAAACATGGGATATTCTGAGTAGACAGGTTTGAATTCAAGGATGACTAAGACCTTATATGAACTAAAAGTTGTATACTATACTTTCTAAGACTAGGGGTGGAGAAGGAGATTTTCTTCAAAGAAATACAAGATGTTATTCTTATGAAAGGGGGAAGGAATTATTGGCAGACGTAAGGGACTAACATCCGCTCTGGGGCCTCAGTTAAGGGAAGCAGGTAGAAAGAAGTTGTATGGGGGGCAGCCTGCATTGACCCTCCACCTGCCCGTGTGTATGTTCTGAGGACAAAATTCTGGATTTTTCCCTTGTCTGCCATATCAACTGCTTTCAACTACATCTCCTTAGGGAGAAAGGAGCCAACATCTGGTAGCTCTGTCTGATACTGGAACAATGCTGAGTGCTTACACAGTTAGCTTATTTTCTGTTTACAACAACTCTGTAAAATAGATCTTCCAGAGTCAAACTCCCAAACCAGAAAAGGCAGCACAGAAAAACTCAGCAATGGGTCTAAGGTCACAGCTAACCAGGAGGATTATATGGACTTCCAAGTCACTTCAAAACCTCTGTCTCTGTGTCTAGGAAGCCTCTGAAAACAAATAACTGAACAAATTATGTCATTAAAATAAAATCCAAGCTGGATATTCTAAACTTGAGGCTCATAAGGCAGTGGACTTTATGACCTGGGGATATAGTCCTTTCTTCTCATGTGGCGGTGTGTGTGTTTGTGTGTGCCTGTGTGTGACCAAATAACAACATTCCTGTAAACATATGAATTTCTGGCTTCTCCCACTCTCTACAAGGTAAATGACTAGAGTGGGGATATGGTTGTCCCCTCTGGCAGTGCATTTTTTTCTGCATTCCCTCCAAAGTCCCCACCTGGCCAGCTTCAGTCATTTATGGGATCTGTTCAGCAGTGGAGACACTTGAGTTGGCAAATCCTGGTGTAGTAGTGTGAAGTCACTTGACTTGTGTATACGGTAACCTCTGCTGTGTCAGTCTGTTTTCCTGAACTGCCGCAAAGCACATCCTGTGTTCTGTATCCATGTATCTGTATCTTCTCTCTCTCTCTCTCTCTCTCACACACACACACACACACACACACACACACACACGCAAGGGAGCAATTTGCTTTGCCTCCTCCTTTCCTTCCCCTGGCCCCTCTCATTTAGCTCTCCGCATAATCCTCTTCTCCTAGCCTTCATCTCCACAGTGTAGGAATTTAGCACGCTCTCTACCCAACTGTATTAATAAAGCACTTAAAAATGTGCAATTTTATTCAGGATTATTTATCTAACCATCTCTACTGAAGTGCTGCTTCTGCAGCGTCTCATCGGCAGTGCTTTCCCTTACGGCAGCTTCTGGAGTCCACAAGCATTGACTGAAATGCTAAGCCAAAGATGCCAGCTGCACGCCCAAGCGTCCCCAGGCCAGTCAGTGCAGCAGAAGGCAAAGACAGGCACTAAAGTGGGCGTTTGGTCCATCCCCCTGCCTCTGGGATGAGCCGCACCAGTTAGCCTCGGCACCCAGGAATTCTTTCCTTTCTATGGCAGTTGCAGGAAACCCTAATCTCATAATTGCAGCTTAGGATCTGGGAGAGCCCAAAGCAATGATGAAGTCTGTCTGGGCTGTTTTTACTCCTTGCCTTAATGATGGATTATGTCATCCTTATCCCTCCCTTATAGCAGGGTTTCTCTACAGTCAGACTGTTCTTTGTTGTGGGGCTGGCCCTCCTGAGGGATGTAGGACCCTCCTGTAGGATGCTTAGCAGTATCCCTGGCTTCAGCCCATTAGATACCAATAGCATACAGTTGTGACAACTGACCTTTCTCCTGACATTGACCAATGGGAAAATTTGCTGGGCTGAGAACCACTGCTCTCTAGGAACATAGCACAGATGAGTCCCATGAAATCAGGCATTGTGTCTGATTTTGCTCGTTGTTGTGTGCACACACAGTAGGTTCCCACTATTTGTTGAATGGATGAAAATCTACTATTGGTCGGGGTTGAAGATTGTATTTATTCCGAAGATAAAATGAAAAAAAAAACTGTAGTGATTATAATTCACATGAGGAAGGAAATCGAAGCCTCTTTTTCATTTCCTCCTCCCTCTACCATTATCAAACAAGTTCAGTAAATGTTTACTGATTAAAAGCCTAAATCATCATTAAGTCTTCCATAACTTGAGTATCCATTATGTGGTAGTTCTAAGTAGGTGTCATTATTTAATTTAATGTCCTCAGTGACTCGTTGAGATAGGTAATATCAACCAAGTTTTACAGATTGGGAACATGGAAACCAGAGAGGTCAGGTAATTTGCCCAAGACCACACAGCTGTGAAGTTTTGGAGACTTGATTCAGATCTTGGTCTAAAAGGATTCTCAATTTTTTCTTTTCTCTCTGCACCCTATTGGCTCACTCTATCCTGTCAAAGCTCAATGCAGGACAGCATGAAGAACATGAATCCCAAGGTGAACTGTGCAAGAGGTTAAGTGGATTTGACCAAGTTTCCCATTACATTCATTTTGGGGGAAAATGGATTACAAACAGAAACCCTTGGTCATAACTTCATGTTCACTTGAAAATGAGAAGTGAGTGTTTTATAGATCCATAGCTTCACATTATCTATTGCATTGCAAGAAATAGAAGAAGATGGATGGAGTAGGGCAAAGAGTATAATAATATTGCAAGGCTTATATGGAAGGGTCAAGTGAGGAGAGGATGAGCCAAAAGGATGAGGATCAGAAGGCTAAGAAAGAAGAACTCATAAGAGATGTATCTAAACTACTTTTAAAAATGGTTAAGGAACTCAAGGAGAAATATAAAAAAGGCAGCACACTAAAAGGTCAGGAAAAGTAGTCAAGTAAGAAGCAAAGTAATTTAAACATAAAAAGGAAAAGCTACAGATACTTCTTTCATGCTTCAGAAAGCATCAGTCTTAAACCTTGCAGTGTCCCAATAATTCACTGCAATCCTCTGCAAGACACTAAAGTCTTTCACAAAGACATACTTTTTCCTCCTAAGCTGGTGAGTCCCTCAGATGGTCCAAATTTCCTTAAAAAATGAAATGTAACTACTAGGCTTTCTTTACATTAACCCTAAAGATAATGGTGTATTGGGCCTTGCCCTATAAAGGACATACAGAGGTGGTCTGGTTACGTTTCCCTGTGTGGTAACTCCATTATTCAGAACTGGATAGATGAAAGCATTAGTGTCATGGGATGGGATGGGATGGGATGGGATGGGATGGGATGGGATGGGAAGGAAGGAAGGAAGGAAGGAAGGAAGGAAGGAAGGAAGGGAGGAAGGGAGGAAGGGAGGGAGGGAGGGAGAGAGGGAGGGGGAGAAGGAAGGAAGAAAGAAGGGAGGGGAGGAGCAAGAGGAAGGAAGGAGGGGAGGGAGGAAAATGAAAATAAATACCTCTCCTCACCATTTTTTCTCCTCCATTCATTTGTTTACTCATTCCACTCTTGTTTTAAGTGGGTGTCTACTATGTGCCAGTCACTGTGTGAGCCACTTGGGAGACAATGGTAAGCAAGTCCCAACTCAATACCTGTTCTCATAGGGTACATGGTCCAGTAGGAAAGGCAAAAAAACCCAAAACAAACAAAAAAAACCAGTCCAATAATGACTGCTCTGTGTGTTGGGCATGGTTTGTCTTTTTGCATTCACCCCTCATTTCTGGACCAACATGTTGGCTGCAACATTTAACCAATGTACTCGCCTGGCTCTCAAACCCCACATATTTCGGGCACTGGATCAGGACACGTGGGAAAGCACTGGTCCGTCACACTATAATGAAACCCTGGTTGACAGATTCACTCCTCCTCTTCCCCCAATCAGTGAAGGAGGGAAAGCTGGGTTGATTTTATTTCTCAGACCAAGTGATGGAGTTGGGTTCTACCCCTGGCTTTTGATGTGTTCATCCTTGAACTTGTTCCTGAAAATCGGTTGAGGCATTAACTATAAAAGAGAGAGGCACTTGGAGCTAAAAGTGACCTCAAGGTCACCTATGCCAGCCAGCATGAATTTACGCTGTTGGATTTTTGCTCTTTGGACTTAAACTTTCTCCACACTGTTTGATCAGTTTGTTTCTACTCAACAGAATTGCTACTGAACAGGGCAGGTCATTTTATTCCTAGACAACCAATAGTTCCTCATTTTAGAGGAACAAGTTTGTTCTCCCCAAAGTTGCTGAGTGTAATTTTACCCTCTGATACCAGGCAGCCAATCACTGGGCTTTGGAGCTATGGGGTCCAAATGACCAGGTTCAAGCCCCAGGATTTGTATTTACCAGCTGTGGAACTAGAGCTGTCTTTCTGACTCCATGGGCATCATGGGTCTTTTCTGTTGAATGGAAAGTATTCTGCATGACCTATATTTCCAGGGTGCAGTGTGGACGGCTTATGGTTATCTGGATCATGTGGGTTTTCTCTACGTGATACCGAAGAGAAGACTATGGCTCAAAACTCCCATCCTACCAAGAGAACAACCCAGAAAGTTATGACATGTGTGTCTGTTTGTTTGTTGATACCTGGTCAAAGCAAGAAAGAAAGACTAGGGTTGATTTTCCCTGGGCCATCCAGAAACCAACAAGAGTAAGTCAGGAATGGGTCACTGTGGGCAGTGTGACGGAACTGGAGTATTAGAGAATGAGTATCTGTAATGATGGAGGAAAATATCTATGTTTGCTATTCCATGGCCCTGTGAACAAGCGTTTTACCCAGAACACTCATCATCCTAGCCAGATGTGTAAAAGGCAAGGAGAAGTTCCTAAAAAAGTTAAATATAGAATTCTAGAATCACCCCATGACTCGGCCATTCGACTCCTATGTTGTTCCCCAAAAGGACTGAACACAAGAACTCAAACACACACTTGTACGTGAATGTTCACAACAGTACCTTTAACAGTGGCTAAAATGGGGAAGCAGTCCACATACCCATCAGAGAATGAATGGATACACAAAATGCAATGAATCCACTCAGTGGACTATTATTCAGCCATAAAAAAAGGAATGGGGTACTTACACCTGCTACAAGGTGGATGAACTTTAAAAACACCTGAGTGAAAGATGCAAGACTCAAAATGTTACATATTGTATGATTCCATTTGTATGAAATATCCAGTATCCAGCATAGGTCAACCCACAGAAACTGAAAGCAGATGAGTGATTGCTGGGTGTGTGTGATGGGGACAGCAGTTCCTTAATGGGTATGACATTGTCTTTTGGAATAATGAAACATTGTGGAACTAGACAGTGGTGATGGTTGCACAACATTGTGGATGTGTCGATGGATACTGAAATGCTCCCTTTAAAATAATTAAAAAAGGGACACCTGGGTGCCGCCTTGGTTAAGCATCCAACTTCAGCTCAGGTCATGATCTCATGGCTTATGAGTTCGAGCCCTGCGTCAGTCTCTGTGCTAACAGCTTGGAGCATGGAGCCTGCTTAGGATTCTGTGTCTCCCTCTCTCTCTGCCCCTCCCCTGCTCACAGTCTGTCTCTCAAAAATGAATAAACATTAAAAAAAATTAAATAGTTAAAAAAAAATCAAGACCTTCCACATCAATCAAGGCTGCTGTCACCATTTTCTGGACCACTGCACTGGTCTTCTTTCCCTGGTCTCTTCCCTTTGCTTCTACCGGATTCTTCTCCCAACAGCCAAAGAGCCCATGTCGGAATGCACATAGGACCGTTTCCCTTTTCAGCCAAAAAACCCCACTGAAGTTAGAATTAATTCCAACCACCTTCATCTGACACTCAAAGTCTGCCTACTGCCAACCTCACTAAATTCATCCCTTCTTTTTCTCATTCTGATCCCGCTGACTCTCACTCATCTCAGACTGGCTACACCTCAGCTGAAAAGCCACCTCTTCAAAGACTTTTCCCAACTATCCTTTGTAAACCAGTGACCCCAGCCCTTCTTTATTCTTTGCCGTGGCACCCTGCTCACTTGCGTCAAGCTCTTATTATCATCTGCAATTTTTTAAAATTGACTTGCTTTTTGTTCTTTGTCCATCTCATTTCATGAATGCAGTGTCACTGGCTAACATGATGCTTGGTATATGACAGGCCCTCAACCAACTCTTGTTAAATAAGATCAATGTGTGGTATTGATAATTATTATTATTATCATCATCATCATCATCATCATCATCACTGTCCTAAAAATGCCACAAAGCCTGCTTTCCCCTAAAGTACAAATTGGTAGAATGATTAATGGGATGCACTTATGATTTGCCTTCTGGATGTGCTGCTGTTTCTCTGCCTTTTCAACAAGGAATGTGACTTTAGCACAAGGTGGCAGCCGTTGAACTTTGAACCCTTCTTTTATTTATGATGTATGTCTCAGGGAAACATGACAACATCTGGGAATTCATTAAATGACAGTTTTCCCTCCAACTTCTTTCTCTACTTTATTTTGCCCAACACAATCCTATTAAGGGAAAAGCTAATTGACCACAAGCTTCATTTCTGCTGAGCTTAGCCAAAAAGTCAATCACTGCTTGGCGGGAGCTATTCTGACTGTTTAGCCAATGGACAAATTTCCATCTTGACTGGCTCTACTGGTCCTAGGAGAATAGATGTAAAGGTGCTTAATTCTATTTTGATACTTTTCATTTTCAGCAAAACTGAGACGACCCCAAGGAGTCATATTACCATGAAAAGGCAGCCTGGAAATTATTTCACGAGAATGCTTCTTTTATTTCCGTTGCATTCAGCTCTATTCACAAAAGTGTGTTTTGCCATCTGACACTCTAATAAGATGCGTGGGCCTGACCGTCGAATTGGGGTGTGCTGCAAAGGGACTGAGAGCCTCCTGTGCTGATGTCAAGGGTGTCTCAGGCCAAATAAAGGGGAACCCTTCTGAGAAAAAAACAAGAATTAGCTCCTCAATGGTTTGTCTTCCAGCAAGTTCTTGTTGCATATGTAACATGGAGGTGTGAGAGTGAGCGAGGACAAGAAATGCATTCGGTTTGGGTTCCATCCATTTGCCAGCAAAACCACAAGGGGAGAAAAGCTCTCCTTGGACAGTGAAAGATAAAACAGAAAGATGCCATCTGTAAACTAAGGCCCCTTCCCCAATAAAGAAGAGGGGCTAGCCCCAAGATTTTGCCTTCAGCCTTGAATATAAATACCACGTCTTGGGTCATATTAAACACATAAAAAATGAACTTTTCTACACGCACACAATGACGAAGAAATAGCAAACTTGTTGTTTTTCCAAATACCTTGTCCTGAATGGAGAAATCAGAAGCCCGTAATAGACTACGTTCAAAATAATTTTCAATTTCCAAAAAAAAAAAAAAGGAAGGCACCCCATTTTTGGTACTTGGATTTTTTTTTAGCATTTAATGGATAGAAATTTTATATATCCCATAAGAATTATTCACGAACATCTCCCAATTCCATTTTCACAGACCTATTGTAGACTTGCTTTTATAGCTTGGATCCAAGAAATTTATTTCTACCGCTGCAGTCCAAAAAAGGGACTGTCTAATGAGTTTTTGCTAGGCGAGTCAAAGTGTCATGGTGGAATTCTTCTCTGCAAGACATGCTTCACTGGAAGGGAGAATGTAAAACAGCAAAGGTTCTTTAAGAGGCATATAAATCTACACACATCGGTAGTCGTCACACTAATAATAAACATTCATTTGGCATCATATATTTTCAAAGTGCTTTGAAGTGTTGGCACTCCTTAGAAAGGAGAGAAGACTTCTGGCGTTAAGAATTTTTATTTTACATTTAAGGGGTGGGTCTTACAGAAAGTCAGTGACTTGTCCAAGATTGGCAAAGTGGAGGGCCCAGCCTGACCATGTTGAGTAGAATCTCTTGGCTTAGAGCAGGGTGTGTATCTGGGGGTGGGGGGTGGGGAGGAGTAACAATATCTGGCTGACTGAGCTGAAAAGAACAGGTAGCGATACATATACAGCAAACCATTTTGACTTAAGATCTTCATCTCTTAAATGTTTATGTCATAAACTAATAAAGAGGAGCTAATAAAGCGAGCCCTCCTATCTGTATCCCATAGAGACAGTGAATGGGTACAGGTGTAATGGATGTAAGGGGGCTGTTTTCTGCTCTTTGAGTTGATAGGCAGCTGTGACTAGGGATGAACAAACCTTTTTGAGATGAATATTACACTGCGTTCTCATGTGACATTAAGAATATCATGTTGAGGGGTGCCTGGGTGGCTCAGTCAGTTAAGCGTCCAACTTCGACTCAGGTCATGATCTCACAGTCTGTGAGTTCGAGCCCCGTGTCGGGCTCTATGCTGACAGTTCAGAGCCTGGAGCCAGTTTCACATTCTGTGTCTCCCTCTCTCTCTGACCCTCCCCCATTCATGCTGTGTCTCTCTCTGTCTCAAAAATAAATAAACGTTAAAAAAAAAAAAAAGAATATCCTGTCGAGGCATCGACAAACGCCATCCTTTTTTTCTTACTGGCAATTTATTTATTAAGACTTTCTGAAAATTTAAAAAAATAAAGTTTAAATCTAAGTAATACCCTGTATCAGCCTGCACTGAAAATAATACTTTATTATTGCCATTCTAGTTTTTACAGTTGAAGACTGTTAATCAATGAGGCAGCATGGATCCATATGAATATTGATCACTGTCTCGTTGCCCTCCTGTGAGTGTTCTCTCTTAATGACAGCCAATTTCAATATTCATTACGAAAGGTGCATTTTCTGGTTTGCACCATGGCTGGATTAGTGACAGAGGGATTTAGCCAGCATATGGGCATCTTGTTTAAATAACCCCTCAGATCACAAAGGTCCTGGCCATGGTCTACCTGGACTTAGTTCAACTCTTCAGCATCTCAGAAACTCCAGAATTTTCTGGTTTGTGTTTCAAACCATAAGACACCTAAATAATGCTACCATTAAGCATTAACTTACCCATGTTTAATAGCTTAAAAATCAAAGCAAATATTCAATTGGTATATTTTAGATCTCAGAAGGAGAAGCCCTAACAGCCCATGTTTTCAGGGTGAACGAGGGTTAGTGGGATCTATTTAACACTGTATTGCTTCAACTCTATTTTAGGGAGAGAAGAATGCCACGTAGTCAAAAAGTATAGCAATTTTCCCCTCGCCATTGTATGTAGAGAGCACAGCCTCTTTTTAGGTGGTTCTGAGATTGCATAGTGCACAGACACTATTGTAAATCTGGTAGAATATCTTTTTCCTCTCGCCTGTAGTAAAATCTGGCAGAATATCTTTCTGTCCCGTCGCTCCCAGATGCATCCATCCCATTGCCTTTAGGATCCTGCTTTTGGCTTTTTGCCCATCTGTTTGGGCAATTGCTATCATGTGAATTGATATCTCTAAAGTGGGAATAGCTTACTCTTTGTAAGGTAGCATATTATAGTCAACTTCCCAAATAGTGATACATCTATGTGGCTTTTTGGTAGTTATTTTTAGAAGTAATTTAGAAACTTTACATTTTTTTTAATATCCTCAGCCACTGTAAGTAAGCATGCAGTGGGGTTTTGAATTATTCAGCAGTCATTCAAAGTGCAGTCAGTGCTAAGGAAGAGTCTAGTCACAGTACCTGGGTTTGTCAACATTTCTGTTTCTCAGCAAATAGTAGGATCATTGGTGTGAGTGGTGGTGAGCAGTCTTCTTTGTCTGGAATACTTGTTGGTAGGATCCCACACGACATCATGAGCAGACTGCCTCTGTGGTAGCTTGGATACTAAGTGGATGTAGGAGAGGCTGGCTTGGGACGAGAAGAGCCTTTCTGTCACTAGTAGAGGTTATTGCGTTACCCGTCAGCCTGATTCAGGAGAGGTGGAAAGCATTGTGGGGTTGGGGCACAGCCAGCTGCTTCCTAAACTTCCCAGGGACAGCACCACAGCAGCCAACACAAATGTCAGTGGGATAGGCCAGCATGCCAGATGCCATCATAGAAAATAACTTTCCCTGCCTGGCATCTGGGCACTTGCCTTGTCATTCAGAAGACTACCCTCTGGACCATAAGCCCCTTCTGCCCTTTCTTCCTCAATGTCCACTTAGCGTTTGGATGGATCACTAGGGAGTGCAGAATGGACTTTGGTCATGCCCTTATTTGAGCATACTGTACATAATGATAAGTAATAGGTAATAACATAAGTGTATCCTTACATAGCTCTGTCTAAAGACCAGGCTCTGTGCTAGATGCTGCACAGATTGTACCTCGTTTACATATTTGTTGTCTGTCTATGTGTCTCATTAGCCTAAAGCAGAATGGAATGAGCAAAGTTAAAAAGCAGATAACTCAGACTCCGGTGTTGGACCAAACTGGCTTAATATTCCATCTCACCCCCTTTCCATATGTGTGACTTTGGAAAATAAATTCTACTGTCTGCACCAGAGACAACTACCCTTCTCTAAGTTCTTGAGGGTCTTGGCTGAACCTTTTCTTCTACCTAGAACGTTTACCTAGATAAACCCTCCTCATCCTGCCAACCCTGGGCCAAGCATCACATCACTAGGAAACCCCATTTCTGTCTTCTCTCTACCTTCTGAATCTTCCAAATTCAAAAGCTATAATAAGATTCATATGTGTTTCCTTCCATTACCCTTTTTCTCCCTCGCCAGTCCTGAAACACAGTTTGATACCACTGTGGGCTACTTCTCTGTTTATGGAGGGACTCTGGATGATGGGATGTCCTCAGAAAAATATAGAATCAGCTGGGTGAAGCCTCAAAAAGTACAATCATAGGACTGTCAAGCCCAGTTTTTGTGTTTGTGGAAGAATAAGATGAGATCAGAAAGCACCAGAATCTTTTGAGTACTGTTGCCAACTTTTTAGGACTGTGACAACACATTTGTCTTACATTTAAGTATTATTTTGCTGTTCTGGAGTCTTGATGTAGACAGCTTATTAGAATTTGCTGAGGTTTTGTGTGTGTTCCTTTGAATCAGCAAAAACTCATTTAAGAATGAAAATGGGGCATGTGGCTTGTAGAAAGAAAATAAATATTATTTACATTCATCTAACTACTTGGACGGAGTCCACATAGTTCACTGTGTTCAAAGAGAATATTTCTTAATGTTGATTAATATTTCAAATATCTTGGAATTTCAAAAACAAGATACTTGTTGAAATTATAAGATATAATAATAATAAGATGAAGACATGAAACATGTATGGAACATTGTGTATCAGACATTGTTCTAAGTATTTTACATATATTTATTCACTGTTATTCATAAAAAAATTTATTCTATACTTATAGAAGTATTCTATACTTCTGTATTTTGTAGATCAGGAACCTAAAACACGAACAGTTTTTAAAAAATGCCCAGTTGGTACATATAGTATATGTTAAAGATACCTATTAAAGACAAGTATGCTAATTTACTATGTTGATTTCTCTATGTGGATATTGTTTTCTTAAACTTTTTCTTGTAGTATTGATATTACTTTAGATTCTAAAAACAATATCACAGGGACTCCTGGGTGGCCCAGTTGGTTAAGCATCTGACTCTTGATTTTGGCTCAGGTCATGATTCTCACAGTTGTGATTTTGAGCCCCACATCAGGCTCTGTGATGACAGCTCAGGATTCTCTTTTTCCCTTTTTCTCTGCCCTGCTCACACACTCTCTCTCTCTCTCTCTCTCTCTCTCTCTCTCTCTCTCTCTCAAAATAAATAAATACTTTAAACAAAGGTTTACAACAGTAAATAAACACAAGTAAACAGCACTTTGACGTGGCATTTCACTTTTCCCCACACTTTACCAGGCCATTGCCTTAAGTGCAGGAACATCGGTTCTGGCTATGTTGAAAACAAAGCCATGGGGTTTAGGCGGGGAAGCAATATTTTATTATGAAGTAGAGCTTTAGTGTTTATATCAGATCGCCATTTCTGGCCAGGGGGACTAAGAAAGAAGTATCTCTTGCATGTGTAAAATGAGAAGCCCACCAGAGGACTGATTATTCAGAATCCTGAAACATATTACCCCACCTGGAACATGGATTGCCACTGTGTTTTCAGACTCATTAGCTGAATTCTGGCTCCTCCATTTTCGTGCTGGTATTTATTTTAATTCCTCACAGCTTGAGCAATGGATGTGGCCCAAGCAGAGAGCAAGTCACTTCCTGGCCCCGTGAACTGTCTTGGAAAAAGTATGAGATTCCCTGTGGTATTAGAGGATTTGCAGTTCACTGGGCAAATTATGCACTCCAACATCCGAGTGTGGTTGTTTAATTAAACCCTTTGGTTCATTCAACATGACTAGCATGTTTCTGGACAGGACATTTTGAAATGAAAATCTCACAGCAAAACCTGTATGGCATGGACCTTTGTGGATTTGGTTTATATTGGCACATTGTGAGAGAGCTATTCAAAATATTTTTAGGTATCTAGACATTATGGCAAAGAAAAAGTATGTCTCTTTTTTGCTTCCATCATGTTTCTAGTAAGAGTGCATTATGAGGGCGCCCCGGGTGGCTCAGTCAGCTGAGCGTCTGACTTTGGCTCAGGTCATGAGTTAGTGAGTTCGAGCCCTTCATTGGGCTCTGTGCTGACAGCTCAGAGCCTGGAGCCTGCTTTAGATTCTGTGTCTCCCTCTCTCTCTGCCCCTGTCCCACTCATGCCATGTCTCTCCCTGTCTCTCAAAAATAAATAAACATTTAAAAATTAAAAAAAAGAGTGCATTATGAAAAATCTGTACCTGGAAGATGAGTATTATACAAATGGGGAGATACAATTGCATATACACAAACACACACATCCATCTCCCCATTCCCTCACCTTCATATAGATATAGATACAGATATAGATATAGATATAGATATAGATATAGATATAGATGGTATATGCACACACACATGTATATGCATATGCATGTGCATATGATATATATACAGTAGTGTATATGGATTGTATTTATGTGTAACATATTTGTGATATGTATATGTATATGAATACATGAGTGAGTGTTCAAGTACATAAATATGTATATAGGTATGTTTGTAAATACAGTTCCTCAGCCTCAGCATTACTGATACCGTGGATTGAGAATTTTTTTTGGGTGGGATGGTCTGTCTTATGCATTATAGAATATTTAACAGAATCCCTCACCTCTACCCACTAGATGCCATTAGCACACATACCCCAGTCAAACCAATAAAAAAAATTCTCCCAGGCACTGCAAACTGTTGGGGATGTGGGATGGATTGCCCCCTGCAGGGGACCACTGCTCACTGCTCTACATGCATACGTATACATACATGCACACAACATATGTGCATATCATATAAGCACTCTAACACATGGAAATCATTATTTCATGAGTTGTTTGTCATTGGACTGACAAAAGCATTCACCCAAAATTCAGAGACATGCCTGAACATAAATGTCTGAATAAAAAAAAATAAAAAACAAATACCAATAATAGGCGTAGTGTATCATCATGGGAAAAGGAGGCACTTTTGATGCACACTTTGGGCCGTGCCACATAACAGCTGTGTGGCATTAAGTAAGTAACTAGACCTCTCCAAGCCTTAGTTCCCTCATGTATGAAATGGGAGACATTTGCAAAATCAGGTTTTTTTTAAACATTTTTTTAAATGTGTATATGTGTTTGAGAGGGAGGGACGGAGTATGAGTTGGGGAGGGGCAGACAGAGAGAGGGAGACACAGAATCCAAAGCAGGCTCCATGAGCTGTCAGCACAGAGCCTGGTGCGGGGCTTGAACCCATGAACCATGAGATCATGACCTGAGGCAAAGTCGACACTTAACCAAATGAGCCACCCAGACTCCCCTCAAAATCACTTTTTTTTTTTAATGGTGCAGAAAAAGGCAGAAGGTGGCAAAGAGGTCAGTCAAAATATAGACAAGGAGAGTGTTCCTAGTGCCTGAGCATGAGAGGAAAGATCGAGGGACCCCCAATATTCCTTTTCCTGAATCCACCATAGTCCCCCAAGAGTCAAAACCTGTTGCATTTCTTCAGGGGCTAGCTGGCATTGGGAGGGTCTAGAATTCACTGTCCCTGAAAGGAGAGGCTATCTATAGGGGTTGAAGACCTTCGTGGCAGGAAAAGTTGGCCCTTTAATCTTTTTTTTTTTAATGTTTATTTTTATTTTTGAGAGATAGAGGGGTGGCAGTAGAAAGAAAGAGAAAAGGAGACTGAGGATCAGAAGCAGGCTCCATGCTGTCAGCGCAGAGTCTGATGTGGGGCTCAAACCCACGAATCATGAGATCATAACCTGAGCCAGTCAGCTGCTTAACCAACTGAGCCACCCAGGCGCCCCGGCCCTTTAATCTTAGCCCTCTCTGAATTCGTGGATAAAGCCTCCCTCAGCCAGCGTCCTCAGTCACACACACACGAGAGAAATAGGATGCCCTGTGTTGCAGCACAGTTGGACATGTGGAGGTCCCCTGGCTGTTAGCTGGGGATAAGCTGAACTGACAGCAGAAGTGACCCTGCATGGTGCTCGGTGCTAAGGCAATTCAGCTTAACATTAACTCTTCTTGGTGTGCCTCTGCCATCCAGCTGGACTGGGTTTGTGATGAGACTTGGGCCGTGCATAGGACTGATATGGTCACTCGGACTAGTTGACTGGGAGAGCTGACTGAACAGCTCAGTCAGATGGTCTATCTGCTGTTTCAGCCCTGTCTTGGACAGAGGCAGGATCATTGAATCTGTGGTCAGGTGCAAAGGATACATGTTTCTATTCTTGCCTCACATGGAGAGCCAGGTCTGCCCTGCATATGTACCATCTTCGTCTTGTTTCTCCTTTTGTCTCTACCTCTTGCTTTTGTGACTTGATTTTCAGAATCTCCAGCTCTGGTGTTATTTAGGTAGATAGATAGGTAGATAGATAGATAGACAGACAGACAGACTTCAGAATCTCCAGCTCTGGTGTTATTTAGGTAGGTAGGTAGGTAGGTAGGTAGGTAGGTAGGTAGGTAGACAGGAAGAAGAAAAGAAAAGAAAAGAAAAGGAAAGGAAAGGAAAAAGGAAAAGAAAGGAAAGAAAAGAAAAGAAAGAAGAAAGAAAGAAAATAGAAGGATGAGAAGAAGGAAGGAATGGAAGGAGGGAGGGAGAGAGAGTGGGAGGGAGGGAGGAAAGAAAGGGAAGGAAAGAGAAAACAAAAGAAAACTATTCTGTTTATTCTCTTTGTCATTAACCTAAACTGTTAGGAATGCCAATATAAAATACATTTGAAGGTTTTCATTAAAATTGTAGCACAGCCAGTATTAAATCAGAAAGTAAATGTTCAGCAAACATGTATCGATCTCTTACCATGTGCCAGCAACTATTCCAACACTTGGTATGAATTCAGCTCACTTATCCTCCAAACAAGCTCATGAGTTATGGATTCACATTGTTCTTATTTGGTAGACGGGGAAATTTGAGGCTCAAATGTTCATACAGCCATGGCTGAGCCAGAATCAGCTCCAGGAAGTTGACCCCATGCTCCTTATTCTTAGCATTGATGCTGTATTACTGAACTTTGCATGATCAGAGATGGTAATTTCTAATGTGGATTCAAGAGATATTCTACCTGTGACATCACATAGGCAACTGTATGTGTCTAACTTTTTATTTTTTTCCTGTAGAAAATGTTAATAGCTTTTAAATCAGTGTCTCAAAGAGGTCTTTGTGTTCTCAACAAGATTTAAAATAATCACTATATAGTAAAACTTTTATTTTCTGTTTCTTAGATCATTCTCTACCTTAATTTTAAATGATAATTTAAATTTTAAATTGTCATTGAGGGTGTCTTCATAGGAAAAAGTGTGAATGTAAATAAAAATTCATGGGAACATACCTTTACATGATGCGTTCCAGGAAAATTCCAAAATATCCAACAAGAAAGAAAAAAAAAACCCTAGTGTTTTGTATTAAGTACACTTCAATCTTTATGATCATCTTGATTTTGAAAGTTGCTGTCACTTGAGGAACTTCTTCAAACCCTGAAGATGTGCCCTCATAGGCCACGCTGAACCTTTTCCCTGAGCGAGCCATTTGAGCACACGTCTTTGTCATATCAAGACCAAGTTTGGCCATCCCCTTTGCAAAATCATATTCAATTTTCTTAAGTGGGAGTGTATTTTTGGCAAGCTTCCACTGGAATCAGAGCCAGCAGTCACTTTCAGTGACAGTGCTTCTGGAGCTAGAGCACTTTAATCAGGACACTGTGGGGCTCAAGTTATAGTGAAGATCCACCGAATGTCTGTGCTTTAAACCTGTAAATCTGTGCCTTGCTCTCCATGGGTTCCTTCCATTTCCCACACATTTACCTCGAATATTGTGAATCATGAAAAGATCAGTGCTATTAACCCAAGGGCTGGAAGGTGGTTCTACATGAAGGAAGCAGGCTGGGCCCTAGAACACTTGGCCAACACAGTCTAGTTGTCATGTTCCCACTTCTGATCATGGTGGGTGTAAAAATTAATAGTCCTCTGTCATAAGAAAACACTGTATCGTGTGAAGCTAATTGGCAACGTATCTTTCATGTTTGGAGAACAACAGGAGGCAAGACAGAAGATTACAAACTCAGTCTAACAATGGCAGCTTTTCTCAACATAGGAATATGCCAAATTTTCTGATACCTTTTTAAAATGGAATTTGGAAATCTGTTTTTTAGATGAAGTCTTTCCATTTAAAAAGTGGATTTCTATGGGGCGCCTGGGTGGCGCAGTCGGTTAAGCGTCCGACTTCAGCCAGGTCACGATCTCGCGGTCCGGGAGTTCGAGCCCCGCGTCGGGCTCTGGGCTGATGGCTCAGAGCCTGGAGCCTGCTTCCGATTCTGTGTCTCCCTCTCTCTCTGCCCCTCCCCCGTTCATGCTCTGTCTCTCTCTGTCCCAAAAATGGATAAACGTTGAAAAAAAAAATTTTTTTTAAAAAGTGGATTTCTAGTGTAATCCCTTACACCCTACCTGGACCGAAAAAAAGACACCTGTTGGGTTGTTCTGCAACTTGGGTCCTTGGTTTGAGACTAGTAAAGGAGCATTGCGATTTGCAAAACATGTTTTCATACTGAAAAAAAAAAGAATAGGATAAAAATCTGATCTTCATAACTTTTCTTAAAGGCGGCACCTTAATCTGTTGGTGATCTCGAGCGAAACTGAAGCAGATGAACAAGTATATAATGTTCTTGTTGTTTGTTTATTGAAAGGCATTTGTTTATTGGCTCCAGGGTACTCAGGATCAAATTTAAGTTCATTTTTTATTTTTAAAGCTTCAAATTGACCCTCTGTCCATTAATCTTTCATAGTGCTTTAGATAATACTTCATATATTCATACAGTATTTCCCAATTTACCAATTACATTTCCTTTGGGTTTATCTAATTTAATCCCTATAGCCTTGCAAATAGGTGCTCAATTCCCCCAGCCCATAGTAACTTGAAACAATTCAACAAACACAATTAGCCCATCGCTGGGGAAAAAAATGTATAGATTTCAGTGTAAATGTAAATTTCTTTTTCAACTACAAGTGTGGCATAAATTATCACCCACCTTAGGCGAATGACTAATTCACAACTGCTAAGTGTGTTTTTACTTTTTACTCTAAGCAAATATTTTGAGAGATTTTTCACAATTTAGTTTGGCCCTTAAATTGGTAAATGTTTTTGCTCAGGCATGCTGCAGCCAAGTCTATTTTAGAATTGGGGAAGTTAGGACTGTTTTTGAATTCGAGATGCAATTAGGAAACAATCTTCAGCCTCTCCACAGCCACCACTCTAATCCAGTCCAACCATTTCCCACCTGGACAGCTCCAAGAGCTCTCTCCCTGGTCTCTCTGTCTCTAGCCCACTGCAAAGCAGCTATCAAAATTTTTCTGAAGTAGGTAACTAGAACATTTTTCTCCTGTACTCACAACATTATGGTGGCTTCCAGTTAGAACCAGTATTGAATCAAGGCTCCTTGTTGTAGCCCACAGGCTCAGTGTTATCTGCTTCTTCTTGTCTCCTCTCTCCACTCTCCTCCTGTAACTACCCTGGCCATTATGATCCCCTTCCCCCCTCCCCCCCACAAACATACCATGCTCATTCCCATCCTAAAGTTTTTACTCTTGCTTATCTATTTACTGTCAGTTTCTCTGGTCACCTTCTTTTCTTTAGTCATGTGTAAAGCCGTGGCTCTTTTCCTGTCCTCCCTAGCAAAACAAAACCCTTGAAGTTCATGGATTTTTGTTGTGTTTACTGGTACACTCTCAGCACCATGGACAGCACCTAGCACACACCATGTGCTTATTAAATATTGGGTTCAATGGTTGGCTGACTGACTAATCATTGTGAGCTTCAGCATGAAGGCTTTATTTTAGACTCAGATGGGAACTCCAGTTACATAACCTCGCCAAACTTTCTTCATTTTAAAATAATTCCCCCCTTATAGGATACTGCTTGTATCCCTTTACTATTGGTTCCTAACAATTACAAAAATCTAAACTGTCTGGCAACTGGAAGCATTTATTAGTCTCATGTGTCTGGAGTACAGTAGGAGCCCTGGTGTAGTCTGGACTCAGTTGTACGTTCTGTAGATCAGCTGTCAGCTGCTGATCTAGGTTGCACCAGGCTGAGAAGGCTCAGCTTGGGAGAAACTCTGGCCATGCAACTCATGTCTTCCTCCTGGAAGCAGTCAGTTAGCCCAGGGATGTTCTCATGGTGATGGGAGAAGCACAAAAGACAAGCACAATTGTGCAAGTACCTTCAAGCCTTTGGCCACATCACACTGGCCACCATTAACATACCTTGGCCAAAGCAAGCCACACAGACACATCTACAGCCAAAGGGTAGGAAAGTATATTCTGCCCATGGCGGTGGGCAGGGAGTGAACATTACTACTGGATACTGTGTGGTTCGCACATCTACCACACACTAAGAATTAAATAATGCAATGAGTTTTTGAGTGCCAGATACATAACAGCCACTCAGTAACTGTTAGTTGAAATCGTTATTAGTAATAATAACTTACTCTTTTTCTACAAGATCAAATGTATGACACTTTTAATAATATATGGCCTAATGAATAGTTTTATCTTAGAAACAACTAGAATCTCACAAGTGATACTTCAGTGAATTTATATCCTGATGCAGAAGTTGTGTGATGTTAAGAACACATTAGTGACCGCTTATTGTTACAAATCTCTCAATCTAGTTGTCATGGTAAACATAGCTTTTTAAAATTCATGTTATTGTACATTTTCAGTCTGTACAGGTATTTTAAAAATGAGCTTGTAGAAGGAAGAACAACTCGTGATTTGGGAAAGAGGTTTGGATAAAGGTAAACATCAGAGAGAGATGAGCTCTTGGTTCTGAGCCTGGGTTTTTTCATCTGTTATTTGGAGATTATACTCGATCTGTCAGAGAGTCCTTGTAAAGATCAGAGATAAGACCCACAAAGCATTAACACAGTATTTGGCACATGATGGCTCCCCCAATCGGTGCTCCCTTTCTTATCCACCAGGACCTTCCTTCACTTCTCAGTTGTTGAAACTTCTCAGTAGGAGCCCTCTGTAGGCATCTCCAGGATTTCTTAGCCCTCCTGTGAGGGGCGGTGCGGGGTTGGGGGGGGGGTGGCAGGTGGCATAGTTCAACAGAAATTTTCATGCTTGTATTTGTCTGCTTAGTTGGCCCAAGTTGGGAAGTGTTACTTAATTTCTAGGTCTTGTTATTTCAGCCACAAGCCAAACTTCCTTTCAGAACCAGGCATTTCTTCTCTGTGGAGAGTTGACTTGTTTTTGATCCCCTTATTACAAAAGCAATACAGTATATTATGAAAATTTGGATACTGCAGATAAGCACAAAGAAGAACATTAGAATCACTTGGCATTCATCATCCAGAGATAATGTGAGACAACATTATAGTTCATTTATTTTCCTATATATCTAGATATAGATGTTCCAGGAAAAATGCTATTTATGACAATGGTCTTTGTGAGTAACAGCTCAGCTATCATCTATTTATAATGTGTATGTCTCATCTACCTATACGGAACAAGGCAAATGTTGCTATGTATAGCCTGCCCCCAGAAGAGGAGAGATACCTCCATCCTGTTCAATGAAAGGCCCTTTGTCTGTGGAATCCTGGATAGGTTTAATTTTGCAGGTTTCAGAGTAGGAGCCAGGAGAACAGTGCTGTGCATAATAGGAGAGAAATGTGGAGCTCCCAGAACAGGGCTGACAGCCGAGGGGGAGGGTCACAGGAAGAGAGGGAAGAAAGGAATCTGGGCTGAGGAGGACACATAGCTGAGGGTTACTTGGTGGGACCTCTCCCTGTGACTCCAGCCCTTCAGTTTTGCAGTGTTGTTTTTTCTTCCTTTCACTTCTTTGTTTTTTGCTTCCTTTCTTTGTTTTTGTTTTTGTTGTTTTGTTTGTTTGGTTTTGGTTTTGGTTTTTTGGGGTTTTTTTTGTTTTGTTTTGTTTTGTTTTGTTTTTTGATGAACCCTGTAAATAGTTCTGTAAAGAGGTAATAAACACAATGGGAGGAACCTGGAGGGGAATGAAGGCATTAAGAACAAAAGCCTCTTGGGAATTTGCCAAAAACTGGGGAGGTCTTTAGAATCCCAAAAACCATAGAAATAGAAGGGGTTTTTTTTCTTTTCAATTTTACCTTCATCCCCACAGAGAAAGTATTTCTCCAACTGACAGCTGAATCTCTCTCCCTCTCTTTCTCCCCCACTGGCTTAACACATCCTATGTCAACAGTACATATATTTGCAATTTTAAAAGTATAACTACTTTATACATTGTGGAAAAGTTCCTTCTTTTTAAAGCTTCTTTCTATAAGAATAGGGCTATAAGGGTAACATAAGGCTGAAGAGTAAACCATTGAATGGGACTAGTTTTTTTTTTTCCATAATTCCCAATCACTGAGCTCTTGGGATTGTGTTTTCCATCACAACAAACGGACCGTGATGGACAGAGTTGTGTCTATACCTGAAGTACACCAAGGACTTTCCCAGGAATCAATCCCTACAAATAGAAATACTTGAATAAAGGCTATGCAAATGTTTAAGTCTTCTGATTCACATTCTTAAATTGTCTTTCAGAAAGGTTAAACCAATTTACACTTTCAACATTAGTGTTTCAGAGAGACTCCCCAAATCTCCTTTAATAATGAAAAGTTAGCATTATAAAAATCCTTCCCAATTACCAGTTTGGTGAGAAAAATAGAGCCTATTTGGTAACTATTAAAGTTTACCCTTTCTTTGCCCTGCGTGTTCTCAGGCCGATCGTGTTTCTTCTGGTAAAACCCTTATCATGTCTTTCATGTCTTTTATCGATTTTTTGAGAGTTGTGTTTTTATTTTTGATTTGTAAAGATCGAACACGATGTTTCTGAATGGTAAGCAAAAGCATGATTTCCCTCAGCAGGCATTTGTAGATTAGCTCCAAATGGAGAACAGATCCACGGAGAGAAAAAGGATAGAGAGAAAAGTGATGAATCCCTGTGGAAAGTGAACAAAAGACAAATCATGTGTTGTACCGGGGAGAACGGGATACTCATAGTAACAGTGTGCTGATGGTCATGAATGCCAACCTGATGATTAAAAGTTCTGGAGTCAGGTTGATGGTAGAAACCCATTTCTTTGTGGGTTTTCTCAGTGACATCCTTCCTGAGCTAACTCAGGGTAGCTGCGTTAGCCCCTATGCTGCTGCCCAACCACTGTGATTATACTTACATTTTCTTCTGTTTAATCTGTTTTTACCTCCTCCCTCCAAAAAAGTAAACTGCCTGAAGGTAAAAACTCAGATTCTATACCCCCAGGCACCCGGGTCATAATTCAGTGGACTCTGAGTACATTTAGATGAATATATTTTACTGTTAGAATGTTGAAGAACAGGATGCCATATTTCTGAGAATTTTCATGCACCCAGAGCATTTGTATATGAACACACTTGCCAGGAAGGGTCACACTGGGTGTAACCTTTTATGTTACTCTGCCAAAGAACCAGGCTTCAAAAGGCCTCAGTTCTCCTGGCTTTTTCCCTGCCATTAAGGGAACACAGGGCATTGAGATATTCTTACAGTGGCTCTTGAACGAAAGTACTAAACCCCTATGATAGTTGAGCAGCTAGAAAGGAAATCAAGAAGGATAGTGAATTGTAGGATACTGCAGATGTGGCTACTGAATTTGAAATTCAGAACAGGAAGGGAAGGGATTTCTTTTCCAGCTCCACATACCAGGTGGAGGCCAGATCTGAGGAGTTCCCTTTCTTAAATAACCAAAAAGAAGGAAGGAAATGGTTTCCTTTGAAAGCTTTTTTTTCATTGCTTCATCCATTTATTTGAAATTTGAAATTCCAAGCCTTTCTTCGATGAGCTTGAAAGTAAGTAGAAATGTAACTCATAAACACACTGAAAAACTTGATTCATTCACCACTCCATGATTGCTATTTGCAAGAAAAGGTGGTGCATTTGGCCAGAGCACAGCCTCCAGACTGACAGTCCACAGGCCCTTAGTGCTGCTTCAAGTTTGACTTTGTTGCCAACATTGAAAGATCAGGGATTTTTTTCCATAGACATTTAGATTTGTGGTTTCTCATTAAAAATCAGAAGACCTGGCAAAAGTGGGCCATCATCCAGCATAACAGTGTGTTGGGCTTTGGTGGTTGTTAAGCACATTGGGTGTGGCATGAACATTTTGGTTTCCTACTTTTCTCCTTGATGTCACCAGCTTGCCCCAGAGGTGATCATTGCCATTGCAATCCTGTCTCGAATTTGGGTCACACAGCAAAGCCAAGAGGCCCTGAGGCTAGCTATTATTATTTTCATTTTAGATGAAATTAAGTAATTCCATGCTAAAGTTATGTAATAGGAAGTGTCAGATCTGGGATGTGAACCCAGGCCTCTGATTTTGGATCAGGTGTTCTTTCTACTGTTATACCTTACTTCCTGTATTTGCAGAACCGTCTTATAGCTTGTGTGTGTGTGTGTGTGTGTGTGTGTGTGTGTGTGTGTGTGTGTGCACATTCTCTACATTTTGTAATTATGTGTGCACTCATTTTAAAGGAAATTCAGCATCTTAAGCTCTGATAATAAGCCCTCTGGGTAAATAAGCATTCGGTACCTTCCCCCTCTTCTTTGTTTACTCTTTTATAATTATTTCTTAAACACAGTGTTGCTGGACTCAGCAAACACATCCAGGTCAATCTGTTTGCATTTTGACAGCTCTTTTGGGAAATGCCTGTTCCCCACCTGTCTTATTTCTTTGGAAGAAGCAAGAACCCAGACCAAAGAGGGTGTGGCTTATACATGCTTCACCATTTACAAGTATATTGCTGGCAGTGGACAAATCATTTAGTCAGTCCTGTTATGTGGAGCTGTCCAGAAATTCATGTTGATGTCAGTGGCATCAAGGCTGAAAGTAGAAAATGCCAGGCTCTGGCCTCTGGTTCATTCTTTCCTTCAAACTGCTTTATATGGTGCTCTCTGGCTTAACAAACTAGCAAGACTCTTCACTGCCCTCAGGGTAAAGTCTGAGCTCCCAGAAAGCCTTCAGAATCATACTCTGCCTACCTCTGCAACTTTGACTCCCATGACTGCTTTCCTTCTAACCACCTGCAAAACTGTAAATGTACCCCCAACCACCAGCCTTTCCTGGCAGTTTTTTCTTTTCTTTCTGAAGACTCTTATATCCTGCCTCCTTCTTTTCTGCCCAGGCAATTCATACCTGCCCATCTTGACTAAGCTCAACATCACCCCTTCCCGACCTGCTCCTCAGGCAGCTTGAATGCCTTTCTCCATCACCGCCTAGTAATCTATGCCAACACTCTTATGACATATCTTGCTGCTTACCTATGTCTGTGAGCTCCACAGGGCAGAGATCCTGTCTCGCGTCTCCAACACTGAGCCCAAGTTCTTTGTGTAAGATCTCTTGAGAAATGATTGTCAGAGAATTTATATTTTCTATGTGTGGTACCCAGTTCTGGAAGCTCTCTATATAAGAGTTGTATTGTACCAGGAGAGCGTTATATCAGAATTTGAAACAGCAGGTAGAGAGTTTTCATTAAAAGATGTCGCAAGGCTCAGAAGTAGTGGAAGCTACAGAACCTTCCAACATTTTTAACAGCTTATTCCACACTGGGCGCTGTGTTGCTGTGCATAGCAAGCCTTTGACTTCCACTAGTTATCTGAGTCCTCACACTAACCCTATGGCCCCTCATTTGGCATGGAGGAGCCTGATGAGCAAAGAGGGTAAATAGTTTGCCTCAAGTTGCACAATTAGTTGCTAGAAGAACAATGGTCCCATAAAGCTGCATGACTGACAGGACTCAGAGGGTCAATCACTGGGTAAAGAAGTTCTTGGCTTTGTTTCCTTTCACTACTTAACTGTTACTTGGATGGCTCATCCAGCAGCAAGACCAACTCTGGGCATCCTTAGGTTCTTTGAGTTCATGGGATTATTTACCACATTTCTTTGATCACCCAAGCCAGTCCCCATCGGCAAGATGTCAGTGGCCTGATGAAGCCCTCCAAGACCCCAGCACATTCTGTTCCCTTCTTCATTATCAGTATATACTTATTACAGGTGCCATTGTGTCATTTATCTAACTGTGCCAGGATGTCATTGTATATACCTCCCAGGCTATAATCCTTTATGCTAAATCTTAAAAGAGGGACATTTCCACTCAACCCTGTCTTCAGTTCAGAGGCGATGGCCATTCAAATCTAAGTTAGAAACACATTGACTAGCCTTGTTTTGCAATTGTTTTTATTACCAAAGTAAATTACAAGCATTATGTCTCTGAAGCATTATTATTCCTACCTGTAATGGTACTTTATGTTGTATTTCACTCAGAGTTGGACAAGAAGGAAAGGGCTGGAAATCAGGGGTGAGTGAGTTTGGTCTGAAATAGGTGAAAATGGTCAGTGGATATTATATAATGTCTCTAGACATTTCAAATTTCAACTCGGATACTCATGTATGGTTCAGCCTTAAATAAAATAAGTCATTTTTTATGGTTTCTATAATTTTACTTGTGGTGGTGGTGTGAGTGTCCACAGTTCTGGAACTTACTAACAATAGTGCTGTTAATGTTTTATTTACAGTGTTAAACATGTTAGCTGTTATTTTACTGTCTCAAGTGTGCCCAAAATAGTACCATTTCTGATCCTTCTAACAGGACTTCTCCCATTTTAGACAATAGAGAGAGATATAATTTGCCCAACATTAAACAGCTAGTTAAAGGCTGAGACTTGATTTGAAACGAGAGTCATCTGGCCCTAAGGTTTGCTATTTCTACTGTATCGTGCTGTTGGGGAAGCTGTTGTGTGCAAAGATATCATTCAAAAGGCTATTTATTACAGAGTTGTAATAATCGTGAATAATCAGTAACAAGCTATGTATCCACTGATAGGGGATTGATTTCGTGCATTTGGTGACATCCATACAATGCCGTATTATTTAGCATTCAAGCATTCACTGTAAACATAAGTGAACATACATTGCCATGACAGATGTCCAGCTTATGTTTAGTGCAAAAGATACTGCAAAAAAATTTGCAGTGTATTATCTATTGTCTTAAAACTGCATGTCCAATATATTTCAACATGTGTTCAATATAAAAAATATATCAATGGTGTATTTTACAGTTTTTTTTTCCACTGAGTCTTTTAAACTCATGTGCATTTTACACTGACAAAACATCTAAATTTGGACCAACAGCATTTCAAGTGTCCAGTGGCCACATGGAGTTCACAGCTAACCCATCAGGTAGCATTGGTCTTGTGGAAATATAATAATACCGTAAGGTGTTCACTTTGGGACTGTGGGTTTATGTGTGTTGCCATTATTGTCTTTTTTGTCTCATCTGCATTTTCCAAATTTCCATAATGAATATATACTGCCTTTGTAATTTGGAATGAAAATAAACTATTAAAGACATCATTCATTTTTAATAGGGAGTGGTGAGCTTCTAAAATACACTTTTAAAAATAAATACATGAAATGTAAATCTGTGACCTATTTTCAATGGAGGAAGAGAAGCAGGAATGGTATGATCTTGGTTTTCCTCTCTATTTCCTTGCCTTCCTGCCCCATCACCCCTTCTCCCCAATGTCTGGCCTTTGAGCTGAGGAGAGGAGAGAGGTTAAATGCTGTCCCTAGTCAGGAAGCAGATCTCTGGAGAAGTTGCTGTGCCTGCTAGAGGGTTGAAGTTTTGCCCCAGATTCATTTTCAGGCATTTTGAGAGGCACAGGCAGCTGTCATGGGAAAAGGCTCTGTCAGTGTTTCTCGGGCTTTTATATCATTCTCGCTGCCCCTTCACCACAGAGATGTTTTAGATCACTTGTTTCCTGGTCACCTTCCCCCTGCCCCACATTAAATTTTAAGGCCATAGATATACCATATATCTGTTATATATAGTGGCTCTCTGGAGAGTCACAAACTATAGCAATGCCTAAGATTTCTCCCACACACACACCTGGAACCAATCTTTACCTCCTTGAGGGGCAACATCACACCCCCCTCGTTAAGAATGCATGGCTATGTGCATTCATGGTAAATGTCAGTGACAAGGGTCGCTGTGTGACATGTTTAACTTAGCATCCTGAGTCAAGTTCACCCACCTCCCTAAACTTCCTACCCGTAAAGCTTTGTCCTTTGGCTTCTGTATCCCCACCAGGGCAAGTTTGACAGTGGGGGACACCTGTCTCAGTGTCTGTCCCTTCTCCCTGATCACTGAGGGAGTTTTCTTTTTGCCTCTTCCGTGGCACTTAACAGAACCAGCCTCGTCCTGTTACCCATCCTGGTCCTGTCTCCCCTCCCCTATGATCACACCCTCCTTCAGGACAGGATGCAGTTCCTAATTTTGTTCCCTGTGGTGCCTACAGCCTTGTATGGCTCTCACTTTGTCTGCCATAGTCCCTCAGTAAACAGTTGTGGAACTGAACGAAATTGCCTTCAAAGAACGCTTTCCAGTCCAACTGTTTCTCTATCAGAAAATCTCATTAAGACTTAATCAGTAACATCGTCCCATCCCAGGGGTCATGCTGCAGTCCCCGACTGAGAGGAAGTGAGAGCATCCTCTTTACATTCCCAGGACCCACACAATTCCTGAATGTTTCTCACCACCGGAAGGTCACTGCCTGGGGGTAAAATTGCATGACAACCATGTGAAACTTGCTGCCCCTCCACTTCTCCCTTTTATTTCTTAAGTCACTGGATTGAAAACTCACTGATTAGAAACTGCAAAATAACAGCCATCGGGAGCTGGATTTGTAGGACTGTGTCAGAAAGCCGTGTCTCCCGGTTTTCATCTGCTCAGTCACACAGTTCTCTGTGTTTATTCCAGTCGGAGCCTCTCAACCTCTCCCCGAGCCGTGGTCCACCCTTGTCCACCTTGTCCATCCACACCCACGAAGATGCCCCTCGCAAGAGCCACTTCCCTTCCAGAGTGAGATTGTGTTCCCAACACTGGTCATCTGCACCTGCCCTTTGATTACCTGGGGACCACATTTATTACTCTACAGTCGGGAAATCTCCCTGCGCTCTGTGCTGCATAGACATCGTCTCTGTCAGGATTTCTGCAGATCCGAAGGGGAGATTTGAGAGTTTCCAGGGCTATTGCTGCTGATAGCAAGCGTTTAGCTGAGGAAATTAAATTTGCAGGCCTGCATTCTGGCTGGATTCTGTGACTCTTTGGGCTGGGAATGATTTGGTTACGAGGAGATTCCATCTCGGTATCTCCCACTTTCAAGGGAGCCGAGGAGGGAAGCAAGCTGAACAGCCCCTAATGAAGGAATTCTGTATCGGCAAAACCCTGACATTCGAAATGTTCAATGTAATCAGCAGAACTGGTAGCTTTAGGCAAAGATCACTGCACTGAGAAATAAAATTCAGCTGGCCATATTTTGTTCGTGAAAATGTCCTCTTATAATTCACAGCTTTCACAGGTACGAGCCGTAATTTCTTAACTGTTTTCTGCTGGCGGGCTTGAGGTAGGTGTGGTGAAAATCATGCCACAAACAGGGTGTGTGTATGCGGAGATGTTAATTGCATTTCCCACCCAGTATATGTCTTGTTAATTATCCTAGTCCTTTTAATTTATAGAGTCTCCGTATTTTGGACATTAAAACGAGCAAAAATGATATGAAGAAATGTTACTGGCTGTCTTTATTGACTGGACCTTTGAGAGTCACGTCCAAATACGATCCACTTGGGAAGATTTGACATGCTGTTTCCACTTGTGCACATTACTGCTTTTCATCCTCCTCTGTGTTCTGTCTCTGTGTCAAGGGAGGGGGAAATTACTGCAAGGAGATTATGAAATATTGTAGTACATGTAAGTAAAAATATATCAGAGCTGGCACATTTGTAATTTACTCGTCAGTATGAGAATCACATTGGAGATCTATATATCATATTAGCAAAATAGTATCCATCCCAGTACTATATTATTTTACTAACATGATGGCTGCATTTCAAATGAAATGCAAAGGTCATGGTTGCTATTGTATCAGGGCCATTTAATCTCATTTGTCTTTCCCTTACTGACCTTAGCTTTATTAGCAGCTGCAACTACCACTGATTTGGAAACAGGAAAGGGTTCTTCCAAAAGATGTCATTGCAACCCTCACACTTACAAGGGACTCTAGCTTAAAATTCTTCGGTCCCCTGCAAAAGGAGAATGTCACAAGTTTGTGACTGTGCTCTCTTTCCCCCTAAGGTGAAGTTTTTAGATGGAAGAAAAATGGGTCCTCTTTCCCCGGTGACATTTTGCATACCTTTCCAAGTATGTGTATTCCCTCACCTCTTGCCCCTCTTCAAACTAGTGATCACCTCCACCTTTGAGAAAACTAGTAGCTAAAATGAAGCAACCCTACTTTATGAAAAGTCCGAGAAGCAATTTAACCTGGTTGACCATATCCATCAATCTGTCACCTGGAGAGAAGCTTTGACACCAGGAGACCTTTCTCCCACCATCACACTATGTAGTTATCAGTGGGGCAAGAGCTTTCTTTCTGATGCTGTGCAATTAAACTGAAGGGTAAAAGCCTTTTCCTAGAAGGAAACCCTTCTGCAAAGAGATGCTTAAGCCCAACCAAAACACCTGCATGTTGCAGGCGCACACGCCCATGCAAATGATCTTTCAGCGGTTCACACCACGAATCAAATATAACATATCCTAGGGCAGAGTTTGGTTTTGTTCTGTTTCTTAAATGAGTCAGACCCCTGTAGGGTGCATACCATTGCACGAAATCCTGCAACCATTAGCATTTAATGGCTATGCAGCACTGCATTGGGAACATCATTTACTGAGAGAAACCGGGAGTGGTCAGTGTAAATCCGTGATATGGAAAAAAAACAAAGATAAAAAGCAGTTTAAACTCCAACATCTCTCCCTCCTTCTCCCTCTCCCTCTCCCTCTTTCTCCCTCTTTCTCCCTCTCCTTCTCCCTCCTTCTCTCTTCCTTTCTCCTCTCTCCCTCTCTTCCTCTCCTCTTTCTCTCTCTTTTCTAATAAGCCCATAGCTTCTCAAATTTTATCACTTGTGTGGGAGGTGACCATTTCTTAATGTTTATTAATCACTCGAATACCCATAGGATCAGCTTATAGTCACAACGTCACGTGCTTTGTTAGTAGCTGGCATGTTAATGAGAAGGGAGGGGGCACTTCTGGAAAATAACCTTTTCTCAGGATGAATAACTGTATGTGTGTGTAATAAGAATCTAGTACACCTGCTATGTTAAGTGCCGAATACATACTCAACACTTGGTCGACAATTCTGAGATAAATGAATGCCTGTCAATTTACATTGGCATTACCTGTTCATTGTCTTGTTCAGAGGTTTTTGGTTTTCAACTGGTTGTCCCCAGTGCTTTTGTGCAATGTGTGTGGCTTATCTTTCATCATAGTTTATAAGCTCCACCATGTATGTAGGTCCTTCACCGTCACGGCTTGAGAGATGATGAATATTCTTATCCAAATATCAAACCGAGGCTCTTTTGAGGTTACTGTGGAACGACATGCTGTCAGTCTCACCGAAGTTGTGTTTGGGAGAAATCAAACTGCATTCTCTAGCTGCGAATTCAGACTTCTCAGTAACATGGACATGCTTCACCCTTGATCTTAATTAACAGGCAAAGTAACACAGTGTGTCTTTTATCAAAATTCCATTAACCATTACACTAAGCAGCAACAAGAACAACAAAAAAATAAAAGGAGAAAACAAAACAGAATCAACCATCCCCAAAACCACCCATAAAGCTCCTAAATCATTGTGGCTTTGGGGATAAGATAATCTTTTATTTTTTTTCATGCATGTTGATACTCCCTCTTCCCCTTTAGCTGCTTCTCTTCTGGGATTTTGCAGGCTGCGTCTTCAGGGAATAACTCATTGCATCTCCAGTAGGCGTCATCCAGAGGCTTTCTGTGGGTAAAACAATTGAGTCTGGCTAAAGGGCGCATTCAGTGTTGTATCCTATTACTTCATTGATTTTTTTTTAAGTTTCTCTAATGTTATAACGAGAATATTTTCCACTCAATCCTTAAGAATTCTAAAGCTTTTTATTGACCTCAGGGTATACCACACACATGGGCTACCTCCCTGGGCTGGCGAAAAGCAGGGTCCTCAGAGAGACCAAATGGAAAAATTGCTTTTCTATCGACCCCACATGCAAGAGTTATGGAACCCCTATCTAATTAAAGCCCCAGGGGAATTCTGATGCAGTGGTTGGGGTTGGCCCCATGATTAGGGTAAGTGCTAGGCTCTGGTTAAGTGTCTCACTCTTCCTCCAAGGGTCAGGAAAGTTCATGGCCAAGGATTTGAGTCTCTATGAGGAATGGAAGAAATTTTTCCCCAACACCAGATGGGCTCATAATAGTCAACCTGAGACATGGCCCAAAATGGAAGTAGAGAAATTGAGGAGGAAATGGCATCATGTGATCATCTCCTCTGCTCAGACATATCCAACAGAGTCAGCTTACTATGGTTCCATTTGCAACTCTGGTATGTTTAGACTTTGGGCAGGTGAGTCATTTAGCTTTACCTTTCTGCTTTGTAGAAGAGTTCTAAGTATTTAAGGAGACAATGTATGATATATAAAGTGGAACTGACATGGTGAGACAGCAGTAAATGTTGGCCTGTAGCTATACCGTCATCATCACCACCACCACCATCATGATGTCCAGACTTAGGGCAACAAAGGCTATCCTCCATAGCCTAAAGTACAGCCTAGTCTCAGTTTGGTGTCTAATAGTTAAGAGTTAGATGCTTGTAGACAAGTGAATGAATGGCTTATTCATTATCCCCCTGCCAAAGGGCAATCTTAATATGTGTAGGAGAGAACTCATAGTTTGCTTGGAATTGTTGCTTCTGCATAAAGCCATGTTAGGTTTAAGGACTTCTCTACCAAGAGTCAGGCCTAGGAAACCCTGCTCCAAAGTTACTGTCCACTGTGCTATTTACTAGTTGTGTAACAGGATTCCAGTCCAAGTATCATTTTCTTTATGGATAAAAATGGGCATAATAATATTTATCGTATCTATCTCATAAGGCGATTGGGGAAACAAAGTGAGATCATGAGGCGTGACTCTAGAACCCCCTTGGAGACTTGGAGAACACTAATGATACCAGTCCCTGTTTCTAAAGTTTGGTGTTCATTTGGTCAGAATATGAAGCCCCTTGAGCAGTCCTCCAGGTGATCCTGATGTGTAGACAGGATTGAGGACCACTGTCAATCATTAAGTAAGGGAGGTTCTGCCTTTTCCTCTTCATCCTTTTCCCTACTGGTTCCTTTTTCCTATTAATGAGGAAAACAACTGAGTTCTGTTTTGAAGGTTTCAATTGGTTTTCCTGCTTTTTTGAAACCATTTGGGGTCAATAAGGCACAGAAAAACATGTGTGATAAGTGTTAGGCAGTGTGGATACGTATTTATTAATATTTAGACTATCATAGTTACCGCCTGGTGCAGTCAGCCACGTGTATACACCAATGGCACCCCAGTGTATTGGGCAATCAGTACCCCCCCATCCTAGGCCCAGCTTGTTCCCCCAGAGGAGACCTACTGCTCTCAGCTATTATCTGCAGCCTTGATAGCTGTCTCCAGGTGCCATCTGCCATCTGTCAGGGAGGGACACAGAAGTGGTCTGGGTAATCAGTCGGTGCCTTGACCATTGCTGAAGGAAGGATGCCATGTTTGGCATGCACTGAGGGCAGGAGCATTTTTACAAAGGCAGTTGTAGGCTCGGGAATCCCATTCTTTTTCTGGCTTAGTGCTGACAACGAGAACAAAGGGGTGTCCAGTGTCAGAGACAGGGTAAGGGAGGGAAAATGTGCTCTTATATGAAAGCCAGAGCCTGTCTGGAAGGACCTACCATGTGGCACCATCACACAAGAGACAAAGTCCCTGGAGCTCAGTTTACCCTGGTGGTAGGATAGGAGACTGATGTGCAATGAGAAACGAGCCTGTGAAGCCTTCCACAGCCTTTGTAAGTGAAATGATTGTTCTCTCTGGGCTCTCATGAAATCCGTCCTCAGCATCTGAATGGCCCACATTTCTTTGTTAGGCACTGAATCAGTGGAAAATTGAATAGTGTTGTGCAAGCTTCATTACATGTGTCTTTCTTCTCCGTGTCTGAGCCACTTGAGGCAAGAGCCATGAATCACTTTGCTCTGTATATGCAGTACCAGGAAGGTACATGGTACTGATCCTTAGTACCTGATGAACATACGGGAGTAGAAGACACTTTGGCCCTCTTGGTAGGCATGCATAGGCGCTGAAACCATCCAGAATTTTGATGCTTCCAGGAATGGTGCATCTAGAGACCGGAAGACATTGATTCTTAACCCTAGCTGGGTATAAGGACCATTTGGAGTTTTAAACCACTGTTAATGTCTGGCCCCTGGAACAGACCATTTTAAATTAGCATATCTGGGGTGGCACACAGTGTTAGAGTTCCCTGGGTGATCTGAGCAGAACTGAGGACTATCGCTCCAAAACTACAGACGCTGGCTGAGCTAGAAACAGTGATAAAAAGATAGGAGAAGGAACGATAAATCCAGAATGAGAAAAGAGACCTGGAGGGATTTGGGTATCCAGATGAACCTTGTCACCATCCAAGCTAGCACCTACTAAGCCAGACACTGGGCTCAGCTATTCTGCCTCTTGTCTCTTTCTACACAGCAACCCTAAACAAAATTGTCACCCAGCCAAGAAAAGAGAGGTCATAAACTGAAGGGTTAGGCTACTGGACTCCAGACCCTAAGCACTGAGTCACCAGGCTGTGTTTCTTAAAAAGGACAAGGTAAATGTGAAGGAAGATGGGAGTGGACTGTGCAGGACAGAAATAAGATCAATAAACCCAAGGAGAGCTAGTGGGCATTAACGTGAAAATGAATGACACAGCAAATAAGAAGCAGAATTCATATTTCTTCAGCGCCATCGCGGCATTGTGATAAACGTGCAATAACCACGAACAACAAAACCTGTTAGTCCCAGCTTAGGCGGGAGATCCAAGGCTCAGAGTAGTTGAGTGTCTTGCCCAAACTCACATAGCTATCACATGTCTGAGCTGGCTTATTTTTTTATTTTTTATTTTTTTAAAAAAAATGTTATCATTTATTTTTGAGAGAGAGAGTGAGTAGGAGAGGGGCAGAGAGAGAGAGGGAGACACAGAACCTGAAGCAGGCTCCAGGCTCTTGGCTGTCAGCCCAGAGCCCGACCCGGCACTCGAACTCACAAGCCACAAGCCATGGCTCATGACTTGAGCCAAAGTCAGATGCTCAACCGACCGAGCCACCCAGGCACCCTCCCTTTTTTTTTTTTCTTAACAAAGAGCCAAAGAGTAAATATTTTAGGTGTTGCTAGCCATACATTCCCTGCTACAGTTATTCAAATCTACAGTTACAATACCAAATAGCCAGAATACTGTAGGCAACCAAAGAAATGTGGTTGTGTTCCAATAAAACTTGATTTATGGACACTGAAAGTTGAATTGCATATTTTTTTCTGACACGAACTATTATTTTTCTTGTGATTTTTCCCAACTACTTAAAAATATAAAACTCATTCTTAGTTTATCCACTGTATAAAAGCAGACAGCAGGACACATTTGGCCTCTGGGCCATGAATTGCCAACCCTGGCTCAATTCTAAAGCACACAGATCTTAAAAAGTTGGTGAGAAAGCGTGGAGGAAAATTAATGTATGTCCATTTGAGACATATGTTCTCAGTTCACCTTTGCATGGGAAGAATCATCAGGCCACGAAGGGTACATACTTTCTGTCTTCTTCAAATCAACCCTAGCAAGCAATTATTTGCAGAATGAATCTGCACTGTTCAATTTAGGACCCCCTGGACTTTGAAGGGTGCCATGCCCATTCTTTTAGCTCGATAAGAACATTATAAATTCCAAAACCTTTTCTTCCATCAATATCTATGGCATGCCTAATAGATTCCAGGCTTTCTTCTGAGTGCTGAGAGTGTACCGGTTGAATTAGTCATCTTGAGCCACTGTAATGAAATCCCATAGTCTGGGTGCCTCACACAATGGACGTGTATGTTTTCACGTTTCTAGGGGCTGGAAGTCTCAGATCAGGGTGCCGGCAAACTTGGGCTCTGGTGAGGGCTCTCCTCTGCATTGCAGACCATGACTTTTGGTTATGGGCTCACATGGTAGAGAGAGGGAGGTGAGCAGCTCTGGTGTCTCTTCTTATAAAGTCACTAATCCCAGGATGATGGCCTCACAGTCATGGCCTCATATAAACCTAATTACCTACCAAAGGCTTCATCTTCAGGTACAGTCACATTGGGGGTTAGCGGTTCAACATATGAATCTGTTGATTTTGTTCTGTCTGTAACATTGTTGCACAAGAAAAGTGAGATCCCTGTGTTCGTGGAGCTTAGATTATCACTCTATATATCAGTAAGCAAATGGAAATAATAATCATTTCAAATAAGTTCAGATGTGCCACAAAGAAAAAAAAATAAACATGAATAGAGCATAGGGATTAACTGGAACAGGGATTGTAACTCTGGAAGCTGTTTTCAGAGAAGGACATTTTGAGCAGGTGACTCTGGGCTGAGCTATGTGTGTTGAGCCAAAGCCTGTCGGGGAAGCAGCAGGAGGGGGAAGGGGAGGGCACTACGCTAGGAGAGAGAGAACAAGTTTCCAAGGGCCAAGACAAGAAGAATGGTGAGCCAGGGGAGCAGAGAGGAAGACATTGTGTCTGGAAGGGGGTGAGCCAAGTTCAGAATGGTGGCCCAAGATAAGGAGTTTGGATTTTGTCCTAAATGCAGTGGGAAGACTGGTGAATCTGAAACCGTGGAGTTAATTTGCATTTTGAAACTGTTTCGCATGTTGTGTGGGGAATGGACGGTAGGGGCCGCTGTCTTTCTCTGGAGCTCTCCCCTGTCTGATGGCTCCTCTCCCGCCACAAGGGCCTAGGAGTTACTTGCAGTCTTGGGGAGACCTGCAGATCTTCTGCATATGCCCAAATTGCCCCTTCTCAGGTATGTCTCACATCCCTCCCCGAAGACCCTCAAAGGTAACACATTCTAATGAGGAGTCTGAATTGGCAATTGCCTGGTGCTTTGCAGCTAATAAAGAATAGATTATGGTGGCAATGCTTTGGAGTCCTCTTGTGACTAAAGTAGGTTCTTTTACTTGAACTTGTTTAACTATAATTCAATTCTGCCCATGTTGTACTTGAGAATGAGTACCCCAAACTTGAGCCCAGGCTTTTTTTTAACCAGGGTGAAGTTATTTTAGAATATATAGCATTTTGGTTCTTTATTCTGCATTTTCTTCTGCTGCTTCTCTGTGCTTCCCACTATCCATACACATACTTTTTTTTCCCTCAAAGTTTATTCATTTTGAGAGAGAGAGAGCGAGCTAGCACACGAGTATGAGTGGGGGAGGGGCAGAGAGAGAATCCCAAGCAGACTCAGCATTGTTAGCTTTGAGGCCCCCACGTAGGGCTTGACCCCATCAACCATGAGATCATGACCAGAGGTAAAATCAAGAGTCAGATGCTTATCTGACTGAGTCACCCAAGTGCCCCTACGTACAACTTTTGAACAAATTTTTAATAATTTCAAAAAATCAATGTATGATCATTTGAAAAATAGTTGGAAACACATGCAAAAAAAAGCACTTATCAGCTGCCTATTATGCCAAAATAACCACTCCTAACATTTTTTTTAATTAAAGATTTATTTTCTTAGAGCAGTTGGGTTTATAGCAAAATTGACTGTAAGGTACAGAGATTTCCCATATACCCTTGACCTATGCCTGTTAGCCCCACCCCCGTTGTCAACATCCCCACCAGAGTGAGACATTTGTTACATTTGGGGAACCTATATGGACACATCATCATTAGCCAGAGTCTGAGGTTTACATTAGGGTTTACTCTTGGAGTGGTGTATATTCTCTGGATTGGACATGTGTATAATAACATGTATCCACCATTATAGTATCATACAGAGTATTTCACGGCCCTAAAACCCTCTCTCCTCTACCTGTTCATCCCTCCCCACAAACCCTGGCAACCACTGAGTGTTTTATTGTCTCCATAGTTTTGCCTTTTACAGAATGCCATGTAGTTGGAATGAGACTCTTAATATTGTAACATTTCTCTTGTTGATCTCTTTAGTGTGTGTGTGTGTAGTTTTTTAAATATATTTACAATATTATACTCACAGTGTATTTTCAGAATTTTTCCTACCTTTTTTAAACTTGGTATGAAAACATGAACATTTTACTATGCTATTAATCATCTTTCAAAATTACATTTAATGATTCCATAACTTTCTACTATACCAGAATTTATCACCACTGTTGACATTTAAGATTTTTTTTTTTTTTTTGGTCTCTCCTCCTTGCTATTGAATAATGCCACAGAAAACATTCTTATATGAAAGTCTTTGTGTACTTTTTTGAGTGCTTCCTTAGACTAAATTCTAAAAAGTGTTACCTTGGAGTCAAAAGATACAAGCAGACTTACACTTCTTGTCTAGATTTCATACAATTGCTCATTAAACCAATTGTGCTCATATTGGTGTTCTGTTACAATGTCATGTCATTTCATCATTGCCAATATGATTGGCATTATAATTTGGGCTTATTCTATGCTTTGATCAACTTGTAGGCAAAAATTACCTCATTGTTTAAAACTCTCTATTTTTTAATTTGCTTATTTATTTATTTATTTGAGAGAGAGGAGGAGGGGGAAAGATGGAGAGGGAAAGAGAGTCTTAAGCAGGCTCCATTTCCAGCATGAAGCTCGATTTGAGGCTCGATTCCATGACCTTGAGTTCATGACCTGAGTCAAAATCAAGAGTCAGATGCTTAACAGACTGAGCATGGGGCTCGAACTCACAACCCCAGGATCAAAGGTCCATGCTCTCCTGAATGAACCAGCTGATGCCCCTAAAACTCCCCCTTTTATTTTATTTATTTAAAAAATGTTTTTAATGATTATTATTTTGACAGACAGAGAGAGAGAGAGAGAGAGAGAGAGAGAGAGAGAGAGCGCATGAACAGGAGAGGGGCAGAGAGAGAGGGAGACACAGAATCCAAAGCAGGCTCCAGGCTCTGAGCTGTCAGCACAGAGCCCCATACAGGGCTCGAACTCACAAACCGCGAGATCATGACCCGAGCAGAAGTCAGATGCTTAACTGACTGAGCCACCCAGGCACCCCTTATTTTATTTTAATTTATTTTATTGTATTTTATTTCTTATTTGAGAGAGTGTGAGCAGGGGAGAGTGACAGAGGGAAAGAGAGCATCTCAAGTAGGCTCCACGCCCAGTGTGGAGGCTGATGAGGGGTTCTGTTCCATGACCCTGGCTGGGTTCATGACCTGAGCTAAAATCAGGACTCAGACGCTCAGTTGACTGAGCCACCCAGGCGCCCCCAACTCCCCCTTTTAAACTTTTCTGTTTAATAATGCAAGTAGCAAACTTGTATGAAGCCCTGACAATGCATGCTGGATATTGTAGAAACTAGATACTATTAATCCTATTTGACAAATTGGGATGCTAATGTTACCTATAGTAAGAGGTGGAGCTGTTACTGGAATCCAGCCCAGGTGACATGTCCCCACATCTGAGTACTAGCTCCAGCTCTCTTCTCCCTCCAGGCGTGAGTATGAAAGAGCCCTCTCAGCTGGATATGAATCAGGAAAGCAATCTGATTGAAGTAATTCCCACTAATATGTGAATGGCCAACAGGAACATCTATCTGGTTTTTAATTAAGAAAACAAATTACTAGTTATTCTAATAAATCACTTCCTTGTGGAAAGAATTTTCAGGCATTTAATAGAAGTAAAAACATCCGGGAATGATAAGGGATGATAGAAGTGGGCAAAATGACGTCGCCCTCCAGGTCAGTGGTTGCCCACTGCTTCCCCACAGAGGGGAATCAACCCAAAGTCCTATTTTATTTCATTTCACATGTACAGTGCTTAAAGTACTGAATTTGTCACCAGTAAAAATCTAAGTTCCACCTTGTCTTTAAAAATGGGAGATCTATGGGCACCTTGGTGGCTCAGTTGTTTAAGTGTCCGACTTCAGCTCACGTCATGATCTTGTGGTCCGTGAGTTCCAGCCCCACGTCGGGCTCCATGTCGGGCTCCACACTGGGCTCTGTGCTGACAGCTCAGAGCCTGCAGCCTGCTTTGGATTCTGTGTCTCCCTCTCCCTCTCTCTCTATCCCTCCCCCAGTCACACTCTGTCTCTCAAAAATAAATAAATGTTACAAAAAGGTAAAAAAAATGGAAGATCTAGAAACATTCACAACTGTTCCCTTCAATAGTTTACAGTGTCTGATTGATCCCAGTGGGGGCTCGAGTGTGCATCTATTGGTAGCTGGCTAGCTCTCTTTCCCCTTACTTGTCAACTTCCCTACTTTCTCTTTCTTTTTTTTTTAAATTTTTTTTAAAACTGTATTTATTTACTTTTGAGAGAGAGACAGAGTGAGTGAGTGGGGAGAGAGGGAGAGAGAGAATGTCAAGCAGGCTCCATGCTGACTGTCAGCGCAGAGGCTGGTACTCACAGGGCTGGTACTCACAAACCATGAGATCATGACCTGAGCTGAAACCAAAGGTCAGAGGCTTAACCGACTGAGTCCCCCAGGCGCCCCTCCCTACTTTCTCTTTCTAAACCAACTCTCTATAGTCTTTCTTTCTATACCATCGTTGTTTTTTAACTGAAGCTCCTTCTACAACTGGGAACCCCCTTCCTTACCCTGTTGGATGAAGAGGCGTAAAGGTCACAGTGGGGCTATGCCCTAAGCCATTTGGAAGGCACAGATGTTTGCAAGTCGGGGCCTGTGTCTTTATTAGCCCCGCTTCAATCACATGGTAATTTAAGCTTCCCTTATTTTGCTGCATTGCCTCATAGCTCCAAAGGAGACCTGAAATAGAGCGTATCGCATTGTGCACATTTTTGAAGGATCATGAGTGGAGGCTAAATATAAGATTCAAGTCCATATTCTGAGTGCTTTTCCCCTAAATGGAGACGGGATGCACTTGAACATTCTGTCCCATGCTTGCCTTTCTGATCTACACGTGGTTCTTAATGTTTGATTTGCATCCCTTTTGTACGTGAGAACATCCGCAGGCATCTCAGCCTCAAAGAGAGCAGAGTTGGAACCAAGGGAAGCTTCGGTGGATAGGAGGAGCCAACAGCTAACACTGCCCCTGCCCCCCCACCCCCACTCCAGATGCATAGAGTTGCCTTTCTTTCCTATCTAAAAAGTTCTTTAGAGCAGGCTAGTGACACCTCAGCCATGCACGTAGCACCGTTATGTCTGTCATTTTCTTGCTATCAGTTGTTATTTACTAAATATCTAATGATTTGCTTTTATTCATATATTTGTGTTACGGCAGCAAATTTCTTTCAATGTTTATTTGTTTTTGAGAGAGACAGAGACAGAGTGTGAGCAAGAGAGGGGCAGAAAGAGAGGGAGACACAGAATCCGAAGCCGGCTCCAGGCTCCCAGCTGTCAGCACAGAGCCCAACACGAGGCTCGAACTCACAAGCGGTGAGATCATGACCTGAGCCAAAGTCGGACACTCAACCGACTGAGCCACTACGGTGCCCCGGCGGCAAATGTTATAAGCTGAAGTAGAACTATACAAATAACTTAGTATTAAAAATAAATACATGGAGGGGCGCCTGGGTAGCTCAGTCAGTTAAGCATCCAACTTTGGCTTGTGTCATGATCTCACAGTTTGTGAGTTCGAGCCCCCCATCGGGCTCTGTACTGTCAGTACAGAGCCTGCTTGGGATCCTCAGTCCCCCTCTGTCTCTGCCCGACCCCGGTCACATTTTCTGTCTCTCAAAAATAAATAAATCGGGGCACCTGGGTGGCTCAGATAAGCGTCCTACTTTGGCTCAGGTCATGATCTCGCAGTTTGTGATTTCCAGCCCCATGTCGGGCTCTGTGCTGACAGCTCAGAGCCTGGAGCCTGCTTCAGATTCTATGTCTCCCTCTCCCTCTGCCCCTCCCCTGCTCATGCTCTGACTCTCTCTGTCTTTCAATAAGAAATAAACGTTAAAAAAATAAAAAATAAATCATTTAAATCAATTAATAAAATGGCTACCAGCAAAGACCATGTATGTGCCTCCCATGGCTTTCATGCTAGATGTTGGGAACCAATGACTTAAAAGAAAGTGTTTCATAAGGGTGGGGGAAATCTGCCATATTTCCAGAGAGCCAGAGTAGATACCCACAGGTGGCTATCTCCCAAGATCTTATTGGAAATGTCTAGGTAGAGTCATTCAGGCACAATCTCAGAGCTGCTCCTGGGAGCTCTTCTCCCTCATCCGTTGTGCGTGTAAACCTGCCTGACATCGGGGCACCAGACCCCCAGGACAACTCTGCCTCCCCTGTTGGATCACTCATGCTACTTGAGCCCCCTTGAAGTCTTCACACTCTTCTTGTGAACAGAGAGGTGGGGGTGGGGGGGGGGCTGGCGCTGTGGCCCCAGCCTACATGTCCCCCATGTTTGGGGTTTATAATCTCCCCATATGCTCCTTGAGGCCTCCCAGGAGCGTTCTCTTTTTCTGTATTCCTCTCACAGGAGACATGACTCTGGCTTACCTCCCTCCCTTTCTTCCCTCTGTCTCCCCCTTGTCCTCACCAGGGGGACCCCAGGCTGTTGTACTGATGGAAACCCCACTCTTTGCCATGTCTTTGCATTACTTGGTCCAACCCCATCCAGACTTTGGGTGGAGCTGATGTTCTGGACGATGGCTCTGTGGTTACTAATCTGTAAGCATTTTATTCTAATACGTTGTAAACAAGAATGGGTCCATTTTGGGTTTTCTTCAGTGCCTAACGGGTCACCAGACTGAAGTGCACATCCCAGTTCTGTCTCCTTGAGGCTCGGTGACCTGGAGTAGGCTGTTTCACATCTTTCTCCCTGGGTTTCCTCAATTGAGAAATTGAAAAGGAGACACCTACCTCTCAGGGCTTTTATGAGGATGAATGAGGAAACATAAGAGGAACTGCTTTTCAAATTGTAAAGTGTGGTTCTGCTGAAAGGTGGGCATGATTTTGAGACAGAAGATGTTCAACTAGTCTCATCCAAATCCCCCATCAGTGGGGACACAATTCAGAAGGCTTTACCACATCCATTTCATCGGGCTGTTCATAAAACCGTTTATTTTCCCAATGCCGCATTTGTGTGCGCGCTCTCTCTCTGCTACTGCATAATTTCATTATCTGCCGTACATAAGTGTATTATGTAATTCTCTCAATATGTCATCGATTGTTTCTGTTTTTCCGTGGTATTACTTAAGTCCATAATACTTTTTATTAAATCCCCAAGGAATGTTACTGAACAGTGGTTGAAGGATAGTCCTGTCCGCAAACTAAAACTCAGCACTTAAATATTTGAAATGGCACAAAGCAGTAGAAAAAACCCAAGTGTGGAATTTCCCACTAGCTTTATGAAATCCAGGAAACCAACTGAAGTATTTGTTTATAGTGCCTCTGTCTCTCCAAGAGATTTATGCTATCATTCAGATAGTAATAACAGCATTAATAAATAATGTAAAATTAGCGAATGCTTATTGAGTGCTTACTATGTTCCAGGTGTCTACTTGTATTGAGTCATTTAATCTTTACAGTAAGCTCATAAAAAAGGGTCTATTTTAGCCCCATTTTCTGTTTAGGGAAACTGGAATTCAGAAGTTTAACTACCTTACCCAAGGACACACAATAAGGAAGTAATGCAAAGTGCAGGCATGCATGTGCGTGCGCGCGCGCGCACACACACACACACACACACACACACACACACACTGCTCTGTTAGCTTAGGAAACTCATCCATAGGTCGAATGCCTGAGAGTTTGGGACCTCTTGGTTGTGAACTTATTTCTACTACTAATGTTAGGCTAATCAGTTCTTCTCTCTGGGACTAGGTTTCCTTATGGGCCAGGTATAGAGGGTTGGGTGAGATCATTTACTTTTGATCTGCTTCAGGAAGCTCAAGAATCTGAGTGCATGGTCCAGAAGGAGTGGTGGGGGCAGGGAAGGCAATGTTGAGCATGTAGGACTCTGGAGCCACCCGGTCTTTGTTATTCAGTGTGTTTATGCTTATGTCTGAGATGGATGAGTGGATGGATGGTTGGCAGGATGGATGGATAGAGGGAGGGAGGGTATGAAGGGAGGGAGGGAGGGAGGGAGGAAGGAAGGAAGGAAGGAAGGAAGGAAAAAAGGAAACATTTAATTCAATTCATACAATATATTATTAACTCATTCCAAAATAGCATTGTGCCAAGGTTATTTCCCATGAATGTCATTAAATGTTGCTTGAAAACTTGATTTCAAATGGCTATATAATATTCAAATATATGAATAGATTACCCTTAGCTAACCATTCCTCAATTAAAAATTTTTTTTATGTTTATTTATTTTTGAGAGAGAGAGAGACAGAGTGTGAGCAGGTGAGGGGCAGAGAGAGAGGGAGGCACAGAATCCGAAATAGGCTCCAGGCTCTGAGCTGTCAGCACAGAACCCGACACTGGGCTTGAATTCACGGACTGTGAGATCATGACCTGAGCCGAAGCCGGACACTTAACTGACTGAGCCACCCAGACACCCCAACCATTCCTCAATTTTAGACTGTATGTTGTTTGTGATCCTTCATCATCCATTTATTTATCAAATGTCTACTGGGAACTACTATTTGCCAGGCATTAACATAAGTCAATATAGCACAAATGTTCTTGTACATAAGTTTTTGGCATATATACATTTGATTCCATAATTATGTGGAAATTATTATTATTGGTTTTGTTTTCATTTGTTGGCTTTCTGTAGTGAAGAGCCTGTTATGGAAAGCCTGCTGACTTTGGATGAAATGTTGAGATGAACCCTGTATAAATGTTGAGCTTAGCACACAAAGGGAGGAGCACAGCTGGGGTTCTCAACTCACTGTCTCCCAAGATCATAGTTACAAAATTAATAGACTTTGTCTTGATTGTATATGCCACCAGCATCCAAACCTACTTTGTGGTCTGCAGTGTCAAAGGGATCGTCTTGTAGTTGTAGCTTTCCATGTTGCTGGTTTAGAGCTGGGTGAGACCTCAGAGAGTATCTAGTCCAACGTGTCCAGGAGCCAAGAATATAAGCAGCAGCCCCAAGGATTGCCTTAAAGCTTAGCCCTGGGCTCCCCTTCTAAGAAATCTGTGGCGGGGAGAGCTGCACTTGTGTCATGATATAAACGGAATACAGCTGAAATTGTAAGCTTTTTCAGTTACATGCATAAAAGCATGATACAGACCCCTTCTGGTTGAAAAGGCAAGAAAGAGCAACCAAAACACGATTCTTTATCCATAAATGGAAACCAGATAACTCAGCTTTGTAGATTCAAAGGGACCACGCAAGGTGGCAAGTTTGAAATACCCCTTGGAGGCACAGTGCCAAGTCTGAAGTGCAGCTTCAGAGTGATGCAGTATCCAGAGACCGAGCTATTTCTGGCTGCGGTCTTTGTGTCATGGAATGGTGACACTTTTCCCCGTGCCCCCTAATGTTCCTCTCCTCCCCGATGACTCTGTATTTGAGTGATGGTCATTCTGTTTGGAGACAGCTGGCTTGGTTTTCCCTACCAAGGATTTGTTTATGTCTTAGGACAGAAGATGTCTAGAAAAGACAAGAGCGGACCCCAAAGAGCTTAGGCATCCGTGAGGGCTAAAGAGGCTGTATGTATAGAAAATACCATTAGCTTTTCTTCCCTCCTCTATACTCTTGTCTTTTTGTCTTCTTCCCCGATGGTGAGCAAAGGATAGGGGACTGCTCTTCTTGGCTGATTTCTTTTTTTTTAATTTTTCTTCTTCCTAAGGGATCACTTAATTTCTTTCATGCCTGTGGAAAAGACCAGAACTTCCCAATTCCTCCAAATACCTGGGCAGGTTACCTCTGCCAACCTCAGCTCATCATTATTCTGTACTGAGTTATGTAATGATTTGATCGTGTTGAGGAGTAATTCACCTTTGTTCCCACCTACGTTAAGACTGATTACAAATCCTCATAAAATACTCATTATGCTACCAAAAATGTTCTTAAGAATAGTCTGTTAGAGAGGAGGTAATACGGCTGCTCGGAAGTGTGGGCTTCTGTCTAATTATGTGTAAATTATCTGAGTGGAATCTCAAATGTTTAGTGATAAACAGTTTTATGCTTCCCAGCAAAGTATCTAGTTTGTGAGGCAATAGAATCAAAAGCAGCTTGTGTGCAGTGAATTGTAGATTGTATAACTTTGCATGCTTTTCAAGTTATTCTTATGGAAAGAAATGGGAATGTGTCTGCATCCCTTTAAGAAAAGCAAGTGTTGTGTTCTGCAATATTTTTTTTTTTGAGAAAGAAAAAAAAAAGATAATTGATCTTTGACTATACCGCTGTTCTGCTCTCAGAAGAAACATTAAAAAGTTGGGTTTCTTAAGAAATGCAATTAACCGACTTTTATTTAATGATTTTTTTTCTCATGTTATTCATCCTGGAGGAATGGTATCTGTTGGTTATTAACAAAGATGAGGATGGATTATTAGGAGCAAAATATCATGATATTCACTGCAATGCAAATATAGCTACTCAGAGAAAATCCCGTGTGATTTTTTTCTCAGATGCCCCCTCCTCTTAGAAATCTTTCCTGGAAGCCTTCCCCATCTCCCACCCCATCTCTGGCTGGGATGGTTAAAACTCCTCTGAGCCACCCAAAGGTTGCTGTCCTTATAGATGAAGGTACACTGGACACCATATAGTTAGGATTATTATAGCAGTCAGTGTAACTAGTGGTCTTTGTAACCAACATAATCTGAATGGTAATATAAATATGAGTGTTTAAATCTGGACGGTCATTAGTTCTTGATCTTAACAGCAGGGTTTCTTCAATGCCCAAGAAGCTTGAGAAGGGTCTGCCAGAGCAGAAATTCATCCGAAAATCATACTCTTGAGACTTATTTAGGCAAAGAATAGTCAAGATATTTAATTAGCAAATCACAAGGAAGCTGAGTCCACCACTGAGGACGCGGAACATGCGAATACTAGTTAGGATGAAATTGATAGGCCAGTTAAAATAAAAATTGCCACCTCTTAGAGTTTGGGAATCATTTGCAGCTATGTTCCTTCTAGAAACGTTCCCATTTCATAACAGGGTCATCAGCTTGGGGAAGAAGGATATGAACTATTAAGAGGGAAAAATGGTAGAGAAAAACCAAGATTTAGACAGATGAAGACTTCAGGGACAAGAGGCAAGACTCCTTTGCCAGTTCCTTATTGGTGGTCAGCACAGATTAATGTCAGCATAACCTGTCATGCAATTCACTGCATACATAGCTAAAGGGATAGCTTAATGTATCAGACTGGTGTTTAGTTCTGCTTAGTTTCTAAAACCCTAAGGAAAATTCCACAGACACAATTTTAAGTTGGAAATGGTTGATGTGGCGATACTTGATATATTGACTCAACCAATCGTCCACATGCAAACCTATGCCTATTCAGACACTTTTTTACTGAATTTTCAAGTACTACCAGCTACATAGCAATGTTCCATTGAACCTGTGTCATGACTGTAAATATCTGAACCTGAAAGTTGCCCAAGACCAAAATATCTGCATAAAGACTCCTATATGTATTTGACATTTACAAACCACGGGTTGCTGGACCTTTTGAAGGCAAACCATTTTGATGATTGACCAAATAGATCCCTTTGCACAGTGCAGCTTTGTTCTGTTTTATTAGCATGTTCTTATAAGGAAGTTCATCCATTCTTGTACAGTGCATTAAAAGTTGATCACGACTATCTACTGACTATATCTGTTTTGTGTTGAGTTCTGTTTTTCTGCCTTACTACCCTACATTCTCGACATTCAGTTTGTTCTTAAGTCTGCATCTCGCATCAGAAGGTCTAAAGGAATTTTATTTTGATTTCCTTTTTAGTGAAAACATATTACAAATTGCCAACTCATAATACATTCACTTTGAACTTAAAATATCATTTGTTTAAAAAAATGCAATAAAACCTGAAGTGCACACTAATATTCATTCTGGAGATTAAAGCTGCCAGTGAATTATGCAGCTGGGCCAAGGCTGTCTTGTTCTCAGACTAAATTTATCTCATCGAAAGAGAATTATTCTGACCAGGGCTAAAGAGTGGAGACAGTTAAAGTTTGATTATGTGTTGTTTCATTTCTTTAAAAAAATATTTGGTTATGGTTCTCTTAGGAGCTGGATTTTAAAATATAAATACTGATGAGGGACTGATAAAAAGTCCTACTACTTTTTCTGATTGTAAATGTGACAAAGGCTTCTGGAGACTCTTTTTTCTTAATGTATATTTTCTTTCCATTTCTCTGTCTCTGTCTCTGTCTCTGTCTCTGTCTCTCTCTCTCTCTCTTAAACATGGATCTTTGACCATAGGGGACCCCGTGCTGAGGTCTAACCTCTCTGACTTACTGAGTAAGCCTCACTGTAATAGGAAAAAATGCTGCATATTCTCTGTATATAACATGTCACTTGGGCGAAGTGCTACAGTGTCTGTTTGGTAAAGCTGAAATGCGGATTTCTCGAAAATGTCTTGTTTTCAGTTAATGATATTTTCTACTTTTCACCAGGTGGTCTCTTTGGGGGTTTGCTCTTGAATTCATTTCTCTGTGCGTACACCAGGCTTTCTATTATTCATCTATTCAGCAAGCATTTACTGAACTCTTGTCATACCCAGGCCTGAACCAAGTATTCAGGTAGTCGTGGCCAAGAAGCCCAGTCCTGTCCTGTGGCACTTACCATCTTTAGGGTAAACCGGCACTCAGAAACCAGATGGAGGAAGGTGTGATGAACGTATGCTATGGTAAGGGCAGTACTGGAGATAAAATTGAAGTGTTATGGGGAAAGAAAAGAAGGGTGGTCTGGCCCAGAGGTCGGGTGAGAGTCAGGCTGACTTTAATCAGACCCATTTGCTTCGCTAGCAGGCCAGGCATGATGTAAGATGCCAGCTCATGCTAATATTGCCTGACGTGAACCAGCTCTCCCCCCAGAGATGGCTCAGTTCATCTTTCTTGAAAGTGAAACCTCACAACGAAAGGCAACTTCCAGAAATGGCCAAGCCTTCTATCCCTGTTTCAGAACTAGCCTCCAAAGGCTCACAAAAGCTGAAAGGGAAACTGATCATTCAGCTCGTTATGACCCCCACAGGGTAAGAGCGTTGAGAAACCCATGGGCCTGGTAAGAACAGATCCATGGCAGCAAACTGGGCCGTATTAGCAGATGTTGGTATATTTGCTGGCCCTCAGGATGTTGTGAGGGTGTTTGGTTCCCTCCATGGTTGGACCTCCATTTGGAGCAGGATGTTTCTGCTGTGGATCAGAACTGACTTTGGAATCCAGGTCTTGAGTGTGACTTCTGTGACCCCAGAGCATACAGTTTTGGTCCTCTGCAAAGATGAGGAAAAACACAACGTGTACCTTGACTTTATTTAGCTGTCCTGCGCCACTCAGTCTTGCCTTCCTTGTAAAATGAGCAAATTCCCGTGTTTCAGAGGACTTAGGTTACTTCCCCAACCTGGCAAAATAAGTAGGTGTTCTGCCTTCCAGAACAGAGTCCACCTGCTCCATCTATGGATTTTGAGAATAGTAAGAGTGGGTCATCCTTGCCTCACACTCCACGGAACCTGTATACTCATTCAGTTTTCCTTCACTGCATCTTCTGAAAATAAGACTAATACTGTTGCCCAAAGCTTCCCAGAAGTGAAAAGGGGTCTTCTCAGGCTTTAATCTATATGTGCTCATCCCATACAGTCATTTTATCAAAGTCAAGCTTCTCAAGGTATAATTTACATGCAGTGAAACTTGCCTTCTTAGCATATAGTTCTTCAAGTGTCAACAAAAGCATCCAGTGATGTAACAACCACCACCATCAAGATATCAAACATGTTTATCATTCCAAAAACGCTCCCTTGGGTCTATTTGTAGTCAGTCCCCAGCCTCAGCCCCCGGAAATCACCAGTCTCTTTTCTGTCCCTCTAGTTTTGCCTTTTCCAGAATGTCCTATAAATGGCATCGTAAGTAGATAGCCTTTGAGTTTGACTTCTTCCTCTCGGTATAATGAATTTGAGATTCGCCCATGCGGTTGTGTCTATCAATAGTCCATTCTTGCCTTTTATTGCTGAGTAGCATTCTATTGTGGATGCTCCAAGATTTGTTTATTCAACAGCTGAAGGATCTGTGGGGTTTTTCCAGTTTTTGCTGATTTTGAAAACGTTGCAATAAACACTTGTGTACAGGTTTTTCTGTGAATACACATTTTTAGTTCTCTTGGCTAAATACCCAGGAGTGGCGTTGCCGGGTCAAACAGCAAGCATATGTTTAAAGATTTTTCTAGGGGAGATAGTGGACACAGTTACTGCTTTGATGTTCAGTCCTAAGGGGGATACTTCTTAGCTTTGTGACATGATGATGGTCTAAGCCTCACTTTTCTGCAACAAAAGACATGTGGAATAGTAAGTTCTGCACAGGATTAAGACACTCACTCACTTTTGGTCCTCATCCTGGGTTCCTGCCTCCTTACACTGGACTCTTCCTTTCCATGGTGCTTGTGTTCCTATTCCGTGAGCATGCATGTCCTTCTCTACATCTCTGCCACACTGTTTCCTTTCCTGGAACACTTTGCCACCCACCTTTCTCCTCACCAACTCCTCATCCTTCAGTTGCCCAATGAAATGCCACCTGTTCAGAAAAGTCTTCCCTCGCCCTTAATCTAAATCCAGCCCCCGGCTATATATAGTTTCCTTTTTTAAATTTGTGAAATCTTGTTCTTTTCCTTTATAGCATTTACCACAACTAGTCTTAGAGAATCAACTGTGTAATTTGTTTTTTAATGGAAATTTTTATTGAGATCATTGCAGAGTCACACACAGTTGTAAGAAATAATATAGAGAGATTCCATGTACCTTTTGTGTAGTTTTCCCCGGCGGTAGCAATGGAAGAAGTTGTAATACAGTATCGCAACCAGAGTATTTGTATTGATATAATCCACTGATCTTATGGAGATTTGCCCAGTTATACTTGCATTAATGTGGGGTGTGTGTGTGTGTGTGTGTGTGTGTTGAGCAGGGGTGGTATATTTAGATCCATGCATTTCTATCACATGCGTAGATTTGTGGGTCCCCAACCACAGTCAAGATCCAGGACAGTTCCATCCCTAAAGGATTCTTCCCCAGTCCTTTTATAACCAGGTCTACCTCCTCCAATTCCTAACACCTGGCAAATACTAATCTTAAAACTTAGACAGTTCAAAATTGGAACCATATTGTGCATAACCTTTGGGGGCTGACTTTTCTACTGAGCGTTATTCTCTGAAGGTTCATCTAAGCTATTGTGTAACGATACTTCCTTTTAATTGCTGAGTAATATTCCACATTATGGATGTCCCACAGTGTAACTATTTACCCCTGTTGAAGGACATCTGGAATGATTACTATTTTTAGCTATTATAAATAAAACTGCAGTACAGATACTGGTGTAAACCTGAATTTCCATTTCTTTGGGATAAATGCCCAAGAGTAAAATTGTTGTGATGTTAGCTTTATAAGGAACTGATTGATTTTTAAAATCTGTCTCCGGCAGTAGACTTTTAGTTCCTTCAGTGTAAATAGACTGAGTTTTGTTTGTTTGTTTGTCTCTTTGCTTGTTTGTGTGTCTAATCACTGTATACTGGGAGAATTATACAATCCTTAGAACATAATTTACCACTCTATAAATATTTATATATGAATTAAGTAAGGAATGAATGAGTGAATGCATGAATACAGATTTTGGCATGGGGATTAAGTAAAATAATGTATGTAAATCATTTTTGGAATGCTCAGCATGGAGAAACTTCTGCTGTTAGGTAAATGTTTATCACCATCACCATTATCAGATACGACTTTGGCTAAGGGTCACATGACCCAACTTTCATGCCTTTCTACCTTGATCATCACGCAATTTTTATGTGGGTTTCAGGAATCTGAGTTCTGTCTTCACTTCATTCCCTTAAAGAAAAGCTCATCTCGTGATTATGCTCAAAAATAGCAGATGAGAATTTGGACATCGTACACTAAACAAGATCCTGTCTCCATAGGTTAAGAGTGAAGCTACAATGACTACTTTTTCTGTTGACAGTGAGCACAGTCCATAAATGATAGCAGCCTTTATAGTGTGAGATGTGTGGCACTGAACAGGTTAACCCTGTCCCTGGATTCTCATGGTGGGCATGTGAAATAAATATTGCTAAAGCTGATGGAGATAGCACAGTACTTAATAGAGAGAGAAAATTAGTAATTCTCATTTGCCTGAGGAAAGTGCAGGTCTTCATAATGTCTTGATCTATGTACAAAGAGCTAGTAAAGACAAGCAGTCCTCATAATAAAAATAGAAATGAGGTTTTCCCGACAAAAATGCCACTGGAATGATGAGCTGTCACACAGGACCTGGAGAGACGAGGAAGAAACTTCTTTGGTGACTATAATTAGGCTAACATGGAGGGTGGCAAGGCTCAAGAGCTATGCAGGGGCGCTCTCTGCTTCTTTCTGGACTCCCCATCACAATGTCTCTAAAGGACTAGAATAGTGAGGAGGTCAAAGCTCATTTCTGGCAGACTGTGCCCCCATTCTCACCATGCTAAGGCTCTGACCTGGTCTGTGATGTGGAAGAGGTGGTTTTTATTCTGCCTTGGGACACTTAAAGGAGGAGGAGGAGGAGGAGGAGGAGGAGGAGGAGGAGGAGGAGGGAGAGGAGGAGGAGGGGGGGGAGAAGGAAGAGGAGGAGGAAAAACCTTATACCTTATCATCAATGTACCCCAAGTGCATTACAGAAAATTTGGTTAATGCAGTTAGCAATAAAAAAAATAATAAAAGTCGCCATTAGTCTCAACACTACTGTTAACATTTGGGTGTTTCATGGAAGCCTGTAAGTATCTATGTAGATACATAACTTCAGATTAGAAGATGATAAACTTAGAAGTGGAGATTATAAATTATAGCTATAGATTGACTTTACATACATGGGGTCATACCATATAAATGTGGGCTTCTATCTTACTCCACCCATCCCCCTATTTTCTATATGCCCTTCTATTCTTCCCTAGCTGTGTTTCCAAAATCAGTGAATGTAGTCCAAATGAAACAGGCAACAGACTAGTTGTTGGTATGGTTGTTTGACCAGAACGCCAAAGCAAATCTCAGAGTTTTTGCTGACTGAGATCCATTGTATACAAGCCCTGTGGAAAAAAGGGGAAAGACAGTCACCTAGACCTCCTTCAGGCATTCGGTCAAGGCCTGAGCTTTTTCTACCCTGGCCCAGGTTTCCATGGCAACAGGAGTACCTGTGCTGGTTTAAGATGCCCTCAGGGGTCTGGGAGAACCTGAACCTTAGTTTGTGAATTTGTAATCTGATTTAATTTTTGGAGAAAGAGCCAACTCTGAGAGAATTCTTACATCAATTGCTAAATTGTCAGACCTTCTGCCTTAAAACTCACTTTCAGAAGTGCATGATGCAATAAAGTAGGGTAAAGGCAAGGAAATCATACTGACCTGAGCTAGGCATTGAGCGTATGGATTCAAATGTCACCTATCTTTTCCTACCCTCAGTTTCCTCATCTGTAAAATGGGAGGGGTTAAATTACCTTCTTATTGGATTTCTGGGTAGATGAAATGTGATAAAGAAAGTAAAATACTTAGCCTAACACCTAGCACGCAGTAAATGCCCCATGATTCTCAGCCCTGCTATTAGTTTTTATGACATTGCTTGGAATTATGTGGATCTTGATATGACAGTGTCTCTGAGGGAAAAATATTGGAGTGGTTTGGCTGGTGAGAGGCAGGAGTTGGGAAAGGGAGGGTGGAAGCCTGCTGAGAATCTAAGCGATATTAGAGGAAGTATCAGCACCCTGTCGTTTGGTGTTTTCACTAAAGAGTTCATAAAATATTAACATAAAGGAATAGTGGTGTCGGCTCCTGCTTGCCATACAAGAGACATCCTCTCCTTAGAGATGTCTGTGGCCCAGTTGTAAGGAGGGAAAGCAGGAAGAGGCAAGGTTCCTTAGCTGGAAACATTACAGTTAAGAAAGAAGGGCAGGATCGTGAGCTAGCAGTGGGCTCTGCTGCAAGAGAAGAAAAGAATGGCTCCCTTGCTTTCCAGTAGAGAGAATGGAGCTGTCTTTCCCTCAGAGGCCAATTTATATTGCCTTACTTGTGTGTTTCCAACCAACAGCCACATCACTGTCATTCATACCAACACCATGTCCATCATCCTCATCAACATCGTCACCATCACCACCATCACCACCACCATCGGCACCATGCAGTTATGAAACTAGCTCCCCTAGTGCCCTTGCTAGGTGCCAGGGGTTGTAGTGAGCAGTGTACGTATATTACCCTATGTGTATCCTATGTGTATCCTATGTGTTTCTCAAATTATGAAAAAAAAATGTTTTTTCCACTTATAAATGAGGACCCCATGGCCCAGGAAATTTAAGTAATTGGCCAAAGTCAGCCAGCTGTTACAAAACGGATTCAAGATTGGAAACTGGCAATCTGCCTCCACGTCTTTTTACGTCCGCTTCACTATAAAAAAGGCAATATATGGTTAGATTAAACTCTTTGGCCCCAGAACATGCCCTTTTAATTCTTTTTTTTTTTTTTTTCCTTGCGGGAAGAAAAATGTACGATCTCAGCCTCACAGTGTTCCAAGGCAACCAATGGTTCTCAAACACATAAGCACATTTATACCAGTAGTAACCCTTATACAAAGAAATTTACTTGAAACTCCATTTATAACACTGATGGAAGGGGCACAGTAGAGATGAATTTTATAAATGCACATGTGAAACATTTATTATAAAGCCAGTCAGTGAGAAAAATGAGGCTACTTTGATGAACACCAATATTTGAAGTTGGGAGTATGGATAACTAATACTGTTTTCAATTAGCCTGATAATCCAATTCACTTCAGTATTTTCATTTGTTGCATAATGTTGAGGAAATGCTGTATCACATGCTAATAGAGTTGTAAAAGGTAATTTTCTAAACCAGATGACCTAAAACTATCAAGTTAATCTGGAATATGAATTTTGTCTCTTGCTCTATGTATCCTGATCATTGTGTCTGCTGGGTCAGTGGCACTGTGCTGGGCACATTCAAGACATAGATATTGAGGCAGTGAATGAATGAATCATTTAGTGAGAATGAGATGGACCTTAGGACCATGGAAGTAGAAAAGTTTAGTACTGCCATTCTTAAATTTTTTCATTTATTCGACCAATATTTAATAAACACCCACTACATTAAGCCAGGTGGTGTTCTAAGATGATATGGATGCAACATTTAGTCGGAAAAATAAAGTTCTCATGGGATGTATGCATGTCAGTGTGCAAAGGATGGGGTGGCAGGAGGTAGACAGCAAGTAGACAGGAAACTCCCTGTCGACACTGGCTGACCCATTTGTAAGAGGAAGCTGACCTATCCCCTCTGAGTTCACCAGGATCCTCATGGGTAGCACAGTGCTATCAGTATATAGCCAGCACTGCCCCTAGGAGGATGAAAGGAAACACACACACGTACTGCCATCCTCTTCTGTATCTCGACATTGCAAAATGTGCAAAGATGCATGTTTCATTCTGGGATTATTTAATTACACCCTGGGTATTCCTGGATTTGTACACTCATATCATTAAAACAGTCTCAGCCAAAGAACATATATTTGCCCATGTATTAATATGCACTGGGCATAAGCAATTACAAGACTAGGTATGAGGTGACCAGAATCTGGAAAAAGGGAGGCACATTAAAGAAAGTGCTAGTTATGTAGCATGATAGGAGCTACAGTAACAGTGTAAAGCATTTAATATCATGACCTCAGCAATGGGAGGGGTCAGTGATGTCTTTTGAGCAGAAGATTGATGTGTTTGGTTTTGTCTATTTAAAATTCCCCCATGGAGTCATGTAGAGTGTGAGTTGGGAAGAATCGAGACTGGGAGCAAGGGAACCAATTAGGGAAGAATTGCTTTTTTTTTTTTTTTTTTTTTTAAATCTAGGCTAAAGAGAATAATGTGAGGCACTGGGACGGCAGCAATGGAAAATCAAGAGAGGCCTCATAGCTGGAGCTGAGAGAGTTAAAAATGATGTGGTTTGGGAATCAATTGACTATTCAAAGCAACAAAGGGAGGTATGAAGGGCAAATGTTGATGTTTCAAGGTTAACTGAATAGAAGGGAGGTGCTTCCATTAACAAACAGGCAAGGCCACAGAGGAAGAGAAGCTTGTGCACATATTTTGTTTAGGGGGGATGTTAAAACAGCAGCGAGGATAGGACCTTCATAATGACACATGCAGGGGCTCTTTAAGGTACGTGATCATTCCTGATGGGTAGCCAGTGAGGAGAGGTCAGAACCACAGAGACTAGGATTGCATGGAGTCTGATTGCTACAAATCCTTCACAGGTGTGTGAAGAGTAGCAGAGCCGTGACATGATGTGGGTCATGCAAGGTGATGACAATTGAGGTACATGAGTTAAGAGAGCTAACAAAGCACAAGATGACACCAGACAAGATCTTGTGTTTATGGAGCACATGACAATTCTGTCACGGAAGCACGGAAGAAGGTCCAGCCAGAGAAACATATAGTTTTTCTCCTATGTGTCACTGTGCTCAAAGAGCGTCAAATTATTCTATCTGAAATCAGGTGAAAGAAATGCTCTTCTTTTAATAATGGACACAGGAAATCATCTGGAAAGTACTGTCTTGTTTTGGGAAATGGCTTGATACAAACTTGGGTTAGGAGGGGAATCCCTTCAAGGAGCAGGAAATGTGGGACAAAGAAGTAGGAATGAGAATTATCTCTCTGGTCCCCTCTGGGAAGATGAAGAGGAAAAAGGAGAATGACAGAGAAAGTCTAGAACCAGGAGAGTTGAACGAAAGTCAACGGTGGTAGAATAGCTCAGTGACCTTTGCAAGGATATGATACACACCAATCTTCCTAGAATTGTACTTCTAAGATGAGACTCTCTTCTCCCATTGAGTCTTCCTTACAGTTCCACAGTCTCTGTCTACTAAACTCAGACATGCCTTTTATGAGTGGATGTGTTGCAGAACATGATGAGGGGCTGAGCTTTATATGTGGGTTCTTGCAATGGAGTCTGGAGACAGGGAGTAGAAAACCCTGAGCTAGCAGGTCAGGTGAGGTTGTAAGAGTATGAGGTGCACATAAATGGTAATTGGAGTTTGGGGACTAAGAAGACCTGGGTTTTCAGATTGTATGTTTGGTGAGGTGAGATCTTGAGAACCAGGATGGTTTTCTGCTGAGTATCTGATCCATTTGTTATGTACGTTCGATTTTTTCAGACTGACCCAATTTTGTTCTGAGTCCTGACATCCTTCCTAGCTCACCACCAACTATTAGCTGCCTTTGAAGGTGCAGTGATAACGCCAGGGACTGAGAATCCCTGTGGTTGCTCTTGCCTGTGTGCCAAGACAGGACCTTGGACGTGTTAAGGTCAAAAGGGATTTTTCCAGAACTTGAGATGTTAGAGGTGAAGTCACTTCTAGTAGGAGATGCTTAAGGTGACTCATGTTGCATAAAGATAAATATTTCTGAGCATTTATGGGGTCAAAGAACCTCGTAGCCAAGCTTATTACAGAGGAAAAATAGAACCTTCTGCAAGGTTTGTTTGCCTTCTGATTTGTTCGAGTTCCATCCAGAAAGTCACAACACAGAGAGTGGGTGGGGTGTGGAGGCTTCCCAAAGTAGACCTCCCCACCCACTTGTTCATTAGGAGAAATCACCACTTAGCTGTTTTTGTCTTTTCCGCCTACTGTCCCTTGTCCCACGCTCTTACATTCTGTCCTATACACTGGAAACAGACTCCCACCCTCTCAAGTGCCAAACACTGCACTCTCCCTCAGCATCACCTCCTGGAACCTATTATTTCAGGAAGGCTCCTATGGGAACTTAGGTTGTTTGTTTGCTTTGGTATTTTTACATTTGGGGTTCTGTCTGCTGTGTCTGGGGTCTCTCCTGAGGGGTATCATTTGAATGCTCTGATAGAACATTGCCTGTATTGCTTGCAACTTTTGTCAGAGGAGGTGATGGAAAGGCGTTGGCAAATGAGAGTGTTTCCTTTTCTTCTTTTAAAAAAATTGTATTTGTTTTTTAAATTTTATTTATTTATTTAGAAGAGCTTAAGGTAGACTGTGGATGGGGTGGGACTTACCCCTTCAGTTACAAGCAGGGACTAGAAAGCTAGGGAAATTCCATACTCTGAAGTTTGGTGGCCAGAGTGACTGATAGGTTCCTGAAAGAGGAAATCTCACAGCTGTATAGACACAGACTAATCCTTCAGAGTAGTGCTCGTTAGGTTTAGATGTTGCAAACAATGATGAATAAAATGTTGATGATGACAATGATGATTCTTTAAGAAGTGTCTCTACTGCTTGATAGCGTGATGATGGAAATAATATATTCTGCCTTCTCTGTTCAGCAGCCCTGATCGAAACACTGCCTGCATCCCTTACTAGTAGGTCCAAGTGTACATATATTCGTGCAGCCTCAATTTCTTCTTGTGTAAAGTCGGGCAATAAAAACCTACTTTCCAGGGTTGAGGGAAGCTCAGAAAACAATAGAGTAACCATATTGGCCAGAAATAGCGTCTTTGCATGTGTTACCCTAGTCAGTCCTCAAAAAGTAGTGAAAGACATGACATTTTATGAGATCTAGCTGTCGAAGAATTTCGTTGACCAAGACTAATATGAAAGTTTGTGTTCCTTTGATGCATCTGCAAGGTTAAATAAACGGTTCTACTCAGAAGACCTGGGTGGCAGAAGCGTAATGTCCACACATTTTCACATAAGTGCTGTAGCATTTGAAAGAATTCTCCAAAAAATGCATTTGGAGTTAGTTGTTTTATAAATGGATTGACTTTGTTGGTCTTGTCTGAGTAATTTTAAACAAAATAAGAAGAAGGAGAAGGAGGGGAAGGAGAAGGAGAAGGAGAAGAAGAGAAGAAGAAGAAGAAGAAGAAGAAGAAGAAGAGGAGGAGGAGGAGGAGGAGGAGGAGGAGGAGGAGGAGGAGGAATGTCTGTGTCATCAACTACTCAGAGACTGAGAATAAAAGTAATGCAATGATAATAGTTACTAGTGTGTACTGAGTAGTTGCTAGGTGATAGGCACCGATCTCAGGACTCATGTGTTTTACATTATTTTATCTTTTAACAACTTAATTAGGAAGGCAAAATTATTATCATTCCCTGTTAGAATGAAATTGAGGTTTTAAGAGCTTGTAACTCCAGAGATATTTAACAGCAGCCATGGAAGCATGAGACAGAGCCAGGACTGAACGCCTAGGCAGTGAGACTCGGGAGGATGTATTCCCCCCCGTACAGTATACTGCATGCCCTCATATGAGCCAGAAGGAGTTCCCAAATACTCCCTCATAGCGATCGTATTTCAGGTGGCCTGGAATGAACAGGGCCTAACCACTATGTCATTGAGGAAAGCAAATAAACTCTGAGGATCCCACAAATTCAACCCGTCTGACCTTCATCAGGTTCCTCCCCTTGTGAGAGGCGTGCGGCTCCCTGGCTCAGGGAACTCAGAATTGAGCAAAGTGTTTGGTTTGTTTTGCTGCAGTGAGGCTGTTGGGGTGAGGAGGGTGTTATTCAGCCCTAAGGAGTATGACTGTTTGTTGTTTTCAAGCATCCCCACAACGGTTCCCACGTATTGTTGATCCTTGGTGTGCCAGAGCTCGTGCTAAGAAGCGCTTTACATTCATTATCTCGGTGGTTCCCAAATGCTGATCCACAGATTCATCTGATTCCATAATGACATTTTCAACAGACTGCAGCTAAATGAGAAAATTAAGGGCAATTTAGTGAAAATTTTAATAGACTGAAATTTAATCAATTTGAAGGGCTGTCCTTTATTTTGAGATTATGTCCTTCTCACTTTTTGGTATAAAATGCCCTTTCCTTTATGAAATGATGATGATGACAGATGGTGTGTGTGTGTGTGTGTGTGTGTGTGTGTGTGCGCGCGCGCGCGCGTGCGCATGTGTCTTTGTGTGCGCGTATGTACTAACTTGGCAAACAATTTTTAAGTTGTTAATTTCATGCAGTGTCTCCACTGTTTTTAAGCTTGTATTGTAATAGTCCATGAATTAGGTAGGAAAAAAAAATTCTGAGACCCGTTTCAGTTTCACAAGGGAGACATTATTAGCCCCATTTTACAGATGAAAAAACTGCCTAGAATACAGCGTGGACAGCAGTCAACCACTAAGTGTCCTCCAAGTATTTGAACAAGTAGGTGACTCAAAGTGCTTGTGGCAGAGATAAGGTCTTCTGAAGATACTTTCTCATATCACTGAATGTTGGACTAGGGAGCTGCCCGTATCAAAATTTGGAAGTGAGAGAAAAATACTTCTGAGCCACTCCTGGACATTGTCAGAGAGCTAACCCCAGCACAAGTAATTATATTTAAGATCAAGAAGTCCTGGAGTGCCTGGGTGGCTCATTCGTTTAAGTATCCAACTTCAGCTCAGGTCGTGATCTTGCACTTTGTAACTTCGAGCCCTGCATCAGGCTCTGCGCTGACAGGTCAGAGCCTGGAGCCTGCTTCGGATTCTGTGTCTCCCTCTCTCTCTGCCCCTTCGCTGTTTGTGCTCTCTCTCTGTCTCTGAAAAATGAATAAATGTTAAAAAAAAAAAAAAAAACAAACAACGAAGTCCTGCTTTCTGTCTAACTGGAGTTTTTCTTGCTCTGGGACATGGAAACCCCCGTAGAATATCCCACTTTGGGGAAATGCCTGCTCTTTTGACAGCCTTAGGAAGTTATAATAAGGAATTATGAAAGAGAAAAAGGAAAATGGAAGTGATTTATTTTATTCTTTTAAGTAGCTGGTAAATTTGAGGGAAGGAAAAAGTTACCAACACTGTTGTGTGAGTCAAATGAAAACTTGAGCAGTTGCCTCTGCTTAAGGAATTTTTAGCTGATTTCTGGTTTTCTGGCACTGTCTACTTCCTACAGGGTATGTGTGACCATTCAGTTAAGGGTCCTTGTGGCTGAAAGGCAGGAGGGTGACCCTTGAACGTGCATGCACTATATACACCCAAGTGATACTGAGTGCCCAGGATATTTTGTAGAGACAGAAGAGTATTTTCCTTCCCCACTTCTCCCATTTATTGATGCTGAAGAATCATTTGGGGCTAGTGGCATTGATGTGGCTCTTTCCCAGTCTCTTTTGAGATGGAATTCAAATTCACCTTCCCCAGATGCTGCTTGAAAGGCTGGCAGAATTTTGTCATCAAGTGAGCAGTATTTGCAGATACGACATTACCTTTTGATTTAGGGTCATCTGATGCTCTGTTCCTGATTAACGTGCACTGATATTAGCTGTAAAATCTTTCCTGCGTGATCCTTTATGTGGCTGCCACACTGGGGGTGGGGGACATGCCTATTTCTACGTGCCATGGTGTTCGCATGCACTTGAGCAGGCACGTTTGGACATGGATGTCTAAAGAATGGCTCCAGATAATTTTGAGATGAATTTAGAAGCTCTGGATTCCATGGTTTCCTTTTGCAGACTTCCAAGATGCCTGACTGGGAAGACCCAGGTTTAAGGGCAAGTCTGAGCCATTGTTGCAAAACAGGTCTGTAGGAATCCAGTCGCCGCTGAGGGTTTTCCACTTTGGAGAGAAAACGGACCAGAAAACCAGTGTTGGCTCAGTGCAGCTGAGAGCAGTTATTGGTTCTTTACATAATGTATTTGTTTTTCATTAAACCATTCAGATAAGGTCTTATTAAAGTGCCATGTATTATTTATCGTGTTTCTTATGAAAATGAGCTGAAGGGAAAATTCTGTCCTCTTCTTGGGGCATTTGTAAGCTTTTCGAATGCCAGCAAGAAAAAAAAAATGAAGGAAGGCACGGTGAACTCCTGTCAGTACAACAAACAGAAAAGCATGGGAAGGAGAATGGGGAGCCAAAAGGCAGAATCTGTGACCTTTTATTTATATTCATTTATATACATGGGTATGTTTTGTAGAGTGGCTTTCCCCTTAATTCTGTGAATTGCACAATAAAAATAAATAATTAAAAAACAGGCAGAAAGTAAAAGAAAGAAAGAAAAGAGCAAAGCAGTTTATTTGTACATCAGACTTTGTCCAATGAATGTGATTTGTGAGACAACAGCAAGGATTTTTCAAACTAAACACTGCCCCACCCCAGCAGTGTAAAACACCAGCCCACACCCTCCTAGTCCCCACCCCCCACCCCTGTCTCAACTTCTGCTTCGTGTTAAACTTGCTAGGGTGCCCCCTCTAAATTGATGGAATGTGTCAGTCCCATGGTGTTAGAAGGATTGGCTTTGCAAAGTGAGTAGAAGGAAAAAAGCCTGGTCTGGGCCTGATGTTGGCATAGCAAAGACTTTATAGTTATCGATGGCATTTCAAAACAGAACAACAAAAAATGGAACCGTGGAATAATTAATTTTCTTTCCTTCAGAAAGCAATTTGATTAGCCTGCAAAGTTGTGCCTTTCAAGCTGATGGCTCAGTTCAGAAGCTGTCCTTTGGCTGAAGGGTCTCCATGAGCCTCTGGGAGGGGTCAGTGGAAACATCCCCCTGAAGCCATCCCCTGGTCCTGCCAGAGATGTTCCTTCGCGGGGTCCTCTCGTCACTCTCAGGATGTGCTGCGTCCTGCAGGACCCTCGTAAGCCCCCAGGCAGCTTTCTCGCAGGGAACCCAAGAATCAAAAAAGATGATGTTCGGACAGCCTCTTGCCCTGAAAAATAAAAGAAAATCCAATCACTGGGTCAAAATCTATTTCAAAAAATATGGCTACTATTCCTGATGGTGATTTTACTGCTGCCAAGAATCAAGAATGTGCTTTTTTTTTTTCCTGTGGGGACCAACGATGCGTTAGAGTCTTAATATTTTCTTTTGATTTGCAGATCACATCCTATTTTATTGCATAAAGACTAACGAAATCTACTAATGAATAATTATTACTTCATAAAATACAGGGAAGGGGGAGACCCCTCTGCAAGAGCAGAATGCTAATTTGGCCAAGGAGGGCTGGCCAGGCAAGAAAAAAAAAATAAAATAAACCATTGTAATTTGCCCGCTGCAACCCACAGAGTAATGGCTTATCAGACACGGACTTCCCCACCCTGTGCATGTATAATTTGAGGAGAGCAAGGATTCCGGGCTGGAGAAGCCCCCTCGCTTTCAGCCGGGGCTGGCGCGGTCCAACAGGCTGGACTTAACACCCCAGCCAGGGCGGTTTCCCATTCAGCGGCTCCAGCCGGTTCCAGTGCTGGCCGCTCGCTGCCTGCACAGCCGAGGCGAGGCGCAGAGCGAAAGCTGCGCCCCAAACCCCGGGGGCGCATCGCCGCCTCGCCGCGCAGCCGGGGGTGGGGGGCCCCCAGAATCCGCCCTGCCTCCGGCGCCGCAGCCCCCAGCTCACTGTGCCCCCAGCCCCTGGGGTCTTCTCAGCACTCTTACGAAGGGCGGGGGGGTGGGGGGGGGAGGGATCCCATTTCTCTGTGTTTATTTGCCAACGAGTCGGGCAAACAAACCGCCACCAAAATCTAAGAGTCTGGGTCCCAGCTGGGCAATCGCATTAATTGTCCCCCTCGCCCCGGATGCTGGCGATGTGGGGCGCTCTCTCGCTTCCTCACCCGCCCCGCAGAGATTTTTAGCAGACACAATTTGAATTTTGGTGAGTCGTTTGAGAGAGAAAGAGAGAGAGAGAGAGAGAGAGAAAGCAGAGGGGAGGGGAAGAAAAAAAAAACCAACCCTGCCCCTGGACCCATTTGACAAATGAGGAGGCACACAGCATCAGCACCAACGGAGTGAGCCTCAGTGTGAGTCAAAATCTCTCTCTCTCTCTCTCTCTCTCTCTCTCTCTCTCTCTCTCTCTCTCTCTCTCTCTCTCCTTTCTCCTCTCTCTCTCTCTCTCTCTCTCTCTCTCTCTCTCTCTCTCGCCCTTAGCTCTCTCCCCCCACCCCACCCCCCAGCATCTACAGGAGGACATCCACCCCCTTCCCCCCTTCCCTACAAGTTGCCTTTGCCTGTCTTGTCATCTCCACGGGGGGTGGGGGGCGTGGGGTGGGGGCATCGTCCACTTTGCGGGGCATCAGAAAGCAGGCCCAACAAACCGGGAAAAGGGTACCACCACGAAGGCAACAAAATAGTTTCCTGGCCCTCTGGAGTGTCTTAGTTCAGGCGGGTGAACAACGCCAGGATCTAGCAAACCCGAAGGGAAGGAAGCCAGTGAGGAGGGACGGGCGCGCGCGGGGTGCGGCGGGGGGGAGGGAGAGAGAGAAAGAGAGAGAGAAGAGGAGGGACGGCCACCGGGGTTTGACTTAGATAATCAGCAAAATTAAAAAGGAGGAAAAAAAATTGTAGCGACCAGGCAAAGAGCCGCGTGATTGCATGCGAGCGTCCCCACTCCTGCTCGGCGGGCGTCAGAGAGACACGATGCAGCATCCTCTGACGGGGGCCACCTGCGTGGCGCTCCCCAACGTGGGCATGTGTCCCCAGCTCTCGTGTGCCTTGACTTTTATGTACTTACAGCAGGTAAGGCGCGCTTTTCCCTCGGTGGCTGCCTCCCCGGCTCGGGCTCAGCGGACTGGGTGCCCGCATCGCTGGGCTGCGCTTTGGACCCTGGAGGGGGTTGAGGAGGGGGCTTGTGCTTTCGGACAGGAGGGGTGGATCCGCGCCCTTCTCTTCTCTGCGGAGCCCAGCCGCCCCGCGTCCCGCTCTGTCTGCACCTCTCTGAATACTTTGCCTGGTTCCGAGCCTGGGTGCCCGGAGTTTAAAATTGCAAACTGCATTTTCTTTACTTGTATCTCTCTTGTGTCTGCGTCCGGTGGTGGTGTCGTGAGTCTGGGACCCCTTGGAGGCCAAGTGTTCGGACCTTTGTGTAGGCACTCCCATGCCTGGAGTTTTCATTTAGCTGTTTTGTAACAGGGAGGGAAAAAACATGTATGTAGGGGTGTGTGCTCAGTATTTCTTTTTTTGTTTGTTTTCTTAAGTTTGTCTGGGTTGTGCTTTATTCAGTCTGCTTGGGATCTGAGCCTTTGGGTTTCTGGAGCGTGTCCGCCCTGGAATCTGCCTCCAAACTCCCTGGCCATGCTGTGTTGAAGCCAGTGATTTAGGATGCTGTCTTTGTTGGCATGTGTAAAGGCGCTTTTTTCCCCCTCCTCCACTCCCCCATAATGGTCTCGTAGAGGGGCTCTGTGTTTGTTTTATTTTCCATTCAGTGTATGTACACCAGAATCTTTCATTGTGTTTCTCCCTGTCTTTCTCTGGGTGTTTCCCTCACACCCTCTCTGCCTCTCTTTTCCTCTTTACTAGTAGGGCTGCTGCTTAAGTTGGTTGCTGGGGTTGGGAACCAGGCTCCACATCACGTTTGGGGAGGAGGGGTGACGAGTGCAGCTCCCTGTCTTGGGGCAGAGGCTGTCTCTGTGAACTGGTAGGGTTCGAAGGATTTTGTCACACAGGTGGAATCGTCTTCCCTTCCCAGGATCACGGTCCTGCTCTGTGAAGAGTTAACCATGGTTGTAGTCATTTTACCTGGTTTTCGATTGACTCCCTTCAGGAGTACCATTTGTGAACTGTGTGTGGTTTTAGCTGACAAAACTTCCCTTACAAGTATTCAGAGGGGCCTCCCTCTCCAAAGACCCTCATTTCCAATCTGTGTTGTAGGAATATATGTGTTCATAAAATGTCAGTATTCTGTTTTGAGCATTTGGGTAATCTGTGATCAAGTTGGTTGCCTCCAGAAAATGTTTCTAAGGCATATTTTCTGTTGGAAGTCTTTTTGAGAACAGCCTTTTCTTTCTGTTGTTTGAATATCTTAGGAAAAAATTGGCTTATCCTTTTAAATATTGTTTTATTCCATTTCTCATTAAGTGAATTGTGCCAGGAAACATTTCCCACGAGCCTATTGGTAACATATTATGTGATTCATCTGCTTCTATCATTTCTGTACCTTTGCCGTGAATGACTGTGTGTGTGTGTGCGTGTGTGTATTTTACACCAGATACCCACCAGAAGAATATCCTAATGGCCATTTCTACAGATGCTAAGCCACAGTTGAATTTAATCAAATTATTAATATGAGTTGATCCTTTGCCTCCTATATTCACTTCTTTCACGTTATTTGTTCATCAATTTGAACAGCATTACTTAACAAGTAGAGTGCTATAGATACTCAGTATTCTCACTGTTTCTTTATACATCATTCTTCTTTAAACAAATTGATATTTCATCCTGCTAGGTTGTTCAGTGGGCTTGCTCTCTTTAGGCACACTTAGAATGGAAGATGGTGAGTTTGAGCGAGAAGTTATTCTTGCCATGAACAGGACAAGTACATGGGAGAAACGCAAGTGTCATCAGTGTCTTCTAAGAGGGAAAACATTTCCGCCCTGGAAAGAGGAAGCCTGATGGGGAGTTTGGCAGCCATAACAAATATTTAGAAGTGACTAGAGCAGCATCATGGTTCCGTATGAAGATAGATGGAGGTGGGTTTTACAATGTGCTTTGGGATATACCCCCCTCCAGAAAGGGTGGGTAAGGCTTTCAGCGAAAGTGTTGATAAGGTGATGCCGTGACACAGCATCAGAACATGGGGTGTGTGTGTGAGTGTGTGTGTGTGTGTGTGTGCATGTATTTTTTTCTGAGTTTCACTAAATGCCCAAAGTAGAATACAAGCAGACAATTATTTTTGCCTGTCTGATTGAGAATCGGGTTTTCTAGACACACCTCCCACCCTGCCTAAGGCTCACGGTCAGGATGGGAGAGCCATACCTTTAGGTCATCTCTCCTACCTGGTGCTGCCATGACAGTTTGTATAGAAGTCTCCTGTCGTTGCTTTTATGTAGTAGTTCGGACAATTGGCTGATGAAGGGTGTGAAATAGTTCACTTTAGTCTCTACAGACCGCTTACTGATGCAATCTATACATCTCGTATCCATACATCGCCACTGTATTTCCTATCTGCTATTAAACTGTAGCTATTGGTTGTATCTCTATTTAATTTTGATGATCAGAGGGCTCATGTGTACTCTCAGAGCCCGTTGGTCAAATGGATGAATCAGGAAACATCTGTGATAAATAACCCCTTCATTAGAAACATTTTATGTTCTTATTATTTAGAAATAAACATATTTTGGGAGTCTTTGTCATTGCAGATCACCAATTACATAAGAAAATAATTAAAACACAATGATCTTATTTTGGAGGCTTTATGGTTCTGTTTCATAAATGCACACACTGTCATCAGGGGCCACTGAGCCTTCACTGAAATATATTCTTCTGGAATGAAGTTTCATGTTGCACTTGTCATCTAATATCTAAGGAAAATTACTTCATCATTTGCTTTCCTTGCCTCAGCCATGACATCCAGGCTTTCTTCCTAAACTCTCCCGGATTTGTTCCTGAGACAATTCATAAAAACAAACATCAGTTGGGGATACCTCAATACCTGAGTTTACTGTGAATGACCAAGTGACAATGACATAACCCTTTTGCCACAAAGAACTTATTTATTCAGACCAAAACAAAAAAAAAAAAAAAAGAGGCAACTGTGGTGTTTAAATTATTTGACTGATTCTGTTTCATTTATTTATATTCCCCAGGAACTGTGCTTTAGAAAGATACTTCCCTCCAGTTATGATTTCTTTTTCTTTTTCTTTTTGATCTCTCTCTTAACATTGAAGATAGTACTACAGCTTGGAATTGCAAGATGGGATAATGTTGAATAGTTCTTTTGGTATGTAGATATTAAATCCAATGATGCCATCACGTGCATCTCTACGATAGGTAGACATGTAGCTACGCATCCATATCCTTCTAGTAGATGGCATATTTCTCGTTCTTGTAGACCATTCTCAGGTGGAAGGGACAGGCAAGTAGTGGAACTTCGGGCTTCAATCTTGCTGTCCAGGGAAAGTCCCTGCTTCAGCCTCCGTTCTCGATATACTGCAGTGACTTTATCTGGTGTCTCCTTCAATGGTAAATCGTCCTCTCCTATGTGAGAGGAACTTCAAACCCACACATCCCCAGGACACAATCTTCCCAGAGTTCCAAAGTGGGGACCCACTGAAACGTTCTTGCTTTGGGGGAAAAGCCCAAATATAAATTCCAAATCTGGGGCTTTGCTTAGGAGCTAGGTCCAAAAAGAATGTGTTCTGTTTTTTCACAGAGAAGCAGGAAACAACCACACGCATGCATGCACGTACACACAACACACAAAAATCTAGGAATGCTTTCCCCTCCTAAGTCCCAGGGTGCACACCACAGCACATCCATCACAAGGTGAGGTATGGCGAGGCTATGGATGGAGTGGACGAGGTTCATTTTGTGGCGCACGGTGCGTGTCCCGTCTCCTTCAGAGCTGTGATTCACACCGAGTTCTAACTCCCTGAAAGAGGATAAGTAGCATATTAACTTAGTTTTCCCTATTTCTCCACCACTGTCAGTGTCTCCCAGTCCCGTTCAAAGAAAGCCTCTCATCTGTCAAATCTTATTCACTCAGAACCTTTTTATCAGCCTAAATTAAAAAAAAAAAAAGAGTCAAATGCTTAAAATCCACATTAAAAGGGGGGGGAAAAGGGCCTTGAAAGTGGGCCATGCCACTGTCAATATCCAAAGATTGGTAATTTTTCCCACTTAATGATGATCCATGTGGTTTGTTTTAAATAGTGAAGTGGTTTGTACAAAGGGTAATTCCTGGTAAATGAAGCCATTGCTCACTGTGGACATCTTCAGATCGAAAGCAATTGAACTGAAACCTGCATATCAACCCTTTCTGTCTTTAATTAGAAAGCGGTTCTCAGAGAGGAGTCCCAGGGAAGGTGGGCTCTGGGAGTAAGGCATAAGGAAAGGGGGCGGGTGGCCCCCTTGCACCACCCACAGTTATAAATTTGGGAAACGTTCGGTGGGCCATAACAATTATGGCTGCGTAGAAAAGTTCAATTCTCATTCCACTTACTTACCTGGCGCTGCTCTGTCGGATGATTTATAGGGGCCAAATGGCGTTTTATCACCCTCTTTCTTCTCGGCTTAATCCCTCGTTGATTTATTAGATTGTGCTGTGGATTGGGGGTAGTCAATAGTGTCAATAACGCAGAAAAGAATTAGGATAGATTATCTTCATGTCTGAATTGTTTAAGGAATTTAAGTGGCTGGGATGAGCACGCTTCTAGGCCTGGGTGACTGTCTGATGGGACACAGGTGCTCCTCTCTTTCTAGAGAGATCCTGTGTCATAATTTGGCGAGTTAACCAACCTTCCTGGGTTCCCTGATTTTTCCCACAAAGGGAAGAAGGCCTGAACTGTTGGGCTCTCGTCAGCCTGCTAAGGCCCGTATCTCAGGTGGGCTGGCGATCCTCCTGTGTTTCTCCCATTTCGGGAAGCTTTTGCGAGGCAGGGGGTGCGGGTGAGGGAGGGGGCTGTTGGCCGCAGGGTTACCTGGGTTGCCTCTGCTTTAAGATTATTTAATCCGACAGTCAGCGGTGGAAATTGTAAGCATCTGCTAGCCCGCAGACCCGAGTCCTGCGCCATTCGGCAGCCCTGCCTGCCATTTCGCGGCGGTTTCCGCGTTAGAACATACAGGCGGCTGCTTCTGCCTCTGCCCGGGTGGAGAAAGCCCATGTTATTAGCGCTCACGCACCATCTGTTTTCCTTACAGCTGGCCCTTGAGTGATTGTCCGGTAGCTGATGGACTGAGGGTAGACAATCTTTTTTAGGGTTTTCTGATTCATTTAACCAGGCTCTCTGCCCCAAGAGGAAACATAATGCTTGTTTATTCATATTGGCCGGGTAAAAACAGTGTAGTTTGTCAGGCAAATAATAGTCTTCTGGACGAGAAAGAAATTGCAGCATTGGAAACAAAATCAGGTTGGTGCGTCGGTGCCTAAGGGGGCTGGGTGATGCGCGGGAGATGTCATCCCGTGAATGAGGCAGAGCTGACAAAGCGTGGGTGTAATTGCCCCATCTGCAGAGACCTTTTTAATGGACGAGGAGAGGTGTCCCAGTGTGCTGTTTAATTCAATTAAGAAAAGCAAAGAAAGTTCCATTCATCAATAAAGTTTCCTATTTCCAGGAGCTCCCCGAGAGAACTTTGCCCGGCTGAGCACTGGCCTGTGGCTGTCTGCATGATGCGCTGGCCCCATTGAGAGAGGCTGTGTCACACAGGGTCAGCTCTCAGGCACAATAGCTCAGGAGGGCCCTGGCCCTGGCCCTTCAACCGTGCTGAGTACTAGCGAGCTGGAGAAATGAGCAGCAAACCTGTAGGCCGCTCCTGCCGGGAGGAACTCAGGGAAGGGACTTTCCAAAGGATCTGAAAATCCAATATCTGGGGCTGGAAGAGTAGGAAAGAACTTTTATGGCTGGAACTTTCCGGTTCCTGGCCTATTGTGGCCCTGATTGATTGGTCCTGGCTGGAAAAAAAAAGGCAGATGACTACCCTCTATGGCCTGGGATTGCCACTTCTAATTCCTCTCTTGCTAATTTACATTTCTTATATTTGTTAAGCACCAGACACTTACAGAGCACTTTTGCCATGCTTTTTCTGACCTGTTAGACTATAAGCAGCATGATGGCAGAGATGTCTCCATTCTGGTACTGTACCCACAATGCCTAAAGACTAATACATAGTAGATACTCTGTGAAAAACTAAAGTGAGAAATGAATGAATGCATGTGCACATTTGGACTTTCTAGAACCTTGTAAGCAAGGGGAGCAAGTGATTTCCAGTGCTTTCCACAGATACATATGATAGCACATTCAGTCCTCTAATTCATTCTTTCATCTGGCCGTGCAAAAAAAAAAACAAAAAGTTTACCTCACACTGAGAATATTGCAGCAAATCAGTTAGGAAATGTCCCTGCCACCATGAATGGACGTTCCACTAAAAGAGTAGATGATACAAAAGTAAGTGAATCCAGAGGCCTTTTCAAAGACTGTGGGGAGTGTTCTGCAGGGAACAAATAGGGTGCTGGGTAAAACTAAGTGCGTTGTTTGGGGGGGGGGGGTGATGGTTGTTGGGCTTTTCTGTTGGATGAACCAACAGGGGTCTCAGGAAGGAGGTGATGATTTCCTGAGCTGAGCATAAAAAAACATTAGGTGAGTGACGAGTTGAGAAAGGTGTTCCAAGGATGAGGAAGGGCAGGTTCATAAGCCTCAGGGAGCAAAAGAGGCATAGGGAGGCAGTTCATGGTGGAGGTAGGTCGTGTGCTGGCATTTCAGCATCAGTCAATAGAACACAGGCTTTCTGTTCTCTTCTGGCGCCATATTGAAATGAGGGGAGTGGTAAGGAGAAAGGATGGAAATAGATGACTTTTGAACAGATAAGAGGAAAGCGGTCCTGAGTTGTGGAGAAACCCTTGGGACATTTGGAAACACCTTTGTGGGTCAGAGGTGGAGAGAGGGTTTTGAGGGGAGCCAGTTTTGAGGGGAACACATTAAGAGGCCTGTTGGTATCTTCTGTCAAAACCCCATAGAGATGCTTATGACAGTGGGCTTAGTACACTGAGAATAATAAATGTGGTCTAATGTTTCTCAAATTTCAGCCATTGAAGCATCCCCTTCCAAATATTTACCAATCCCCTCATCGACATGTCAGCATTGTAGTATTATCTACTTAATATTTAAAAATTTTTTAACATTTATTTATTTTTGAGAGACAGAGAGAGACAGAGTATGAGCAGGGGAGGGGCAGAGAGAGAAGGAGACACAGAATCCGAAGCAGGCTGCAGGCTCTGAGCTGTCAGCACAGAGCCCGACGCGGGGCTCAAACCCATGAACCATGAGATCATGACCTGAGCCGAAGTCGGACACCTAACCGACGGAGCCACCCAGGCGCCCCGTGTACTTAATATTAAAAAAAAAAAAATAACATATATTTTTAACTTAAAAGTGGACTTGGCCAAACAAAAGATAGTAAATAAATAAATGTCACAGAACCACCGCTGTGATATTATCCTTTTTCCAGTGTTGTTTGAAATATTTATTCATTCCCATGTTCATTTCATTTGTTCCATGTTCGGTGATCTAGAAGGTGCCGGCTGCTCTTTTAGGTGTTCTTAGTAAGTAAAGGCCTCTGTCCTCGTGGTAGGGCCATGAAGTTGCTCACCCATGTGCCGTCTTCTGAACCATCAATGTAGGGGCCACACTTTGGGAAACACTGGCTCAGTCCGTTGGATTTCCTAGGAATCCCCTGTCACAATTGCTCCTTCCTCCTCTGACCCATCGGCAAACAGCAAGATGCAGGGCCTCTTTTTTGTGTTGCCTTTTCTGGCAGGGCAGGAGTCCACGGTTAAGGGAAATGACTATGGATTTAACACCTACAGCCTGCAGCGGGCTTTGAGATGATGGGGCTGGGGAGGAGGGCATGTGGTAGTCTCTAACTTTTGACCAAGCTCTAGGTGAGAACGGCCAAAGCCTATTTTCGATCCTGTTCTTTTTGTTGTGTTTAAATACACACGGAATCAAAAGTAGGAATTGGAGCCAGGGTGACAAGCATTCAGGTTAGTGTGTGTTCCCAGGGATGTAATGACTTTTTTTCTCCCCCCTTTGCAATTCTGGAACAAAGTACAGCTGCTGTAGGCTTTAAGTGCCTCAGATTTCCCAGTACTGATGAGTAAATGCACAAAAGGTTTAGTCTTAATGAGCCTTTTCTTTTTTGGCGTTTGATGTTTGCCCAGGATTCACCTCCAGGACTAGATTCCCCTTATCAAAAACAACAGCATATATCCCCCCTCTTCCCTTCGGTAGCTGTGCTCTCTGTTGCTTTGCCTGAACCTAGGCATGGAGCGAGCTGTGCTCTCATGCAGGGGTAAGGACTGACAGCTGAGAGATCTCTCCCCGGCAAGAGGAATCTTTCATGAACAGTGAACGATACCAGCAGCTTAAAACCAGAGCAGATGATGGCAAGGTCCACGTTTCCTATTTTTGGACATATCCAGCTGTCCATCTCAAGTGTCTTACAAAATTCAGATGAGAAACCCACATCATTTTACAACCAAGTGGTGCCAGCTTTCCCCAAAGCGTGGTTTAAAAAAAAAACGGCATCTCTGGACTGTGTATAGAAGTCATGAGCTGAGGGCTTAATCCCAACTCTGTTATTCAATTAGCTGATCTGACTGGATTGAGCAAAGGGCATGTTGCTTTACTTGATTTGGGGCTTTCATGGTTTCTTCAGAAAAATGAGGCTGGGAAGCACCATTTCGTACTGTCCTCCGTTAAGATTAAGTATGATACAGATTTTAGAATTGAGCAGAATTGTGTTACTGCCAGAACACAGTAAGTGGCCACTAGATATTTGTTGAATGAATGAATGAATGAATGAATGAAGTTAAACCATATAGCATCTGTTTATCGAAGCTGAATATAGATGTTTATTTTCCATTTCTCCCAAATCCACACTATGAGTGCGCTGGTGGCCCAACCAAGGCACAAGGAATCCGGGGGTCTCCCCTGGGTTCTCTGGTCCCTCCTGCCTGTTCTGGGTGACTGTTCCCTCCTCCTCCAGTCAATTGTCAGTCCTGCTGGTGGTGTTGGATATAATGTGACTGCACAGCTCAATTAATGCTCTGTGACAGGAGGAGGGAAAATAAAAATTGTCTTGCTCTTGTCAGTAGGAAAGTTATTTACTTTCAAAAGCTGACAGAATCACACTGCAGGGGCTTCCTTTATATCCATGCCGAATGTCATTATTCTGTGATGTAGGGGACTTGGGCACACTTCAGGTTTGTCCCCATAAACTTTAATGTGGCAGAGGGTCTGCTACAGTGTAGATCGTCCCCTGGAAGAGTCCAGGGACTTCCTTCGGGGTGCTGGTGGTACCTGGGTGCTGGGCTCTGGCACCTGGAAAGATGCCCAGTCTCAGGATGTCCTGTCCAGTTGCACATGCAGTTACAGACTCTGGATCTTTCCGGTGAGAGGGAACATATATCTCACTGCCCCTGATCCTTTGTCCTCTTTATTCTGAGGCAAAAGAGCAAAGTGTGGGAACTCCTGGTTTTAAATCAGTCTTCCTCTGGGCCGCTCCTAGGATTTCTAGAAATGCAAAGGTGCCTCTTACAAATGACTTTGCTTTCGTTCTGTTGTCTCTACTTAAACCCTCTGATAGGCTCTTTCATCCTGACAATCTGTATAAAATTCTGCATTTTCTTTTCTCTCTTCCTCCCCGCCCCCCTTTATTTTTTCCCCAAGTATTTGCAATGAGTACTTAAACTAGGAAGGGTTGAGCGGAGAAATTCTTTCCTTCCCGGTGCAATGGCAGAACCTTCCACTTGGGGTCTCCGTTTAGAACATGTGACTCAGGATTCTGTAGAACTGTCTTTTTCTTTGCCTTCTTTTTAGGTCTGCTTTCGGTTCCATTCAAAACCTGAGGCTTCTCTGTAAGCAGTGGGAGATGCTGTCTGGAAGACCATGTAGGTAGAACCCAGGGAAAATCCAGCCGCCCTCGCAATGATGATGATAATAATAAAATAATGAATATAATGAAATAATCAATAACTTCTGTGGAGTGCTGTGAGACAGGCACACTACTAAGCATTTTTACATGGATTACTTCATTTCATCCCCCTTGAAAGGCCTCTAGGGAGTAGATGAGCATCATTTTAGTTTTAAGATGCGGATATGAGGGTAGAAGGGCTGGTGAGTAAACACAGCCAGTTTGGCCCCAGAACCAACACGTGTGCCCGTTATTCTTCGTTGTCCCAGTGGCCTGCCCCGGGCTGTACAGGTCACCAGCTCTGTGCCATCTCCCCAGGCCTCTGCTGGGCCATCGCCGTCCACTGGACAGGGTTCTCAGGGCTCTTTCCTTTAAAAGGCAAAACTTGTCAAAAGGGCGGAGAGTCTGGAGGTCTTTCAACTTTGAAGCTGTTTTTGTGATTTTAGTTTTGAGTGATGAGGATTGTTGTTGAATACATGGCAACGCACACTGAAGCTTTCAGACTTGGGGAAGGTGAGAAGAGAGAGCACGGGGCTGATGGGAATCTTCCGCTCTGAGAATGATGGAGTGCATTTCTCCGCAGCCAATTCCAATCCCCAAATCCCCATTGTGCTGACGAGCTCTCCAACTAACACAGGAAATGCAGTCACAGCCCGGCACCATATTAATGATTTATACACCCCGCACCAGTGCTTTTGTTCACTTGCGGGGCCTGGTCGTGTTAATAAAGGAATTTCTGGGAGCGGGGTCCCGGCTTGCCATGCTGTTTTGCTCAACGCGGTGCAGGCTGCTCCATAAATCAAAAGAATTTAGTGCTTTACAACCTTCCTGAGCTTCAGAGATCATGTGTGCGTGTGCGTGTGCGTGTGCGTGTGCGCGTGTGCGTGTGTGTGTGTGTGTAATCAGATTCACCTAGGGACATTTTCACTGCCTTTCTATAAAGAATGAATGAAGGAGGACTACAATCTATTTTAGGTGCTTCAGGGTTGATTGGTCCTTTTCACAGTGTTATCAGGGACCTATTTGTTTCCCATTTGGTGTTCATGCTTTATGGTGTTGTCAGTGAAAATGGGCTGACACCATTTTATTAGCATAACGAGATGCAAAATCACATTAGAATCCCCCTTCCTTCTGGAGCATCGAAAACAAGAGACAAGGGAGCTGGGAGGTACCAGAGGGAGCGCCACTATTTGCTACAAATCAGTAGGAAATTCAGGTGTGCTTTAAACAATGGGAGTTTTGAGGCTTAAAAAACAAAAACAAAAACAAAAACAAAAACAAATAACTTCAGTTATTCACAGAAAAAGAATTCTGCTTTGTTTTGGAATTGAGTGAGGACATCTGTTTTCTAAATTGAGGATTCTGGATCTAGGAAAGTTTCTCCTGTCTAGTAAGCCACAGAAAACTGATTTTAACCTCAGCTTTTTTTTGCTAATGAGAAGGGGAAAATGATATGATCAAATGGTGTATTGGATGTTCAATGCCTCTTTCAAGATATCTGCAGAGAAAAACACCCTGTGGTGGTGGTGTTTTTTGTTTTTGTTTTGTTTTGTTTTTGTTTTTGTTTTATTGTGCTCCTGATCTCTTAATTATATCATGCATTACATTTTGTGTGTGGTTGTATTTTTTTTTCCCCTGTAGAACTGAGAACTGAAAACCTAACAGAAATCTGAGTAGGAGTTTGAAGGAAAAAACAGAATATTTAGAAAATTGGAATGACACTTAAGTATTCTATCCAGTAGGCTTGTGTGTGTGTGTGTGTGTGTGTGTGTGTGTGTGTGTGTGTGTGTGTGTGTAAGGTGAAATCTTGATTTTGGGAAATGTGCCTGACTTAAAAAAAAAAAAAAGTGAGGCTTTCAGGAAATAAACACGTCAATTTGGTTGAATTCCTAAATAATGCATGAAGGAGCGAACACTGCTATCAGTGAATAGAGCCCCAACAGACCCCCACCCAAGCCAGGGCTTGAATTTCCCTTTATAAATGTGAAAGTTTTGGCTAACTGGTTTTTATTCACATTTATGCTTATGGGAAAACTAGAAACGTTTCTGGAAACTGTCTGGGGTCTTAGCAATAAAGAAATTGAGGCAGATACTCATTTTAAAAGGCTAGCTTTTATAGTCTGGTCTTCCTGAAAAGTAGAGAGCAGGATGTACGGTTTACATAAGTAAATAAAGAACGTTACCAAATTTTTCATCACAGGAAATATGAGACAGCATTTTGAACTAAGAAAGCAGGTGTCCGGCAAATGCATATTGTAGTGATTTTTCTGTTTGCCTTTGTCCTCTCTTATAGGACTCCGTGAGTGTCTCATTGTCTTTAATTATGTCTACGAGGCACAAGACAGCAGTCAACATCTGCTCTATTGTTTACTTGGTTTACATATAGCTTTGATGGGTTATTAAACAATCTATTTTTCAAACCGAAAACAGAGAAACCAGCCGAACCCATATTATGGCATTTTGTAAAGACCCATTATGCAATTAGCACTTGGGATTTTGGGATTTGTGCAAAGCTGGTGATTCACCCAAATAAACATCCCTTTATTCTGATAGCTCTTCTTGGCTTTGTGAAAAATATCAATTTCTCAAAAAATAAGCTCACATTTCCTCCTTAATAGTGTAGCATGCCAAGGAGATGATGTGTTAATATGAGGGATGGATCCTTCACTTTTTATATGAGAAAAAGAGCAACTCTCCAAAATAATGATGTCTTTAATTCAAGCCAGCAATTACTATATTACATAAGACAACTAGCGGCTTACACATAAGACAGACTTTTGAGAGTTTATCTGATCCTATGGGAGGAAAATGCTGTGTTTTTAACCATTTATAGAATGTTCCCTATACTTCATGATCTATTTATGAAAGACGTATCGAGTTGTCTATAGCAAAGCATGTGACATCCATAATGATTAAATCAGACCTCATCCCCTCACTTAAGTAATTGGTTAATAATTAATTCACTCGCTCATTCATTCAACAAATATTTATTTAGCCTCTGCTCTGCCTCAGAAATTGGGTTAGTCACTGAGGGTACATAGGCAAGGAAACCAACTTCATTTTCCTTCACAGAGCTTCCAAGTTTCTGGGGAAGGCAGGTAATAAGCGATCCCCATACGAGTTTGTATTGCAAGTTGTGGTAAATTCTCTAAAAGAAAAAAAGGGGGGCGGGGTCCACAGACAATAGTAGCAGCTGCATTCAGGGATGAAGGGAGCTGTCTCTGAGGAAGTGACATTAAAGCTGAGATGAGGGAGAAGGTGGGCAGAGGTAGGGATTGGAGAGCATATGTACTGAGGCGGAAGGTGCATGTGATGGCTGTACCACTGCTGGGCATCCTCAGGGAACGGAGTAATGGCCAGCGAGCCTGGAACACAGTGGGAGAACGGAAAGAGGCAGAGGGGGGCCAGAAAGAAACCACAGGGGCTTGGAAGCACTGATGGGGGGTAAATTTTACCCCGAAAGGAATTAAAAGGGAAGGGCAAGAACAATAAGAACTCCCAGCAGACAACAAATATGATTGAACTTAGCCTTTAATAGGGCCAGTTGGGCTGTTCTGTGGAGAACAGATTCGGGGGGGCAAGATTGAAAGCAGAGCCCTGGTAGGAGGCCACAGCAATACATCAGGTGCGCCATGCCAGTCGCTGGATCTGGGAGTTGACAGAAGAGACGGACAAGAGTGAGAGTTTTGAAAAACAAGCCTCATATTCTTTGTGACACCCGTTCATCCCCAAAGCTGGTGTTCAGGCAAAGGAGAACAAATAGAACTTGCTGGAGGAGACACCTGAGGGCTTTGGTGAGGGCGGCAACATCTCAGGAGGGACTGATCTGGGGTGTACGGGGCCTCACCAAAGAGAATTCCAGGCCAGTTTCAGCAGATGTCAGGCCAAAGCTCCCGGATGGTGCTTGGCCAGAGCTCAGAATCTCAGCAGTCGGTCTTGCACATTGTTTGGTAGCAGAGTTACCACATGCAAGGTCATAGCGCAGCTCCACGGGGCGGTCCCTCACATCCTAGCAACAAACTTCTAATACGGTGGGTGAGGAGTGGAGAGCCAGTTGAAATGCCCAGGGGGCATTGCCTCCACCTGCCGCCTCCAGAAAAGGGAGCAGGGCAGTTAAATGCATTCCCATAGGTGTCAGGCAAAACGGGCTTTGAATCCTTAAAATGTCACAGATCTTACCGACCTCTGACCCGCCGCATGGACAGACTTCTTCACTTCTCTGAAGGTCCCTTTCCACATTTGTGAAATAGAGGGAAACCAGGATCAGTCACACAGGGTTGTCGTGAACGCGGCATGAGTTCGTTGGTAGAGCGCCCAGCAGGTGGAAAGGGCTCAAGAAGCCCTGGTCACTGTGGTGAGGGTGCTGGTAGCGATGGAGTTAGGGATGGTGGTTATGACGGTGGTGATGGAGGGGGTGGCGATGGTGATGGGGGTGGAGTGGTCCTAGTGGTGATATCAGCGGTAGTGGTGATGGGTTGAGATGGTGAAGGAGGTGGTGCTGATGCGAGCGACAGTGGCAAGTTGGCAGTGACGGTGGGAGTGGTGACAGTGGAGGTGTGCAGGAGGTAGTGATGAGGATGTTTGTGGACGGCAGTGATGCTGATTAGGATGCGGCACGGTCGTCTCATCCGGGAACACCCGAATTCGCATGAGGTGCAGCTCCACCGTTTGCCCTCTGTGTGCCCATTGGCCAGGTACTTACCTTTGCCTTGTTTCGGTTTTCCCATCTGTAAAATGGGGGTGCTGATATACATTGTTGGTCATGATGATGGCTAAATAAGTCAACATTTGTAACGATAAAAAAAGCAGCACAGCATTTGTTCTGATTAACTCTCCAATGAGCAGAGAATGTTTGTTAAATAACAAACCAGCAGAGAGTACAGCCTTTAAAAAAAAAAAAAAAGAGGTACCTCAGTGGTTTCTGGTCTGCCTCTTTTTCTTGATTTTGCTTTTCATAGTGAGCAGGAAGGCCGTCTTCCCCTTTCCTCCACTGCCAGACCCACCCCCTTCTCTCCATGTGTTCCGAGTAGAACAGGTGTGTGGTAAGCCAGAGTCCTGGCAGAGTGCAACATGAGAAAGACTCCCAGTAATTATAAAAATAACAACAAGGGCTGCTTAGCGAGGTAGGCAAATGAGCACACCACTAGGCAGAATGATAAATAGCGCTTGCAAATGTTAGGTCCCAGTGGGAGTGTGGGAACATATGGGGATAAACCACACTGAAAGTTGGGCATCATTGGTAAGTTTTACGCGGTTAAGGAAGGCCACTCCGGTGCCAACTTTTGTTGTTGTTTTTTTTTTTTTTTTCCTTTTTTATCCTAATTTTAAATCCTTCAGTTCCCTTTTGTCCCTTTGTTCTATTTCAGTCCTAAAAAGAGCATTTATCTTTGAGGCCAGCCACAGAGTCTCCAAGGAAGTGAGGTCTGGGGGGTAATCCTAAAACAAACAGCCACCCTGGAATCTGTGAATTTCCACCCTGAGCTTTATTCAGTATTCTTGGGGGAGATGCAAACGAACACAGTAAATACTTTATGGAATGCTGACTTGTAGAGTCTGGATCCGCGGTAGGTGGGTGTGCGGAAAAATGAGTACCTAAAAAAACAACCACCCCAGGAAGTTTAGAAGCATTTGGAGAAAGGGAAAACAGATCTCTCCACCAAACATTATTTGAAAAGAAGAGATGTGGACTGTGGTAGGTTGATTTCAGGTTGATGTTTCTTGTTTCTGGGTCTGAATATAGTTTGGAGATTGTGCAGACTGTGTTGGCACGGCCCTGCAGCAGTGGGATTTCTCTGGAAAGATCTTTTGGAATTCTTGTTCATGGCCCGTGCAGTTTTTCCTAGGACTCACTTAGTAGATGCCTCACCATGGATGCAGCGTTTGTAATGTGGGCACCTGAGTGTTGGTGCCCGCTTCTCTGTAGATTTCTAGGATTCCTTACTTAGCAAGTGCATCAGCATCTGTGGTAGTGCAAAGCATGCAGAGGAAAGAAAACATTGTTTGGAAGCAGGTAGGCATGGCTTTGCCTATGGCCTTTCCACCCATCTAGCCAAGAATGATGTAAAGTCCCTGCATTATGCTTCCTCATCTGTAGAAGGGGCAGGTATGAGTACCAATACCAGAGAATTGTTAAAAGATTAAATGAGTTAGTCTTTGAAGTGCCTGCAATGTTATTTGGCACTTAGAAAAGTCTGTAAGAGTTTGTTTAAAAAATAAGCAGAAAGTATCTTCTGTGACTTCCCTTTGTGCCCGTGTATGTCTGTTGTTCTTACCATCACTGTTGAATCAGTCCAGAATCTATTAGTTGTAAGGGGCAGAAACCTAACTCAAACTAGCTTAAGCAAATATGGGGATTTGTTGATTAATGAATCTGGAATGTTTGGGGTCGAACAGCGAGCCATAAGTAAGCAGTCACTTAAATGCCTGGCGTTCATGTAAATGGAGATGATCATGCTAAAATATAACCGCCAAGAGTGAAGCTCACACACATAAAAGTAGACCCAAGCCCAAGGAATATTTTTAGCACATTGCTCCATGATTTAGAGTACTCTCCCCAACAACCTTGTGAGGAAAGTATTATTACCTCTAAATTTATAAGTGAATTAATTGAGATTCAAAGAGGTTAAGTAATTTGCCCAGGGAAACAGAGCCAGGAACTGTCAGATCCAGAATTTGAACCTAAGCTTAGTATGGCCCCATCATCTGAGTTCTTAGCCAATATGATACATTGGTATTATAATTTAAAAAAAAAAATAAGCTTGTTTTTCACTAGTCAATTTGAGATCAGTGGGAATTTATATACTTTTTTAAAAGTGTCTTTTCCTGGACAGGTAGCATAGCAGTGAATTACCTGATTCTGATTCACCACTCACAAGCTATGTGATCTTGGGCAAGTTACTTAACCTCTCTGTGCCTCAGTTTCCCTACCAGTGATACAGGGATAATAACAGGACTTACCTTAAAAGATTTCTATGAAGATTAAGTTAGTACATAAAGGGGTTAGATAAACATTTAAAAATTACAAAAAAAGGGGGGCACCTGGGTAGCTCAGTCGGTTAGACGTCTGACTTCGGCTCAGGTCATAATCTCATGGTTCATGAGTTAGAGCCCTGTGTCAGGCTCGATGCTGACAGCTCAGAGCCTGGAGCCTGCTTCGGATTCTGTGTCTCCCTTTCTCTGCCCCTCACCTGCTCATGTTCTGTCTCTTTCTGTCTCGAAAATAAATAAACATTAAAAATGTTTTTATTTGAAAAAATACATAAAGGGGTTAGAGAGTATCCAGCAAATAGTAAATGATATATATGGTTTGTTGAAAAATATTTAAAGATAGATTGTAACATAAGAAGCAGAAAGGAAATGACTCACTTGGGGTGGTTCCTCTTTTGATGTCCCCAGAGTGTCCCAGAAGGGCACTGCTAATCTGGGAAGTTGAAAAGCCCACCTGTCAGAGGCTCTCCATTGCCACCAGCTGCCCGGCCATGACATCGTGAAGAAACCATTTGCAGTGGTCAGCCCCTTGGCTCATCCTCATAGATGCTTAGCTGCACAGCTTGGCACAGCTTGGCTCTCAGTCTCTCCTGTCTCTGTCTTCTCTGCAAGAATGGACTGCAGAGTCTCTGAAGTGCAAGCATGTATTTCCTGCCTCCATTCTCCCCCAGCACTGGTTTGGTCAGCACCCTACTATGCCTGTCACCCGCTCATTGGCTTGTTAGTATCCGTCTCCTGGCCTGGGGCTGGAGGGGATAGCTGCAGCAGAGAGAAGCCAGACCCCAACTTGGGACTATTGCTCCTTACTGGATAGGAGAGCTAAGGATGTGTGTTTGGATTCCATAGTGTCTGGCTTGCTTTTACAGTATGGAATACCTTAGCACTTCCCCAAGTTGTTTGACCCTCTTACCTTTCTGAAAACCTCATCCCTGTCGAGTTGTGGTGAGAGTCCTCTGAGCGGCAGGCACGCATCCTCAAAGTCACGGTGCCGATAAGCATGTCACCATGATTCCCCATGAGAACAGTCACCTGAACTGTCACCAGGAGCCTAACTTAAGGGATTCGGACCCTACCCACACCTTTCCTTTAGCAGAAGCACAGGCACATATTGGCCACCTACTTAAGAATCTGATAGAGATCCGGAGGCTCCTCAAGGGTCCACAGATGAATTTCAGAAGGGCCATCAATCCCCTGTAATGATATGGAAAATTTGTGAGTTATGTGCAGTTTTCTGGAATGAAGGCAAAATTCTCAGAGTGGTCCATGCATCAAAAATACGAGCTAAGAGCCACCACTTGTCCCCAGAAGATGCATTAGTAGGAGAGAGAGCCAAGGATCAGACAGCCCTGGAGGTTGAGATGGTGCTTTAGCATCACAAAAGAAGGTGGTGGGCTAATCTCTTGGGTACTCTTCTCCTGGACCGCCCTCTTTTTTGTCTGCCCATGCTCACTCTTTGCTGGTGTTCCCATGTGACCAGCCCACCTCCCTGTGCCTTGAACCTCCTGTGTTCAGGAGGTGTTTCCCTACTCTCTGACGTCTTGGGGGAGGGGGAGGGGGCGGTCCGTCCTTCCCCAAGCTTTAAAGTGTCCTCCAGCTCTCTGTCCTGGCTTTACTGTGTCTTCCTTTATCTCCAATGACTATTGGAGTGGTTGAGATTGATGGAGGGGTTGAGGGTAAAGGAGATAAGAAGGCCACTCAGCTTAAGTTTAGTCCAAGCCAGCATTTCTTAGAATATTTATGTGGGGTCACATGCCAGCAAAGGGCTTCACTGAGTAATTAGCAAGCAGGGCTCTGCCACTCCCATTCAAGGTACAACTCATCATTTACCAGCTATATTTCCTTTGTCATTACTTCACCTCTCAGTGTCTCCGTTTTCTTGTCTGTAATGTAAGAAATTGAACAGAATCTACCGATAGACCTATAGGAAGGGTAAACACAGGGAACCCATGTGATGAAATTGGTTCAGTGCCTGGCACAAAGCAACCATTGTATATTTGTTCAAATGGTAGAATTATGGTGATGAAGAGGAGGAGGTAGAGGAGAAGGAGAAAAAGGAAAGGAGAAGGGGTAAAGAACTTTGCACAGGATTGACACATAATTAATTCTCAATAGCCCGATATTCAAGTGGATGGATGGATGGATGGATGGATGGATGGATGGATGATGGATCAATGAACAGATAGTCCATTGGTCATCAAGTAAGTTTGGGAATATCTGGATCAAACAAGGTCAAACAGGTTTCTATTCTTTTTCCTTGCAGGACTTCTCAGGTGCCTTGCTATGTTAATAGGTGTCACAAATCCCCAAGAGGGAGAGAGGGCAAGCTGAATTTCTCCTACTTCTTTGGTCATGGGATTCTTTTTACAATGAAGCTTGTGTTATGCAAAGGTTGCTGGGGGGTGCAATTCCAGGCGCTTAGTCACTAAGAGGAGAAGGATGCACACGGAGCTCGGGTGTTTCAGCCAGTTCACGGGGAGTAGAGTATGTGCATGGGGTTTGGGCAAAAAGGCTCAGTTGTGAGTTCTGGAGACTGTGCTATTTGGAGTGTCTCCGTGCCCAGCTCCTGCAGGGACCTGCAGCATAGACGCAGAAGATGCAGGGAGGGCACAAAGCAAAAAGCCAGGGGAGCAGCCGATTATCATCCCCTTCTGAGAGTCCCCAGAGAGCATTTGTTTGCCTCAAGCAAGGTCAACAAATTCTCAAACCCAGTTGCCATTCATTCCCAGACAGGTCAGGGGTCGGTTCCTGAAGCATTGTTGATCTCAGCAGAGATGATGTGTGGGGTTGATATTCTTAGATTTGCTCATTCAGCCAGTCAGTCTGGCTTTCAGAGGAGAATCAGGTCAAGAAGCGCTTAATGAACCAAGCAGAGCACTGTGCTGCCTCTACCGCTGGGGGTTCGAGTTTCTAATGATAATCAGCAGCCTCCTCACTTACAAAACCTACTGGAATTTTCTTTGTGCATCTTCATAACCATTTTTGGAGGTAATAGGGTGACCCAGTGTCCCAGATTCAAAGGTGCTATCTTCATCATCCCTGTAAACCCCCTCCATTGACATTGGAATTCTCGTCTTTTGGTTTCAACATCGTATCTTCCATGTACAGAAGCCACACACACACACACACACACACACACATCCTTGTTAGCCCCTATGTCTTAATTTATGATTTAGAGCACAAAAGGAGGAGGTAAGCTCTTACACAAGAAGGCACATGGCAGGTTACTTTTGTGAGCACTATTTGCTTTAACCTATTACAGGTTGACCTATTAGAGGTCAAAGGGAGAAAGGATTTTGATACTCCTGGTTTGAAAGAGCCCTGATTGGGGCTGGTTTGATCCTTCAAAACAAGCTATTGCTAATGCTGTTACCATTACAATAGCTACCAGCACCCTATTAAATGAGTGTTTGTGATGAACCAGTCCCTCAGCTAAACGTGTCTACATGTTATTCTTTTTTAAATCTCCGGACCACCTATGAGTTACGATTGAGTTATGGTTACTGACCACATTCTGATTTTACAGAAAATGAGTCTTAGGCACAGAGAGGTTAGGTAATTTGCACAAGAAGACACAGGCAGCAGTTGGTAAAAAGTAGGGTTTTAATTTGGGCAGTGTGGCTCAGTGTGAGCTCCTAACTACCATGATCTGGTGCTTTTGCAAGAGGAGAGCCAGATGGCAAGGAAAAGTGTCAGACAGCGAGGGAATAGTGGTACCATGGTGAGCAGTCATGCTTACTAGGCACTCATCATTCTTGTAAGAACTTCCCTGCATCAGCTCATTTACACGTATTAACCAAAACTAGTCCATAAGATGGGTAGGGGCTGTAGCTTCTCGTCTCAGGATGTGACCTTCCTGGTTGGACTGGTCCCCCCGCCCCCGAGAATACAAAGGAAGTCGCTAAAAGTTGGGGAGCAGCTGGTTGATGGCTCAGTACATCCTACCCACAGTTTGTGGAAGCTCTCCACTGGAAGATCTTGCCCCCTCCCCTGATAATCAGCTCGATGCTTCCAGCCTCTCCTCTGGTGGGAACTCATCCGTCTGTCCCCAGCATCAGGACCATAAGCATTATGTAGCATCTCATGGGATTTATCTTTGAGGTCCGTGCCAGGGGAAGCCCTCCCATGCTAGTCTCCCCTGCGTTGGATGGGATTTGAATGCATGTCTGGTAGTGAGTGGAGTTTATCAACTGCGGTTCAGTCGTTGCCCTGGAGTGGTCATTCTTGATGATCTAGAAGATTCTAGGGTCATGTGGAAGGGAAAACTGGCTCTTGGTAACTGACAAAGCACACATTTTTCAGTTTAAACTCAGACAAGGCACAAAACATCCCTGAATCTCCATCTTGTCCTGTAGTCACCATAAGTGATTCTCCAGTTCTTGCTGAGCCTCTGCTCTCTGCCCGGTCCTGTGAGAAAGACAGAAAACCAAAATGATCGAGGATGAGGTAGAGGAGATAAAATTGACCTTACCTGGGTGGGATGACCAGCCAGGTCTCTACTATCCTGGGACAAATCAGCGCTGGTCTTTTGGGGCTGTGGACGGGTGGGTCATGATGAGTGCTGGAGAAGGTGGGAGGCTGCCCGAGAGGCCGGCCTGTAGCTGCTTGTTGAAGGATGGGGCCTTTCTGCAAGCCATCGTGTGAGGTGAGAGAAAGCTCCACCTGAAGCACCATTGTGGGTACCTGTGAGGCCTGGAGGAGGGAAGCTTGACATAGGATAGAGATGATTAAAAAATAGTTTTACATGGGTCTACAAAAGACCTTCTGAAGGAAAAAAAATACATTGGACCTTTTTGTACACCTTCCACCTGCCAGGAGTGCCCGTGCATGGCCAGTCACTTCAAGGCAACAGCCTGCCTGAGAGGAGGCACAGATATTGCCTTATTTTATGCCCGAGTAGACGAGGGCTCGGGGCTGAGGATCTCATCCTAGATCACATGTTCAAAAGGGTGTCATAACCAACATCCCAGCCCAGCCTCTCCAACTTTGAGACTCAGGCTTTTGCTACTGTGCCAGGAATGCCCCTGGGCCACTTGAGACAACCTTAGAGATACAGGCAGCCCTCAGTTGTCTGGGGACTCCTGTACCCTCACAGCTGTACTCACATGTCCCCCCAAAGGCAGCCATTTCAGCCAGTCATCGTCCCAGGAAGCATTGTGGGGAACTCTGTCTGTCTAGTCACTGCTTCACAGTCACTGGCTGAACAAGAATGAATGGCAGACTGCTTTGCCTGAGCCAACCTCCCTTCCAGACGGGTAACCACACTTAACAGAATGATTGCACCTTGCTAAGGTGATTCTAGAACATGGGTGATGGTGTAGTTCATTCTGCCTGGGGTCCTGGGGAAGGCATCGCAGAAAATGCAAGATTTGATCGGGCCATCAAGGTTGAATTGGGAGGAAAGAAGGAAGAAAGGAAGGAAGGCAGGAAAGAATGGAAGAATGAGTTCTGTGTAGCAGGCCATATTATACAGAGGCTTGGTTCTATAAAAGTATGTGGCCAAGGCAACTTGCCAGACTGATTTACAGGGGGAAAAAGGGGATTTATAGAAGGAGGGACAGTGTGTATTAGAGGATGAATCTGGAAAAGTGAGGGTGAGGAATATGAGGAAGGTCCTTGAATACTGTAGAAAACTCTCTCTCTCCCCCACCTTGGCCAGGAAGTGGGGTAGGATGAGTGTTTCAGTATCCTGCATGAATCCGTATTGTTAGGTAACCACTGTCAGTATTCCAAAGACAGGGAGTGCAATTAATATTGTCCCAGAAACGCTCTGTTGTATGCTTTCTGTTTTGTTCTGTTTTAGTGGTTGGCAAGTGGCGATTGACTTTTGGCTTCTTTTAAGGAAGCAGGTGAAGATTGGTGGAGGTGGTTCTCCACCAATGGAGTGTGATTCTTCTGAGCTGTGGCGGAGGCAGATCCTTCCCAGACGGTAGTGATTGTACAAGGAAATGTGGGCCAAAGCTTCTAGATCTTGCAGGTTTTCAAGAGATATTATAAATCTAAATTTTACATGAGATGCCTCCATTTAAAACTGTCACCTCTCTTGGGGCATCTGGGTGGCTCAGTTGGTTGAGCATCTGACTCCGGCTCAGGTCATGATCTCGTGGTTGGTAAGTTCGAGCCCCTCATCAGGCTCTGTGCTGCCAGTGTAGAGCCTGCTTTGGATCCTCTGACCCCACCCTCTCTCCCCCTTCCGTACTCTCTCTCATGCTCTCTCGAAAATAAACACTAAAATATATATCATCTCTCAGAGCACCTGGTTGGTTCAGTTGGTTAAGTGTCCGACTTTAGCTCAGGTCACGATCTCACGGTTTGTGAGTTCGAGCCCCACATTGGGCTCTGTGCTGACAGCTCAGAGCCTGGAGCCTGCTTTGGACTCTCTCTCTCTCTCTCTCTCTCTCTCTCTCTCTCTCTGCCCCTCCCCCACTTGTGCTTTGTCTCTCTCTCTCTCTCAAAAATAAAGTGTAAAAAAAATTTTTTTCATAAAAAAATATATCATCTCTCTTTTGCACAATGCAGAGAAGCCATCACCGTCATCAACATTCTCCTCCCCCTCCTCCCCCTCGTCCTTCTACTCAGACTGGATTTGGTCCATGAGGTTACACTTGGCTCATGTAACCAACAGAATCCATATGGCAGGCATTGGTTTTTTCTGAATGCTCTTGTCTCCCAACCTCCATCCAAAACTTGTGTTTCTTTTCTTTTTCCTTCTCCTACATCGGTGTTTAAACTTCAGGCCGCTGCCCCTCACAAGGGCTGGTGGTGAGCAGAGTAATCCTCATGTTAGCTCTTGGATGTGGGAAGGAGATGCGGTATCTGACCTCATCTAGGCAGAGGAACCACTTTAATCTAGGAGAGGAAAGAACGAGACAGTGACTGAGAAAAGAGTTCCATCATGGAAGATGGAGAAAGAAGATGGGAGGTGGGTCTTTTGGTTTGTTTTGCGCTTGTTTGTTTTTATCTTCTTTGGAGAGTGGGGTGAGACTGAACTATGAAAGGTTGGCTAAGAAAAAAAAAAATCTCCTGATGGAAATCCCTGACACAGGGAAGATTGACACAGAACCAGCACTCAACGAAGTGACAGGAAAATCGAGAGGCATGTGGAGAAGCAGAGGGCAACTGAAAAGGAGTTTATATTTGGTATTATATTAAAGTCTGACTTCCAGAGCTTTAGGTAAAATACATGCTCTCAATTAGGGGTCAGCAAACCATGGTTTGTAAGCCAATCCTAGCCCGTTACCCATTTTTATGACCCTCAAACTCACAATGGTTTTTACACTTTTTCAAGATGGGGAAAAAAATCAAAAGAGGAGTATCTCCTGACAGGCGAAAATTATAGTAAATTCAAATTTCAGTGTTTGTTGGTTTCCATATTGTAAATGCTTTCAGGTGACAATAGCAGTTTTGAGTGGTTACAGCAGAGAGCATAAGGTCGTCAACACCTGAGCTATTTGTCCGTCCACTTACAGAAACGACTTTGCCATCCTGTCTGGGATGGCTGCTTTAGACTGTGATGTGGGGCCTTTGCTTGAATTCTGTGTTTCGAGGCCTACCTGTGTCTCCCAGGCACGGTCTCCCCTGCTCTCTACTTAATTCTTTCACTCTACATTTTCAAAGCTCCTGCAAAAAACCACCAACTCATACTGGGTAGCTGACTGTTTACCATGAGCTGTGGTCAGTAGCCAGTGAGGAGCAGAGATGCATAGGCAGTGTCTTTTAGCGGAGGAAATGGAAGTAAGAGAAAAGAATTATAGTCCAGTAATACTAGGTGCTTCCTATTTGGGAAAAAATAGGACCTGTGTTAGGAAAAAGAGGTTTTTTTGTTTTCAGTGTTTATTTGTTTTTGAGAGAGAGAAAGCATGAGCTGGGGAGGGGCAGAGAGAGAAGGAGACAGAATCCTAAGCAGGTTCCTCACTGTCAGTACCGAGCCTAATGTGGGGCTCGAATTCACAAGCTGCGAGACCGTGAACTGAGCCGAAACCAAGAGTTTGTACGTTCAACTGGCTGAGCCACCCTGGCACCCCAGGAAAAAGAGGTTTTGTTCAATGGTTGTCATTTGATTTTGTGTTCTATTAGTTCATGAAGTTTTTGAGGTAGGTTTAGAGCAAGGATATTTTTAATTCATACAATTTCAAAAATATAACTATTATGATTATATGTGACAGTAATATGTGAATATAAAATCAGAATCAGAGAAAATGTGAACAGCAGTAGTTAGTACTGGAGGTGGTGAGGATAGGAAGACAAAAACACCCATCTGTAAGCAGGAAAGGCCAACACAGTGGACAGAGATGAATCTCTTATTTGGCTTTAAGCTTCCTGGCAGTCAATGTGAAAAGGGTCACAAAACAATTAGCCCTTATCTTCAAGGATGGGGGTGGGGGAAAATACTGATTACTCAGGATCAGTAAAAACTTTTGTATTATGGAGTTTTTAAAAAGAAAACAAAATGCCCTCTGCAAAAAAGTATAGCTAAGTATGTATATATCCCATATATTATGTTACTCATTTCTCCCTGAAATCATGAGATTCTTTAACAAAAACAATATATATGGTAATAAATACAATTACCCTTTGTATTTATGTAACTCCACAGTTTCCAAAACACTCTCAATTTTGCTCTTGGGAATAGTCTTGGTGAATTGTAAGTGGATATTGTTGCCTCTATTCTAGTTGAGGAAACTAAGAATCTAAATTGTGTAAATTTCTGGCCTTCCAGACTAAGTTTCCTGCCTCCTCCTCCAATAGTCTTTACATTTTCTAACACTAAAGAGAAATAATCCAATCTGACCCAGCTCTGACCAAAGTAATGAATAGCTCCCCCATCCCGAGAAGCTGTCTCATGAAGATGCCTCTGTCCTCATTGGTAACTTCTCAGAAGCACAGTGTTGAAAGTCATAGTCAAAAGCTAAAGTTAGAAACAGTATCAGGCTGTTAAGTAAGAGGGGTCAACTTGCAGCTGTTACTGGAGCTTTCTGAATTGTAACAGTGTGGCTACTTTGATGCAGGAGAATCAATTACAGAGAAACCTTGTCAAGATGGCCAAAATTCAGCCTTAAATAATTGAATTCTCTGCCAAACGCTGTCCACTGTCGTTATCTAGAAATGTAATTATGCAGCTAAATCAAGCAACTAAAATTAGTGTAGTGTAAAAACACCTTGGCTATCTAAAAGTGGAGGAATTGACATTTGGATTTAGAAAAAGCCAATAGTTGAATATGGTTTGCGGTGTCTGAAGCTCTCTGAGTTTCTACAAAATCTATATCCTGTGTCCTGCTTGGAGTTAGAGGTGGAATGTGGCAAGCGGATATTTGGTTTGAAGGTGATTTCCAGTGATCCCTGGGCCTTCGGCGTTAGCTGAGTGGACTCACTTGGTCACTTGCACGCCCTTGCTCTCAAAACCGGGAGCTCTCCACATGCCCATGTGCCTTCTTGCCATGACTGACTCTATGAATTTATCTGTGCCTTCAATCTGAAGCTGAAGATGTATCCATACTGACCATCAGGAGAACACAACACACATGATAGGGACAGCTAATAGCCTTTAGTATGGTATCCATGATATGATGCCTGGAGCTTTGCCACACGACCCCATGGGGCAGGGTCTATTATTACTGCAGTTTTCAAGGTGAAGAAACCAAGGTTCAGAGATGCTAAGTCACTTGTTCCAACATCACACAGCTAGTGTGTGAGACACCCAAATCAATTGCATTTCAATTCATTTAATGCCAGAGGAATTTACTTATTACCGTGGAACCTATCCCAGACAATCCTTTGGGTATTTTCAAGCATCAGAAAGATTGCAAATATTGGCTTGAATTTATTTTTCGTCCATAGTTTGGTAGATATGCCTTTAAACTCTGGGAACGGGAAACCATCTCGTATGAACACACTGCATAGTCACAGATGACCATTGAAAGATCAAGGACAGAGAATCTGCGTTTTGTTTTGTTTTGTTTTGTTTTGAAAGCATGCGAAGTTCTATTAGAGAATGAAGTACTCTGCTGCATATAGTGAGTCGCCTGGTTAGGAATTGTGTTCGGAGCCCAGCACTGACTCTTAACAAGGGTACACGTGTGGGAAACCGATTCGACTAGTATAAGTCCACTTCTCTGTGTGTTCCCTGGAACTGGTAACAGTACTGACTTCAGAGAGTTGTGAGAATAACATTACGTAACCTGTGTAAACAACTTAGTTCATTCTCTGTGTGTAGCACGCTCTGCAAGTATTAGCTGGTATTTTTTTTTTTTTTTTAATTTTTTTTTTTTTTTTAGCATTTATTTATTATTGAGAGACACAGAGAGAGAGAGAGAGAGAGAGAGAGAGAGAGCATGAGCAGGGGAGGGGCAGAGAGAGAGACACAGAATCCGAATCCAAAGCAGGCTCCAGGCTCTGAGCTGTCAGCACAGAGCCAGACGCGGGGCTCGAACTCATGAACCGTGAGATCATGACCTGAGCTGACGTTGGATGCTCAGCCGACTGAGCCACCCAGGCGCCCCGCTGGTATTCTTATCGTATGATTTGCACAGATTGCTCCTTTAAAATTAAAGCCAGTGAGGGGTGCCTGGCTGGGTCCGTCGGCTGAGCGTCCGACTTCGGCTCAGGTCATGATCTCGCGGTTTGTGAGCTCGAGCCCCACGTCGGGCTCTGTGCTGACAGGTCCAAGCCTGGAACCTGCTTCAGATTGTGTGTCTCCCTGTCTCTCTGCCCACCCCCCGCCCCACTCTGTCTCTGTCTCTCTCTTTCAAAAATAAACATTAAAATTTTTTTTAATGAAATAAAATTAAATTAAATTAAAGCCAGTGACAGAGAGAGAAAGAGAGAGAAGCACAGATTAGATGACCTCCTTAGCTTCTTTTTGATCAGTGCCAAAGGGTGCCCACATTTACCTACTTGATTTTTAAGGAGTGACTGATAATCCTATCAGTTTACAAGTCTCATTTTCCTCTCTAAAAATCCCGTGCAGACTTTGTCCCTTGCCTTTTGCCCAACTTCATCGGGAAGAGCCCCATTCCTGTGGCCTACCTCTCTCTCTCAGTCATCTGGCCTCTCTCTCACTCTCTCTGAGAACTAAATTAATGAAGAGTATTTGGTTAGTCATGTTAGGCAAGCCGTTCCCAAAATAGCACCTTCCATTTTGGTAGATTCAACTCTGCAGCTGCTGTGTCTCTTCGGCGTCTGGGAAGAAAACTTTCACATTAAGAGTTGCTGATGCGGATTTTCTTTCTTTCCCCCTCTCGGCGTTGATGAGTGCCTGGCTCGTGACAGAAGCGATTTGGCTCTCGGCTTTGTAGTTCCGAAGAAGTTGGGTCTGTAGATTTTCCCCTAACTCTCCACTGATGTGTTGAGCTTCAGAGGGAATAATACCTTCACGTAAAGCATGTTGCCTTCTCAAGGAGTACTCCTGCATCCCTATGGCGTGCCTATGATTGTTCCTGCAGCCCCCTACTTTCCCGGACTGATTCAGGTAATTCAAGGCCACTGCCAGCCAGCAACTTAACTCCGGAGCGCTCAGAGTAATAATTGGAATTTTTATGGTTGAGAAAGCAAACACTTTTAATACAGGAAAAAGCCCTCATGTAGTCAGGGGGAAGACAGTAGGAAATCACAAAGATGGATCACCCTAATCTGGCTATTGACATCTCTCATGGCTGAATAAATGGTGTAGTTGAGCCATATTTGCTTGTATCGATCTGGGTGCTGTTTAACATTCATGCCTTTGCTTCAGGAGGTTGACCACGGGGCAAAGGATTTGCTCTCCTTCCCAGCTTTCTGAGGGACTCAGTCTCCCAGAGCAGATCATGAGGCAAAGTAACTTATCATGAGGTGACTTGGTTAAGAGCTTTAGCCCAGGAAATAGAAGGAGCATGAAATATGCATTAATTTATATGTTTGCCTTCATGTGGGTTGTCTGTTTTTATAGAAGTGCCCTGCCCCCCACCTCACCTGGGTCGAGTGGTGGCATTGAGGCAAAAAGGAACACACTATTGATGGTTCATTTATGAAGTTCAGAGATTACTTTAGGATTCCCTTACCAGCTGTTTACATCTTAATGATGGCAAGAAAGTGGAGGATTGAAAAGTGTGTTGGTTTTACTTTTAAGCCTATTAGTTTTGTGCAGGGAGACTCATCTACCAATAAGATACTTGGGACTTTCCACCCCCCCTCCTTAGCATAAGTTTGTCTTTTTAAACAAGCATTGGCTTCTGGGTGTATGTCCAAAGTTCTCTGTGGAAAGCGAACACCTACTAGTCACAGAGCCTGAACATCCTGGGAAACCCAGATGGTTGCTTTGCTGTTGTTTTCTTGTTTGTTTGAGAACAGCCATCGCTTTGTACTTAATTCTGTCTCTTGTTTCTGCGGGAAAGGAAAACTGAATGTATTTTGTGTTTAGTGCACCCTTTCACCCTTATCCTTGTGCCCCCTCCGCAACTATATTTAAAAATTCTGCAGTACCCTATCTTCTTAATTAAAATTTCTGGGGAGGGCTCTGGTCAAACTCAGTTTCCCCCCTTTTCCAAATGGTGCTTGTGAACCTTAAGAACTTGGGTGATTCGAGACATGTAGGGGCGATTCTCAATAATAACAACACATTCTATCATCCTAGACTTATGGCCAGTGCTTAGCTTGGAAACCCCTATATTATACGTGAGACATATATACACTGCCTGGAGAATGGTCCTTAACAACATGGAAATCGTTCCATCTTTCCTGGTGTAAGCAGGCCAGTGGGGTGTGCGTGGAGTCTGAAGGAGGACTCCATGGCAAACTGGAAGGCCTTTTGCTTCCATTGGAAACTTGGGGTGAAGGTCGGCTGTTGGAGTTTTGTCAGACCCTCTGCCGCCCCGTCCGATAAATAATTACAAGCAAATCGTGCCCTTCACTCTATGCTGATTGATGCTGAAATTGCTTTTGAAAGTTCTCATAAGTTCCTGTTATAGATTAAGTGCCGGTGTAGGAAAAATAACGGCACGCACTGAAATGGGTGAATGTAATCAGGCTTAATGGACTTGAGAGCTTGTTGGGAATTGAATAACTATCGATTTGCTGGAATGTTGCTGTCATTACGAAATGCCACTCTGGACGTATTACCCCAATGATAGATGAGGAGACGCACGGGCCAGCTGAGAAATTGGGGAGGCCCTATTTCTTCCTTTTTTGCAGAGTGTTGGAGAAAACATATCCAGTTATTTTTGGAAGGAACAAGTGATTTTACTTGCAAATCTTAGCCTGATCATACTTTGTTTTCCCAAGTGACACCTTTGCTAACTAGTTACCCATAAGTCAGGAGAGCAGTGCAGCGGGGAGGCTCTGGACCAGCTGCTGTGACATATTCATCTTCTTCCTCTCTCACTCCCCTGGAATGCACTAAAACGGTATGGCTGGAGAGAGACCAGCTTCATTTCTGGTTCGCTGAGAGACCCTGTGTTATTTACCCATTGGCATCACGAAACTCAGATCGCTTGGTTGCAGAAACATTTTCAAGGGGAGGAGAAGCAACTCAAAGAGAGAAAAATTGTAACACACACACACACACACACACACACACACACACACACACAATCACCTTCTAGCTGGGCCTTCTGATGCCAGCTGTCCTGTATCCCAGCAGGCTGTATCAGCTTGCTTACCAGTTCCTTGACCTTGTGGTTTTTTTCCCAACTCCTCAAGAGTTGCAAGAGCTTCCCTGTAGGGAAGGAAGGTGCCGCCCACACCTTAATAATGTCATCAGCAGGACACTAAAAGTGATCCAAAATAGTGTGTGTACTCCATCATCGGTAGTAAGTTCCCTATGCCTGGAGTTACACGGACAGAGCTTTGGTAGCCACTTGGCAGGGTTGTTGGATCAGAGTTTGAGATTCCTCCCAAGGTCTTTCCAACCTCAAGAGCCAACAATTCTGTGGCAGAAGAGTTTCTGCCACTTTTTAAATTAATACTAGTAGCATTGCCCTGTTTTGGTCTACTCACTTGAAGAAAAAATAAATAATGGACCAGATATCATAACAGGCTTTAATAGAGCATCACATTGTCTGGCAAAAACAGAGTAGAGCCGTTTTCTAGTAATTCTAAGGCTGTTGCTCACCAGGATCTTTTGTTCTAGGACTGAATTCCATAGTTACCAGTGATCCCCATCCACCATCCCTCAAGAAAGCCAGAATCATTATCATGCTGGTTCTCCTGAACCCATCTTCTGGTATCAAAACCTGTTGAATATATGGAAAGGTGGATAGTTTTTCCTTCTAGCCATGTAAAGAATTTCTGAATGACCATAGGGGATTGAGCTGAACCAGTTTGGAGCGTTTCATAGGTAGTGAGAAGCAGAAGAGAAGAGAAAAAGAGTAATATTGCCGGGGGCACCTGGGTGGCTTGGTTGGTTGTGCATCTGACTTCAGCTCAGGTCACGATCTCGCGGTTTGGGAGTTCGAGTCCCACGTCAGGCTCTGTGCTGACAGCTCAGAGCCTGGAGCCTGCTTCAGATTCTGTGTCTCCCTCTCTCTCTCTGCTCCTCCCTCGCATGTGCTTTGTCTCTCTCTGTCTCTCAAAAATGAATAAACGTAAAAAAAATTTTTTTAAAGAGTAATATTACCAAGTGCATTGTATAAACCTTAATCCTTTCCCTTTGTATGAATCTCAATCTTGGTATCTTGGGATAAAAAGAAACAATGTATGTTCCTCTCAGACTTCTTTATTTACTTCTAAATTTTCAACAATACACTGAATGATCAATGCACTCTCTGATCTGAAAACAAGGAAGGTCTGACAAATCAATTGTCAAAGTCAGTCTTGAATCCAGAACTTCCCAAGATGACTTATTTAAACCATAGACCATGGCCGCAGCATACCAAGCAACATAATAAAACAATGGCTTTATAAATGATTAGTATGTTTGGTTAGTGCTTAGATCTAATGAGCCCTTGGTTCAGGGTTATAAGTTCAGATTTGCACCCCTCACTGTAGATACTTAAACAAAGGGTATGCCCTTTGGCCATACGTGGCTAGATCGTTCTCCATACTGAGACAGATAATTCCCATCTCATGTAGACATTATAGATAGTGGGTCAAAAGGCCATTTTTCTAGATGGAAGTCAGTGTAAACAGAACCCCATCTACATTACCATGCATTTGTTAATTAAGTTATTCATTAATGCTCACATATTTTAGACGAGGCATTGGTCAGGACACCCAGGACACAAAAGTGATAGTCATAGCCACTGACATGTAGGTTCACAGCCAGTGGAAGAGAACACTAGATAAACACAAAACTTATACTACAGTAAAAACATTAGTAAAGAATGACAGGTAACAATTATTGAGTAATTGCTATGAACCAGGTGCTGTGCTAAATACTTAGGTATATTATCTCACTTTTTCTTACAAAACCCTAAGTTGAGTACTTACTGGCCTACCATCCCCTATCTGTAATTTTAAATTCCAAAAAGCTCTGTAAATCAGGGTGTTTTCTGGGGAGAAGTTTGGTACCAAAACTGATTTGGGAAGCAAACTTGACCTAAAATGATGTGTGGCTATTTATAGACTTTCTTTATCCCTCTTAGTGTGAATATTCACATATTTTGCTACAGGGATATTTAAGTGTTTGATTTCAGAATGTTGTCCCAGACCCTGCTGAGAGTGTTACATAATCGATGTTTCCACTGAAATACCTTTCTGAAAAAGACAATTCCTATCCGTCCCCCATAAAAAGTTTGAAATTTCAAAATACACATGACCCCAATGATCTCAAATAAGGAATCAGAGTCTTGGATTATGGTGCCCTTTCTACCTATGAAGAACCTGAAACTGACCCTTGAGAAAGGGAGCTTGTCCAAGTTCACAGGAGTGTCAGTTACAGATCTGAGATTTGGATCAGGTATGTTGGGCCAGAATCTTCCCTCTTCACCAGTCTACTGTTGAGGTGCATCCATGGGAATGCATATGAAAACAAGAGAGGGAGCAGGTGGATGTCTCTTAGAGTAGGAAAGAGTGTGGTTAAAAGGGAAGGGTGGTGTTTGAGTTGAGCTCTAAAGCACCGGCAGGCATTCAGTGCAAACTAAGGAGAGGTCTTCCTACCAGAGCAGAGAATTCAGGTGAATTCATGGTGTTGGGGTGACACAGCGAGAAGGAACTTCAGTATCTTCCCCATCCCACTGCACTGTAGAGTTTGAGATTGTTTGCACATAGGACTCAAATATCAAAAAGCATAGGTGGAAAGAATCTTGGAAGAATCTCTGAAATAACTCTTACGGCCTGAATTTCTGAGCGCTCTACCCAGGAATGGGCTCCGAAATACCCTTCTGTGAATACCGCTGGGGAGTGTCCACTTTGCTGGGTTTGGGTCCTGAGCACTCAATGCCGTCTTTTCTCTCAGAGACTCTAAGCTCTCTAGAGGCTGTGTGTTTTCTGACTTAACCTTCCTAGAGTAGACAGTGGCAGAAAAACGCTGATTAGTGCCTCTCTGATAGGGATAGCAGTGGTAGGAGCAAACCCTGCATTCTGGATTCCGAAGCAGAAATCAGCATCGTTGAATCTGGCAATGTAGTTGATGGCGGATCTGCATACATATGTGGTGATGCCAGGAATTATCCAAGTGGAGAAGCTGTCCCGACAGAAAGACAGAGGAAGGTAGAGGAAGGTAGAGGTCATTTGGATACATGTCTGGGTGAAGGAAAAAGAATTCCACTTGTTCTGGTCTATGGCTGGTGGAGCCAGTTTCATATCCTGATATTTCCGCCCTGCAATATTATCTACATGTTTGGAGTATCTGCTGATCTGGAAAGAAATCAGAAGGCACACCTGATGTAAATGTTAGTGGTGTCATTTACTTTGAGGCTGCTCTGTCTTAGTCACTAAGTGACTTTTCTGTACTGCCGAAGAGGCCATGTCAACGGCAGACTAAATTAAAGAGTCAGGGAGGTGGCAAGGAGAGTTTGGAGTCAAATAGGTCCGGGTTGATGTATTGGCTCTGGCATTTACTAAGCATGTGGCCCTGGGCCTGTCAGTTAACCTCTCCGAGGCTGTGTGCTCAGCTACAAAACAAAAGCAGGAATCCCTGACTTGCAGGGTGTTTGTGAGCTTTAAATGTGATCTATCTCATTAGCGATTGTTTATCGAGCACCTACTATATGTGAGGCTTTGAACTAAGAGAGGGTGATGCGCCAGAATAAAAGACACCCAAGACCCCTTTCCACACAAAGGTTCCACCCTTATACACAGGAAAGTTGTGGGACATCCGTATCCATATGTATATGTATATCATGTCTATAGCTGTATCTATATCTGTATCTCATCTATATCTATGTATCTCCATCTCTGTCTGTAGCTCTGTATCCAGTATGGTAGATGTTCATTCTGCATTATTCGAGAAAGAGAAAGTGAGAGAAAGATGTATGATGAACGTTTATTTAGGACTCTTTTATTTGCAACTGACAAAAATCGAATGCATATTGCTTAGAGGGGAAAAAAAAACATCCAGCTTCAGGCGCAGTTGAATTCAGTCTCCCATCAACCCAAGTCATGTCTCTCCACAACTCTGCTGTGGTTGTCTTTTCTGG